>NC_060185.1:24672982-24972982 GCF_021184085.1 Oncorhynchus gorbuscha
ATGGGAGTGGTAGAGACAGTGTGAGGATGGGAGTGGTAGAGAAACAGTGTGAGGATGGGAGTGGTAGAGAGACGGTGTGAGGATGGGAGTGGTAGAGAGACAGTGTGAGGATGGGAGTGGTAGAGAGACAGTGTGAGGACGGGAGTGGTAGAGAAACAGTGTGAGGATGGGAGTGGTAGAGACAGTGTGTGTGTGAGGATGAGAGTGGTAGAGAGACAGGAGGATGGGTTTGGTCTGGTCCAGTCGGTAACTGATTTGGCTGCTGGTCTTGGTTTGGTCCAGTCTGTAACTGATTTGGCTGCTGGCCTTGGTATAGTCCAGTCTGTAACTGATTTGGCTGCTGGCCTTGGTTTGTTCCAGTCTGTAACTGATTTGAATGCTGGCCTTGGTTTGGTCCAGTCTGTAACTGATTTGAATGCTGGCCTTGGTTTGGTCCAGTCTGTAACTGATTTGGCTGCTGGCCTTGGTTCGGTCCAGTCTGTAACTGATTTGGCTGCTGGCCTTGGTTTGGTCCAGTCTGTAATTGATTTGGCTGCTGGCCTTGGTTTGGTCCAGTCTGTAACTGATTTGGTAACTGGCCTTGGTTTGGTCCAGTCTGTAACTGATTTGTCTGCTGGCCTTGGTTTGGTCCAGTCTGTAACTGATTTGGCTGCTGGCCTTGGTTTGGTCCAGTCTGTAACTGATTTGGTAAGTGGCCTTGGTTTGGTCCAATCTGTAACTGATTTGGCTGCTGGTCTTGGTTTGGTCCAGTCGGTAACTGATTTGGCTGCTGGCCTTGGTATAGTCCAGTCTGTAACTGATTTGGCTGCTGGCCTTGGTTCGGTCCAGTCTGTAACTGATTTGGCTGCTGGCCTTGGTTTGGTCCAGTCTGTAATTGATTTGGCTGCTGGCCTTGGTTTGGTCCAGTCTGTAACTGATTTGGTAACTGGCCTTGGTTTGGTCCAGTCTGTAATTGATTTGTCTGCTGGCCTTGGTTTGGTCCAGTCTGTAACTGATTTGTCTGCTGGCCTTGGTTTGGACCAGTCTGTAACTGATTTGAATGCTGGCCTTGGTTTGGTCCAGTCTGTAACTGATTTGGCTGCTGGCCTTGGTTTGGTCCAGTCTGTAACTGATTTGGTAAGTGGCCTTGGTTTGGTCCAATCTGTAACTGATTTGGCTGCTGGTCTTGGTTTGGTCCAGTCGGTAACTGATTTGGCTGCTGGCCTTGGTATAGTCCAGTCTGTAACTGATTTGGCTGCTGGCCTTGGTTTGTTCCAGTCTGTAACTGATTTGGTAACTGGCCTTGGTTTGGTCCAGTCTGTAACTGATTTGGTAAATGGCCTTGGTTTGGTCCAGTCTGTAACTGATTTGGCTGCTGGCCTTGGTTTGTTCCAGTCTGTAACTGATTTGGTAACTGGCCTTGGTTTGGTCCAGTCTGTAACTGATTTGGCTGCTGGCCTTGGTTTGTTCCATTTGTCTGGCCTTGGTTTGGTCCAGTCTGTAACGGATTTGGTAACTGGCCTTGGTTTGGTCCAGTCTGTAACTGATTTGGTAACTGGCCTTGGTTTGGTCCAGTCTGTAACTGATTTGAATGCTGGCCTTGGTTTGGTCCAATCTGTAACTGATTTAAATGCTGGCCTTGGTTTGGTCCAGTCTGTAATTGATTTGTCTGCTGTCCTTGGTTTGGTCCAGTCTGTAACTGATTTGTCTGCTGGCCTTGGTTTGGACCAGTCTGTAACTGATTTGAATGCTGGCCTTGGTTTGGTCCAGTCTGTAACTGATTTGGCTGCTGGCCTTGGTTTGGTCCAGTCTGTAACTGATTTGGTAAGTTGCCTTGGTTTGGTCCAATCTGTAACTGATTTGGCTGCTGGTCTTGGTTTGGTCCAGTCGGTAACTGATTTGGCTGCTGGCCTTGGTATAGTCCAGTCTGTAACTGATTTGGCTGCTGGCCTTGGTTTGTTCCAGTCTGTAACTGATTTGTTAACTGGCCTTGGTTTGTTCCAGGCTGTAACTGATTTGGCTGCTGGCCTTGGTTTGTTCCAGTCTGTAACTGATTTGGTAACTGGCCTTGGTTTGGTCCAGTCTGTAACTGATTTGAATGCTGGCCTTGGTTTGGTCCAGTCTGTAACTGATTTGGTAACTGGCCTTGGTTTGGTCCAGTCTGTAACTGATTTGGTAACTGGCCTTGGTTTGGTCCAGTCTGTAACTAATTTGAATGCTGGCCTTGGTTTGGTCCAGTCTGTAACTGATTTGAATGCTGGCCTTGGTTTGGTCCGGTCTGTAACTGATTTGGTAACTGGCCTTGGTTTGGTCCAGTCTGTAACTGATTTGGTAACTGGCCTTGGTTTGGTCCAGTCTGTAACTGATTTGGTAACTGGCCTTGCTTTGGTCCAGTCTGTAACTGATTTGGTAACTGGCCTTGGTTGGGTCCAGTCTGTAACTGATTTGAATGCTGGCCTTGGTTTGGTCCAGTCTGTAACTGATTTGGTAGCTGGCCTTGGTTTTGTCTGGTCTGTAATTGATTTGGTAGCTGGCCTTGGTTTGGTCTGGTCTGTAATTGATTTGGCTGCTGGCCTTGGTTTGGTCCAGTCTGTAACTGATTTGGCTGCTGGTCTTGGTTTGGTCCAGTCTGTAACTGATTTGGTAACTGGCCTTGGTTTGGTCCAGTCTGTAATTGATTTGGCTTCTGGCCTTGGTTTGGTCCAGTCTGTAACTGATTTGGCTGCTGGCCTTGGTTTGGTCCTGTCTGTAATTGATTTGGCTGCTGGCCTTGGTTTGGTCCAGTCTGTAATTGATTTGGCTTCTGGCCTTGGTTTGGTCCAGTCTGTAATTTATTTGGCTTCTGGCCTTGGTTTGGTCCAGTCTGTAACTGATTTGTCTGCTGGCCTTGGTTTGGTCCAGTCTGTAACTGATTTGTCTGCTGGCCTTGGTTTGGTCCAGTCTGTAACTGATTTGAATGCTGGCCTTGGTTCGGTCCAGTCTGTAACTGATTTGGCTGCTGGCCTTGGTTTGGTCCAGTCTGTAATTGATTTGGCTGCTGGCCTTGGTTTGGTCCAGTCTGTAACTGATTTGGTAACTGGCCTTGGTTTAGTCCAGTCTGTAATTGATTTGGCTTCTGGCCTTGGTTTGGTCCAGTCTGTAACTGATTTGAATGCTGGCCTTGGTTTGGTCCAGTCTGTAACTGATTTGGTAGCTGGCCTTGGTTTGGTCTGGTCTGTAATTGATTTGGCTTTTGGCCTTGGTTTGGTCCAGTCTGTAACTGATTTGGCTGCTGGCCTTGGTTTGGTCCTGTCTGTAATTGATTTGGCTGCTGGCCTTGGTTTGGTCCAGTCTGTAACTGATTTGGTAACTGGCCTTGGTTTGGTCCAGTCTGTAATTGATTTTGCTTCTGGCCTTGGTTTGGTCCAGTCTGTAACTGATTTGGTAGCTGGCCTTGGTTTGGTCTGGTCTGTAATTGATTTGGCTTTTGGCCTTGGTTTGGTCCAGTCTGTAACTGATTTGGCTGCTGGCCTTGGTTTGGTCCTGTCTGTAATTGATTTGGCTGCTGGCCTTGGTTTGGTCCAGTCTGTAACTGATTTGGTAACTGGCCTTGGTTTGGTCCAGTCTGTAATTGATTTTGCTTCTGGCCTTGGTTTGGTCCAGTCTGTAACTGATTTGTCTGCTGGCCTTGGTTTGGTCCAGTCTGTAACTGATTTGAATGCTGGCCTTGGTTTGGTCCAGTCTGTAACTGATTTGGCTGCTGTCCTTGGTTCCGTCCAGTCTGTAATTGATTTGGCTGCTGGCCTTGGTTTGGTCCAGTCTGTAACTGATTTGGTAACTGGCCTTGGTTTGGTCCAGTCTGTAATTGATTTGGCTTCTGGCCTTGGTTTGGTCCAGTCTGTAACTGATTTGTTTGCTGGCCTTGGTTTGGTCCAGTCTGTAACTGATTTGAATGCTGGCCTTGGTTTAGTCCAGTCTGTAACTGATTTGGCTGCTGGCCTTGGTTTGGTCCAGTCTGTAACTGATTTGGTAACTGGCCTTGGTTTGGTCCAATCTGTAACTGATTTGGCTGCTGGTCTTGGTTTGGTCCAGTCTGTAACTGATTTGGCTGCTGGCCTTGGTATAGTCCAGTCTGTAACTGATTTGGCTGCTGGCCTTGGTTTGTTCCAGTCTGTAACTGATTTGGTAACTGGCCTTGGTTTGGTCCAGTCTGTAACTGATTTGGTAACTGGCCTTGGTTTGGTCCAGTCTGTAACTGATTTGGCTGCTGGCCTTGGTTTGGTCCAGTCTGTAACTGATTTGGTAACTGGCCTTGGTTTGGTCCAGTCTGTAACTGATTTGGTAACTGGCCTTGGTTTGGTCCAGTCTGTAACTGATTTGAATGCTGGCCTTGGTTTGGTCCAGTCTGTAACTGATTTGGCTGCTGGCCTTGGTTTGGTCCAGTCTGTAACTGATTTGGTAACTGGCCTTGGTTTGGTCCAGTCTGTAACTGATTTGGCTGCTGGTCTTGGTTTGGTCCAGTCTGTAACTGATTTGGGTGCTGGCCTTGGTATAGTCCAGTCTGTAACTGATTTGGCTGCTGGCCTTGGTTTGGTCCAGTCTGTAACTGATTTGGTAACTGGCCTTGGTTTGGTCCAATCTGTAACTGATTTGGCTGCTGGTCTTGGTTTGGTCCAGTCTGTAACTGATTTGAATGCTGGCCTTGGTTTGGTCCAGTCTGTAACTGATTTGGCTGCTGGCCTTGGTTTGGTCCAGTCTGTAACTGATTTGGTAACTGGCCTTGGTTTGGTCCAATCTGTAACTGATTTGGCTGCTGGTCTTGGTTTGGTCCAGTCTGTAACTGATTTGGCTGCTGGCCTTGGTATAGTCCAGTCTGTAACTGATTTGGCTTTTGGCCTTGGTTTGGTCCAGTCTGTAACTGATTTGAATGCTGGCCTTGGTTTGGTCCAGTCTGTAACTGTTTTGGCTGCTGGCCTTGGTTTGGTCCAGTCTGTAACTGATTTGGTAACTGGCCTTGGTTTGGTCCAGTCTGTAACTGATTTGGCTGCTGGCCTTTGTTTGGTCCAGTCTGTAACTGATTTGGTAACTTGCTTTGGTTTGGTCCAGTCTGTAACTGATTTGGCTGCTGGCCTTGGTTTGGTCCAGTCTGTAACTGATTTGGTAACTGGCCTTGGTTTAGTCCAGTCTGTAACTGATTTGAATGCTGGCCTTGGTTTGGTCCAGTCTGTAACTGATTTGGCTGCTGGCCTTGGTTTGTTCCAATCTGTAACTGATTTGGTAACTGGCCTTGGTTTGGTCCAGTCTGTAACTGATTTGGTAACTGGCCTTGGTTTGGTCCAGTCTGTAACTGATTTGGTAACTGGCCTTGGTTTGGTCCAGTCTGTAACTGATTTGAATGCTGGCCTTGGTTTGGTCCAGTCTGTAACTGATTTGAATGCTGGCTTTGGTTTGGTCCAGTCTGTAACTGATTTGTCTGCTGGCCTTAGTTTGGTCCAGTCTGTAATTGATTTGGCTGCTGGCCTTGGTTTGGTCCAGTCTGTAACTGATTTGATTTGGTTTGGTCCAGTCTGTAACTGATTTGAATGCCTGGTTTGGTCCAGTTGGTTTGGTCCAGTCTGTAACTGATTTGGCTGCTGGCCTTGGTTTGGTCCAGTCTGTAACTGATTTGGTAACTGGCCTTGGTTTGGTCCAGTCTGTAACTGATTTGGCTGCTGTCCTTGGTTTGGTCCAGTCTGTAACTGATTTGGAAACTGGCTTTGGTTTGGTCCAGTCTGTAACTGATTTGGCTGTTGGCCTTGGTTTGGTCCAGTCTGTAACTGATTTGGTAACTGGCCTTGGTTTGGTCCAGTCTGTAACTGATTTGGCTGCTGGCCTTGGTTTGTTCCAGTCTGTAACTGATCTGGTAACTGGCCTTGGTTTTGTCCAGTCTGTAACTGATTTGGTAATTGGCCTTGGTTTGGTCCAGTCTGTAACTGATTTGGTAACTGGCCTTGGTTTGGTCCAGTCTGTAACTGATTTGGCTGCTGGCCTTGGTTTGTTCCAGTCTGTAACTGATTTGGTAACTGGCCTTGGTTTGGTCCAGTCTGTAACTGATTTGGTAACTGGCCTTGGTTTGGTCCAGTCTGTAACTGATTTGAATGCTGGCCTTGGTTAGTCCAGTCTGTAACTGATTTGGCTGCTGGCCTTGGTTTGGTCCAGTCTGTAACTGATTTGGCCGCTGGCCTTGGTTTGGTCCAGTCTGTAACTGATTTGGTAACTGGCCTTGGTTTGGTCCAGTCTGTAACTGATTTGGCTGCTGGCCTTGGTTTGGTCCAGTCTGTAACTGATTTGGTAACTGGCCTTGGTTTGGTCCAGTCTGTAACTGATTTGTCTGCTGGCCTTGGTTTGGTCCAGTCTGTAACTGATTTGGCTGCTGGCCTTGGTTTGGTCCAGTCTGTAACTGATTTGAATGCTGGCCTTGGTTTGGTCCAGTCTGTAACCGATTTGAATGCTGGCCTTGGTTTGGTCCAGTCTGTAACTGATTTGGTAACTGGCCTTGGTTTGGTCCAGTCTGTAACTGATTTGGTAACTGGCCTTGGTTTGGTCCAGTCTGTAACTGATTTGAATGCTGGCCTTGGTTTGGTCCAGTCTGTAACTGATTTGAATGCTGGCCTTGGTTTGGTCCAGTCTGTAACTGATTTGAATGCTGGCTTTGGTTTGGTCCAGTCTGTAACTGATTTGGTAGCTGGCCTTGGTTTTGTCTGGTCTGTAACTGATTTGGTAACTGGCCTTGGTTTGGTCCAGTCTGTAATTGATTTGGCTGCTGGTCTTGGTTTGGTCCAGTCTGTAACTGATTTGGCTGCTGGCCTTGGTTTGGTCCAGTCTGTAATTGATTTGGCTGCTGGTCTTGGTTTGGTCCAGTCTGTAATTGATTTGGCTGCTGGCCTTGGTTTGGTCCAGTCTGTAACTGATTTGGTAACTGGCCTTGGTTTGGTCCAGTCTGTAACTGATTTGGTAACTGGCCTTGGTTTGGTCCAGTCTGTAACTGATTTGGCTGCTGGCCTTGGTTTGGTCCAGTCTGTAACTGATTTGGTTACTGTCCTTGGTTTGGTCCAGTCTGTAACTGATTTGGCTGCTGGCCTTGGTTTGGTCCAGTCTGTAATTGATTTGGCTGCTGGCCTTGGTTTGGTCCAGTCTGTAACTGATTTGGTAACTGGCCTTGGTTTGGTCCAGTCTGTAACTGATTTGAATGCTGGCCTTGGTTTGGTCCAGTCTGTAACTGTTTTGGCTGCTGTCCTTGGTTTGGTCCAGTCTGTAACTGATTTGGTAACTGGCCTTGGTTTGGTCCAGTCTGTAACTGATTTGGCTGTTGGCCTTGGTTTGGTCCAGTCTGTAACTGATTTGGTAACTGGCCTTGGTTTGGTCCAGTCTGTAACTGATTTGACTGCTGGCCTTGGTTAGTCCAGTCTGTAACTGATTTGAATGCTGGCCTTGGTTAGTCCAGTCTGTAACTGATTTGGCTGCTGGCCTTGGTTTGGTCCAGTCTGTAACTGATTTGGCCGCTGGCCTTGGTTTGGTCCAGTCTGTAACTGATTTGGCCGCTGGCCTTGGTTTGGTCCAGTCTGTAACTGATTTGGCCGCTGGCCTTGGTTTGGTCCAGTCTGTAACTGATTTGGTAACTGGCCTTGGTTTGGTCCAGTCTGTAACTGATTTGTCTGCTGGCCTTGGTTTGGTCCAGTCTGTAACTGATTTGAATGCTGGCCTTGGTTTGGTCCAGTCTGTAACCGATTTGAATGCTGGCCTTGGTTTGGTCCAGTCTGTAACTGATTTGGTAACTGGCCTTGCTTTGGTCCAGTCTGTAACTGATTTGGTAACTGGCCTTGGTTTGGTCCAGTCTGTAACTGATTTGAATGCTGGCCTTGGTTTGGTCCAGTCTGTAACTGATTTGAATGCTGGCCTTGGTTTGGTCCAGTCTGTAACTGATTTGAATGCTGGCCTTGGTTTGGTCCAGTCTGTAACTGATTTGGTAGCTGGCCTTGCTTTGGTCTGGTCTGTAATTGATTTGGTAACTGGCCTTGGTTTGGTCCAGTCTGTAATTGATTTGGCTGCTGGTCTTGGTTTGGTCCAGTCTGTAATTGATTTGGCTGCTGGCCTTGGTTTGGTCCAGTCTGTAACTGATTTGGCTGCTGGTCTTGGTTTGGTCCAGTCTGTAACTGATTTGGCTGCTGGCCTTGGTTTGGTCCAGTCTGTAACTGATTTGGTAACTGGCCTTGGTTTGGTCCAGTCTGTAACTGATTTGGTAACTGGCCTTGGTTTGGTCCAGTCTGTAACTGATTTGGCTGCTGGCCTTGGTTTGGTCCAGTCTGTAACTGATTTGGTTACTGTCCTTGGTTTGGTCCAGTCTGTAACTGATTTGGCTGCTGGCCTTGGTTTGGTCCAGTCTGTAATTGATTTGGCTGCTGGCCTTGGTTTGGTCCAGTCTGTAACTGATTTGGTAACTGGCCTTGGTTTGGTCCAGTCTGTAACTGATTTGAATGCTGGCCTTGGTTTGGTCCAGTCTGTAACTGTTTTGGCTGCTGTCCTTGATTTGGTCCAGTCTGTAACTGATTTGGTAACTGGCCTTGGTTTGGTCCAGTCTGTAACTGATTTGGCTGTTGGCCTTGGTTTGGTCCAGTCTGTAACTGATTTGGTAACTGGCCTTGGTTTGGTCCAGTCTGTAACTGATTTGGCTGCTGGCCTTGGTTTGTTCCAGTCTGTAACTGATCTGGTAACTGGCCTTGGTTTTGTCCAGTCTGTAACTGATTTGGTAATTGGCCTTGGTTTGGTCCAGTCTGTAACTGATTTGGTAACTGGCCTTGGTTTGGTCCAGTCTGTAACTGATTTGGCTGCTGGCCTTGGTTTGTTCCAGTCTGTAACTGATTTGGTAACTGGCCTTGGTTTGGTCCAGTCTGTAACTGATTTGGTAACTGGCCTTGGTTTGGTCCAGTCTGTAACTGATTTGAATGCTGGCCTTGGTTAGGTCCAGTCTGTAACTGATTTGGCTGCTGGCCTTGGTTTGGTCCAGTCTGTAACTGATTTGGCCGCTGGGTTTGGTCCAGTCTGTAACTGATTTGGTAACTGGCCTTGGTTTGGTCCAGTCTGTAACTGATTTGTCTGCTGGCCTTGGTTTGGTCCAGTCTGTAACTGATTTGGCTGCTGGCTTTGGTTTGGTCCAGTCTGTAACTGATTTGGCTGCTGGCCTTGGTTTGGTCCAGTCTGTAACTGATTTGAATGCTGGCCTTGGTTTGGTCCAGTCTGTAACCGATTTGAATGCTGGCCTTGGTTTGGTCCAGTCTGTAACTGATATGGTAACTGGCCTTGCTTTGGTCCAGTCTGTAACTGATTTGGTAACTGCCCTTGGTTTGGTCCAGTCTGTAACTGATTTGAATGCTGGCCTTGGTTTGGTCCAGTCTGTAACTGATTTGAATGCTGGCCTTGGTTTGGTCCAGTCTGTAACTGATTTGGTAGCTGCCCTTGGTTTGGTCCAGTCTGTAACTGATTTGGCTGTTGGCCTTGGTTTGGTCCAGTCTGTAACTGATTTGGTAACTGGCCTTGGTTTGGTCCAGTCTGTAACTGATTTGGCTGCTGGCCTTGGTTTGTTCCAGTCTGTAACTGATTTGGTAACTGGCCTTGGTTTGGTCCAGTCTGTAACTGATTTGGTAACTGGCCTTGGTTTGGTCCAGTCTGTAACTGATTTGAATGCTGGCCTTGGTTAGGTCCAGTCTGTAACTGATTTGGCTGCTGGCCTTGGTTTGGTCCAGTCTGTAACTGATTTGGCCGCTGGCCTTGGTTTAGTCCAGTCTGTAACTGATTTGGTAACTGGCCTTGGTTTGGTCCAGTCTGTAACTGATTTGTCTGCTGGCCTTGGTTTGGTCCAGTCTGTAACTGATTTGGCTGCTGGCCTTGGTTTGGTCCAGTCTGTAACTGATTTGGCTGCTGGCCTTGGTTTGGTCCAGTCTGTAACTGATTTGAATGCTGGCCTTGGTTTGGTCCAGTCTGTAACCGATTTGAATGCTGGCCTTGGTTTGGTCCAGTCTGTAACTGATATGGTAACTGGCCTTGCTTTGGTCCAGTCTGTAACTGATTTGGTAACTGGCCTTGGTTTGGTCCAGTCTGTAACTGATTTGAATGCTGGCCTTGGTTTGGTCCAGTCTGTAACTGATTTGAATGCTGGCCTTGGTTTGGTCCAGTCTGTAACTGATTTGGTAGCTGCCCTTGGTTTTGTCTGGTCTGTAATTGATTTGGTAGCTGGCCTTGCTTTGGTCTGGTCTGTAATTGATTTGGTAACTTGCTTTGGTTTGGTCCAGTCTGTAACTGATTTGGCTGCTGGCCTTGGTTTGGTCCAGTCTGTAACTGATTTGGTAACTGGCCTTGGTTTAGTCCAGTCTGTAACTGATTTGAATGCTGGCCTTGGTTTGGTCCAGTCTGTAACTGATTTGGCTGCTGGCCTTGGTTTGGTCCAGTCTGTAACTGATTTGGTAACTGGCCTTGGTTTGGTCCAGTCTGTAACTGATTTGGTAACTGGCCTTGGTTTGGTCCAGTCTGTAACTGATTTGGTAACTGGCCTTGGTTTGGTCCAGTCTGTAACTGATTTGGTAACTGGCCTTGGTTTGGTCCAGTCTGTAACTGATTTGGTAACTGGCCTTGGTTTGGTCCAGTCTGTAATTGATTTGGCTGCTGGCCTTGGTTTGGTCCAGTCTGTAACTGATTTGGTAACTGGCCTTGGTTTGGTCCAGTCTGTAACTGATTTGAATGCTGGCCTTGGTTTGGTCCAGTCTGTAACTGATTTGAATGCTGGCTTTGGTTTGGTCCAGTCTGTAACTGATTTGGTAGCTGGCCTTGGTTTGGTCCAGTCTGTAACTGATTTGGTAACTGGCCTTGGTTTGGTCCAGTCTGTAACTGATTTGGCTGCTGGCCTTGGTTTGGTCCAGTCTGTAACTGATTTGGTAACTGGCCTTGGTTTGGTCCAGTCTGTAACTGATTTGGTAACTGGCCTTGGTTTGGTCCAGTCTGTAATTGATTTGGCTGCTGGCCTTGGTTTGGTCCAGTCTGTAACTGATTTGGCTGCTGGCCTTGGTTTGGTCCAGTCTGTAACTGATTTGGTAACTGGCCTTGGTTTGGTCCAGTCTGTAACTGATCTGGTAACTGGCCTTGGTTTGGTCCAGTCTGTAACTGATTTGGCTGCTGGCCTTGGTTTGGTCCAGTCTTTAACTGATTTGGTTACTGTCCTTGGTTTGGTCCAGTCTGTAACTGATTTGTCTGCTGGCCTTAGTTTGGTCCAGTCTGTAATTGATTTGGCTGCTGGCCTTGGTTTGGTCCAGTCTGTAACTGATTTGGTAACTGGCCTTGGTTTGGTCCAGTCTGTAACTGATTTGAATGCTGGCCTTGGTTTGGTCCAGTCTGTAACTGATTTGGCTGCTGGCCTTGGTTTGGTCCAGTCTGTAACTGATTTGGTAACTGGCCTTGGTTTGGTCCAGTCTGTAACTGATTTGGCTGCTGTCCTTGGTTTGGTCCAGTCTGTAACTGATTTGGTAACTGGCTTTGGTTTGGTCCAGTCTGTAACTGATTTGGCTGTTGGCCTTGGTTTGGTCCAGTCTGTAACTGATTTGGTAACTGGCCTTGGTTTGGTCCAGTCTGTAACTGATTTGGCTGCTGGCCTTGGTTTGTTCCAGTCTGTAACTGATCTGGTAACTGGCCTTGGTTTTGTCCAGTCTGTAACTGATTTGGTAATTGGCCTTGGTTTGGTCCAGTCTGTAACTGATTTGGTAACTGGTCTTGGTTTGGTCCAGTCTGTAACTGATTTGGCTGCTGGCCTTGGTTTGTTCCAGTCTGTAACTGATTTGGTAACTGGCCTTGGTTTGGTCCAGTCTGTAACTGATTTGGTAACTGGCCTTGGTTTGGTCCAGTCTGTAACTGATTTGAATGCTGGCCTTGGTTTGGTCCAGTCTGTAACTGATTTGAATGCTGGCCTTGGTTTGGTCCAGTCTGTAACTGATTTGGTAACTGGCCTTGGTTTGGTCCAGTCTGTAACTGATTTGGTAACTGGCCTTGGTTTGGTCCAGTCTGTAACTGATTTGAATGCTGGCCTTGGTTTGGTCCAGTCTGTAACTGATTTGAATGCTGGCCTTGGTTTGGTCCAGTCTGTAACTGATTTGAATGCTGGCCTTGGTTTGGTCCAGTCTGTAACTGATTTGGTAGCTGGCCTTGCTTTGGTCTGGTCTGTAATTGATTTGGTAACTGGCCTTGGTTTGGTCCAGTCTGTAATTGATTTGGCTGCTGGTCTTGGTTTGGTCCAGTCTGTAATTGATTTGGCTGCTGGCCTTGGTTTGGTCCAGTCTGTAATTGATTTGGCTGCTGGTCTTGGTTTGGTCCAGTCTGTAATTGATTTGGCTGCTGGCCTTGGTTTGGTCCAGTCTGTAACTGATTTGGTAACTGGCCTTGGTTTGGTCCAGTCTGTAACTGATTTGGCTGCTGGCCTTGGTTTGGTCCAGTCTGTAACTGATTTGGTAACTGGCCTTGGTTTGGTCCAGTCTGTAACTGATTTGGCCGCTGGCCTTGGTTTGGTCCAGTCTGTAACTGATTTGGTAACTGGCCTTGGTTTGGTCCAGTCTGTAACTGATTTGTCTGCTGGCCTTGGTTTGGTCCAGTCTGTAACTGATTTGGCTGCTGGCCTTGGTTTGGTCCAGTCTGTAACTGATTTGGCTGCTGGCCTTGGTTTGGTCCAGTCTGTAACTGATTTGGTAACTGGCCTTGGTTTGGTCCAGTCTGTAACTGATTTGGCTGTTGGCCTTGGTTTGGTCCAGTCTGTAACTGATTTGGTAACTGGCCTTGGTTTGGTCCAGTCTGTAACTGATTTGGCTGCTGGCCTTGGTTTGTTCCAGTCTGTAACTGATCTGGTAACTGGCCTTGGTTTTGTCCAGTCTGTAACTGATTTGGTAATTGGCCTTGGTTTGGTCCAGTCTGTAACTGATTTGGTAACTGGCCTTGGTTTGGTCCAGTCTGTAACTGATTTGGCTGCTGGCCTTGGTTTGGTCCAGTCTGTAACTGATTTGGTAACTGGCCTTGGTTTGGTCCAGTCTGTAACTGATTTGGTAACTGGCCTTGGTTTGGTCCAGTCTGTAACTGATTTGAATGCTGGCCTTGGTTTGGTCCAGTCTGTAACCGATTTGAATGCTGGCCTTGGTTTGGTCCAGTCTGTAACTGATTTGGTAACTGGCCTTGCTTTGGTCCAGTCTGTAACTGATTTGGTAACTGGCCTTGGTTTGGTCCAGTCTGTAACTGATTTGAATGCTGGCCTTGGTTTGGTCCAGTCTGTAACTGATTTGAATGCTGGCCTTGGTTTGGTCCAGTCTGTAACTGATTTGAATGCTGGCCTTGGTTTGGTCCAGTCTGTAACTGATTTGGTAGCTGGCCTTGCTTTGGTCTGGTCTGTAATTGATTTGGTAACTGGCCTTGGTTTGGTCCAGTCTGTAATTGATTTGGCTGCTGGTCTTGGTTTGGTCCAGTCTGTAATTGATTTGGCTGCTGGCCTTGGTTTGGTCCAGTCTGTAATTGATTTGGCTGCTGGTCTTGGTTTGGTCCAGTCTGTAATTGATTTGGCTGCTGGCCTTGGTTTGGTCCAGTCTGTAACTGATTTGGTAACTGGCCTTGGTTTGGTCCAGTCTGTAACTGATTTGGCCGCTGGCCTTGGTTTGGTCCAGTCTGTAACTGATTTGGTAACTGGCCTTGGTTTGGTCCAGTCTGTAACTGATTTGGCTGCTGGCCTTGGTTTGGTCCAGTCTGTAACTGATTTGGTAACTGGCCTTGGTTTGGTCCAGTCTGTAACTGATTTGGCTGCTGGCCTTGGTTTGGTCCAGTCTGTAACTGATTTGGCTGCTGGCCTTGGTTTGGTCCAGTCTGTAACTGATTTGGCTGCTGGCCTTGGTTTGGTCCAGTCTGTAACTGATTTGGTAACTGGCCTTGGTTTGGTCCAGTCTGTAACTGATTTGGTAACTGGCCTTGGTTTGGTCCAGTCTGTAACTGATTTGGCTGCTGGCCTTGGTTTGGTCCAGTCTGTAACTGATTTGGCTGCTGGCCTTGGTTTGGTCCAGTCTGTAACTGATTTGGCTGCTGGCCTTGGTTTGGTCCAGTCTGTAACTGATTTGGCTGCTGGCCTTGGTTTGGTCCAGTCTGTAACTGATTTGGCTGCTGGCCTTGGTTTGGTCCAGTCTGTAACTGATTTGGTAACTGGCCTTGGTTTGGTCCAGTCTGTAACTGATTTGGCCGCTGGCCTTGGTTTGGTCCAGTCTGTAACTGATTTGGTCGCTGGCCTTGGTTTGGTCCAGTCTGTAACTGATTTGGCCGCTGGCCTTGGTTTGGTCCAGTCTGTAACTGATTTGGTAACTGGCCTTGGTTTGGTCCAGTCTGTAACTGATTTGTCTGCTGGCCTTGGTTTGGTCCAGTCTGTAACTGATTTGGCTGCTGGCCTTGGTTTGGTCCAGTCTGTAACTGATTTGAATGCTGGCCTTGGTTTGGTCCAGTCTGTAACCGATTTGAATGCTGGCCTTGGTTTGGTCCAGTCTGTAACTGATTTGGTAACTGGCCTTGCTTTGGTCCAGTCTGTAACTGATTTGGTAACTGGCCTTGGTTTGGTCCAGTCTGTAACTGATTTGAATGCTGGCCTTGGTTTGGTCCAGTCTGTAACTGATTTGAATGCTGGCCTTGGTTTGGTCCAGTCTGTAACTGATTTGAATGCTGGCCTTGGTTTGGTCCAGTCTGTAACTGATTTGGTAGCTGGCCTTGCTTTGGTCTGGTCTGTAATTGATTTGGTAACTGGCCTTGGTTTGGTCCAGTCTGTAATTGATTTGGCTGCTGGTCTTGGTTTGGTCCAGTCTGTAATTGATTTGGCTGCTGGCCTTGGTTTGGTCCAGTCTGTAATTGATTTGGCTGCTGGTCTTGGTTTGGTCCAGTCTGTAATTGATTTGGCTGCTGGCCTTGGTTTGGTCCAGTCTGTAACTGATTTGGTAACTGGCCTTGGTTTGGTCCAGTCTGTAACTGTTTGGTAACTGGCCAGTCTGTAACTGATTTGGCTGCTGGCCTTGGTTTGGTCCAGTCTGTAACTGATTTGGCTGCTGGCCTTGGTTTGGTCCAGTCTGTAACTGATTTGGTAGCTGCCCTTGGTTTTGTCTGGTCTGTAATTGATTTGGTAACTGGCCTTGGTTTGGTCCAGTCTGTAATTGATTTGGCTTCTGGCCTTGGTTTGGTCCAGTCTGTAACTGATTTGGCTGCTGGCCTTGGTTTGGTCCAGTCTGTAACTGATTTGGCTGCTGGCCTTGGTTTGTTCCAGTCTGTAACTGATATGGTAACTGGCCTTGGTTTGGTCCAGTCTGTAACTGATTTGGTAACTGGCCTTGGTTTGGTCCGGTCTTTGTGTTGGTAAGACTGAGAGACATGTTGGTTGTTAGGCCCTATTACCTCACCTCTTCACTCATGCTGAGATAAAACACTAGAAACACTGAAATCCATTCTGCAGTTTAAGCTCGCACTTCCTGCTGTGTGTGTGTGAGAGCATGTGAATAGAATGAAACCAGACCTGTAAAAGGCTGTCTGCTAAAGTGAGTACATCACTCAAGCTCACATCGCTCTGTTGTAGTAGTTGGTTCCTAGAAATACTGCTGGACATGATTGACTCCAGATGAGAACACACACACACACACACACACACACACACACACACACACACACACACACACACACACACACACACACACACACACACACACACACACACACACACACACACACACACACACACACACACACACACACACACACACACACACACACACACACACACACACACACACACACACACACACACACACACACACACACACACACACACACGACTTAAGGTATTGTGATTATCAGACACCTCATAATGTTAACTTGGGATCATCATGGCTGTTTGTGTGTGTATAACCCGAACACATGTGTGTGTGTTTTGGGGTTTTACTATCCTTGTGGGGACCTCACAAGGACCGTAAAACAAGGAACATTTGGACAAGTGGGGACAATTCACTGGTACCCATAAGGAAAAATACTATTTTAGGCATAGAAGTTAGCTTTAGGGTTAGGGGTTAGGTTTTGAAGTTAGGGTTGGGTTTGGGGTAAAGGTTTAAACAAACGCGTGTGGGTGCCTGCCTGCGTATGTGTTGTGTGTGTGCCTGCCTGCATATGTTTTATGTCTGTGTGTGTGTGCCTGCCTGCCTGCCTGCCTGCCTGCCTGCCTGCCTGCCTGCCTGCCTGCCTGCCTGCGTGCGTGTGTGTGCGTGCATGCCTGCCTGCCTGCATATGTTGTGTGTGCGTGCGTGCGTGCGTCCCTCCCTCCCTCCCTAGATCTGAGTGTGGTGTGATGTCATCATGGGACCTGACCACAGGTCTCCTCTACTGTCTCTCATTTCAGTCCAGTATGGAGTAAACCAAGCCTTATGAAAGACATGGAGGGCCTGGGAAAGCCATTCACTACTAGAAAAATATGCGTGTGCATGCAAGCACACACATTTACACCAACCTATATCAACATGCATATAACATGCATATTTGATTTCAGGAGAACAGGATATTTAAAAACATGCTTGTATATCTGCATTTGAATTATGAGTTATGTGTTCCTGAGCGCTTGCGTGTGCAGCTTGTGTGTGTATGACCAGCAGCAGCAGTCAGACTCCAGACGTGTATGAGAGTTAAAGGGGGCAGCGGGGTGGGGAGGAGCCCCTTTAGTTCCAGCAGATTGCTGAACAGTAGCAGGTCTTTAACAACCCTTAGGCTGTCTGGAGGGAGGGAGGGAGGGAGGGAGAGGGATGGATGGAGGGAAGGAGAGAGAGAGAGAGGGATGGATGGAGGGAGGGAAGGAGAGAGGGATGGATGGATGGAGGGAATGAGGAATGAGGGAGGGAGGGAGGGAGGGAGGGAGGGGGAGGGAGGGAGGGAGGGAGGGAGGGAGGGAGGGAGGGAGGGAGGGATAGAAGAAGAGGTTTATCCTTGCCAGAGTGTACATCCTCCCAGGTCACCTTGGGAGAGGAAGCTTCAGCCCCTTACACTACAGAGAAGATAAGCAGCTGTCTGCTGGTCCCCATGCAGAGGCACGTGATGTAGATAGGCAGCTATCTGCAGGTCCCCATGCAGAGGCACGTGATCTAGATAGGCAGCTATCTGCAGTTCCCAATGCAGAGGCACGTGATGTAGATAGGCAGCTATCTGCAGGTCCCCATGCAGAGGCACGTGATGTAGATAGGCAGCTATCTGCAGGTCCCCATGGAGAGTCATGTGTTGTAGATAAGCAGCTGTCTGCAGGTCCCAATGTCGAGGCACGTGATGTAGATAGGCAGCTATCTGCAGGTCCCCATGCAGAGGCACGTGATGTAGATAGGCAGCTGTCTGCAGGTACCCATGCAGAGGCACGTGATGTAGATAGGCAGCTATCTGCAGGTCCCCATGCAGAGGCACGTGATGTAGATGAGGAGCTATCTGCAGGTCCCCATGCAGAGGCACGTGATGTAGATAAGCAGCTATCTGCAGGTCCCCATGCAGAGGCACGTGATGAAGATAAGCAGCTATCTGCAGGTCCCCATGCAGAGTCATGTGTTTTAGATAAGCAGCTGTCTGCAGGTCCCAATGTAGAGGCACGTGATGTAGATAGGCAGCTATCTGCAGGTCCCCATGCAGAGGCACGTGATGTAGATGAGGAGCTATCTGCAGGTCCCCATGCAGAGGCACGTGATGTAGATGAGGAGCTATCTGCAGGTCCCCATGCAGAGGCACGTGATGTAGATAAGCAGCTATCTGCAGGTCCCCATGCAGAGGCACGTGATGTAGATAAGCAGCTATCTGCAGGTCCCCATGCAGAGTCACGTGATGTAGATAAGCAGCTATCTGCAGGTCCCCATGCAGAGACACGTGATGTAGATAAGCAGCTATCTGCAGGTCCCCATGCAGAGTCACGTGTTGTAGATAAGCAGCTATCTGCAGGTCCCCATGCAGAGTCATGTGTTGTAGATAAGCAGCTATCTGCAGGTCCCCATGCAGAGACACGTGATGTAGATAAGCAGCTATCTGCAGGTCCCCATGCAGAGACACGTGATGTAGATAAGCAGCTATCTGCAGGTCCCAATGCAGAGTCACGTGATGTAGATAAGCAGCTATCTGCAGGTCCCCATGCAGAGGCACGTGATGTAGATAAGCAGCTATCTGCAGGTCCCCATGCAGAGACACATGATGTAGATAAGCAGCTATCTGCAGGTCCCCATGCAGAGACACGTGATGTAGATAAGCAGCTATCTGCAGGTCCCCATGCAGAGTCATGTGTTGTAGATAAGCAGCTATCTGCAGGTCCCCATGCAGAGTCATGTGTTGTAGATAAGCAACTATCTGCAGGTCCCCATGCAGAGACACGTGATGTAGATAAGCAGCTATCTGCAGGTCCCCATGCAGAGGCACGTGATGTAGATAGGCAGCTGTCTGCAGGTCCCGATGCAGAGGCACGTGACGTAGATAGGCAGCAATCTGCAGGTCCCCATGCAGAGGCACGTGATGTAGATAAGCAGCTATCTGCAGGTCCCCATGCAGAGTCATGTGTTGTAGATAAGCAGCTGTCTGCACGTCCCAATGTAGAGGCACGTGATGTAGATAGGCAGCTATCTGCAGGTCCCCATGCAGAGGCACGTAATGTAGATAAGCAGCTGTCTGCAGGTCCCCATGCAGAGGCACGTGATGTAGATAAGCAGCTATCTGAAGGTCCCCATGCAGAGACACGTGATGTAGATAAGCAGCTATCTGCAGGTCCCCATGCAGAGTCATGTGTTGTAGATAAGCAGCTATCTGCAGGTCCCCATGCATAGTCATGTGTTGTAGATAAGCAGCTATCTGCAGGTCCCCATGCAGAGACACGTGATGTAGATAAGCAGCTATCTGCAGGTCCCCATGCAGAGTCATGTGTTGTAGATAAGCAACTATCTGCAGGTCCCCATGCAGAGACACGTGATGTAGATAAGCAGCTATCTGCAGGTCCCCATGCAGAGGCACGTGATGTAGATAGGCAGCTGTCTGCAGGTCCCCATGCAGAGGCACGTGATGTAGATAGGCAGAAATCTGCAGGTCCCCATGCAGAGGCACGTGATGTAGATAAGCAGCTATCTGCAGGTCCCCATGCAGAGTCATGTGTTGTAGATAAGCAGCTGTCTGCACGTCCCAATGTAGAGGCACGTGATGTAGATAGGCAGCTATCTGCAGGTCCCCATGCAGAGGCACGTGATGTAGATAAGCAGCTGTCTGCAGGTCCCCATGCAGAGGCATGTGATGTAGATAAGCAGCTATCTGAAGGTCCCCATGCAGAGACACGTGATGTAGATAAGCAGCTATCTGCAGGTCCCCATGCAGAGTCATGTGTTGTAGATAAGCAGCTATCTGCAGGTCCCCATGCATAGTCATGTGTTGTAGATAAGCAGCTATCTGCAGGTCCCCATGCAGAGACACATGATGTAGATAAGCAGCTATCTGCAGGTCCCCATGCAGAGGCACGTGATGTAGATAAGCAGCTATCTGCTGGTCCCCATGCAGAGTCATGTGTTGTAGTTAAGCAGCTATCTGCAGGTCCCCATGCAGAGTCATGTGTTGTAGATAAGCAGCTATCTGCAGGTCCCCATGCAGAGACACGTGATGTAGATAAGCAGCTATCTGCAGGTCCCCATGCAGAGGCACGTGATGTAGATAAGCAGCTATCTGCAGGTCCCCATGCAGAGACACGTGATGTAGATAAGCAGCTATCTGCAGGTCCCCATGCAGAGACACGTGATGTAGATAAGCAGCTATCTGCAGGTCCCCATGCAGAGGCACGTGATGTAGATAAGCAGCTATCTGCAGGTCCCCATGCAGAGTCATGTGTTGTAGATAAGCAGCTGTCTGCACGTCCCAATGTAGAGGCACGTGATGTAGATAGGCAGCTATCTGCAGGTCCCCATGCAGAGGCACGTGATGTAGATAAGCAGCTGTCTGCAGGTCCCCATGCAGAGGCATGTGATGTAGATAAGCAGCTATCTGAAGGTCCCCATGCAGAGACACGTGATGTAGATAAGCAGCTATCTGCAGGTCCCCATGCAGAGTCATGTGTTGTAGATAAGCAGCTATCTGCAGGTCCCCATGCATAGTCATGTGTTGTAGATAAGCAGCTATCTGCAGGTCCCCATGCAGAGACACATGATGTAGAGATAAGCAGCTATCTGCAGGTCCCCATGCAGAGGCACGTGATGTAGATAAGCAGCTATCTGCTGGTCCCCATGCAGAGTCATGTAGTTAAGCAGCTATCTGCAGGTCCCCATGCAGAGTCACGTGTTGTAGATAAGCAGCTATCTGCAGGTCCCCATGCAGAGACACGTGATGTAGATAAGCAGCTATCTGCAGGTCCCCATGCAGAGGCACGTGATGTAGATAAGCAGCTATCTGCAGGTCCCCATGCAGAGACACGTGATGTAGATAAGCAGCTATCTGCAGGTCCCCATGCAGAGTCACGTGTTGTAGATAAGCAGCTATCTGCAGGTCCCCATGCAGAGTCATGTGTTGTAGATAAGCAGCTATCTGCAGGTCCCCATGCAGAGACACGTGATGTAGATAAGCAGCTATCTGCAGGTCCCCATGCAGAGACACGTGATGTAGATAAGCAGCTATCTGCAGGTCCCAATGCAGAGTCACGTGATGTAGATAAGCAGCTATCTGCAGGTCCCCATGCAGAGGCACGTGATGTAGATAAGCAGCTATCTGCAGGTCCCCATGCAGAGACACGTGATGTAGATAAGCAGCTATCTGCAGGTCCCCATGCAGAGTCATGTGTTGTAGATAAGCAGCTATCTGCAGGTCCCCATGCAGAGTCATGTGTTGTAGATAAGCAACTATCTGCAGGTCCCCATGCAGAGACACATGATGTAGATGAGCAGCTATCTGCAGGTCCCCATGCAGAGGCATGTGATGTAGATAAGCAGCTGTCTGCAGGTCCCCATGCAGAGGCACGTGATGTAGATAGGCAGCAATCTGCAGGTCCCCATGCAGAGGCACGTGATGTAGATAAGCAGCTATCTGCAGGTCCCCATGCAGAGTCATGTGTTGTAGATAAGCAGCTGTCTGCACGTCCCAATGTAGAGGCACGTGATGTAGATAAGCAGCTATCTGCATGTAGAGGCACGTGATGTAGATAGGCAGCTATCTGCAGGTCCCCATGCAGAGGCACGTAATGTAGATAAGCAGCTGTCTGCAGGTCCCCATGCAGAGGCACGTGATGTAGATAAGCAGCTATCTGAAGGTCCCCATGCAGAGACACGTGATGTAGATAAGCAGCTATCTGCAGGTCCCCATGCAGAGTCATGTGTTGTAGATAAGCAGCTATCTGCAGGTCCCCATGCAGAGGCACGTGATGTAGATAAGCAGCTATCTGCAGGTCCCCATGCAGAGGCACGTGATGTAGATAAGCAGCTATCTGCAGGTCCCCATGCAGAGACACGTGATGTAGATAAGCAGCTATCTGCAGGTCCCCATGCAGAGTCACGTGTTGTAGATAAGCAGCTATCTGCAGGTCCCCATGCAGAGTCATGTGTTGTAGATAAGCAGCTATCTGCAGGTCCCCATGCAGAGACACGTGATGTAGATAAGCAGCTATCTGCAGGTCCCCATGCAGAGACACGTGATGTAGATAAGCAGCTATCTGCAGGTCCCAATGCAGAGTCACGTGATGTAGATAAGCAGCTATCTGCAGGTCCCCATGCAGAGGCACGTGATGTAGATAAGCAGCTATCTGCAGGTCCCCATGCAGAGACACGTGATGTAGATAAGCAGCTATCTGCAGGTCCCCATGCAGAGTCATGTGTTGTAGATAAGCAGCTATCTGCAGGTCCCCATGCAGAGTCATGTGTTGTAGATAAGCAGCTATCTGCAGGTCCCCATGCAGAGGCACGTGATGTAGATAGGCAGCTATCTGCAGGTCCCCATGCAGAGGCACGTGATGTAGATAAGCAGCTGTCTGCAGGTCCCCATGCAGAGGCACGTGATGTAGATAAGCAGCTATCTGCAGGTCCCCATGCAGAGTCATGTGTTGTAGATAAGCAGCTATCTGCAGGTCCCCATGCAGAGACACGTGATGTAGATAAGCAGCTATCTGCAGGTCCCCATGCAGAGACACGTGATGTAGATAAGCAGCTATCTGCAGGTCCCAATGCAGAGTCACGTGATGTAGATAAGCAGCTATCTGCAGGTCCCCATGCAGAGGCACGTGATGTAGATAAGCAGCTATCTGCAGGTCCCCATGCAGAGGCATGTGATGTAGATAAGCAGCTATCTGCAGGTCCCCATGCAGAGTCATGTGTTGTAGATAAGCAGCTATCTGCAGGTCCCCATGCAGAGTCATGTGTTGTAGATAAGCAGCTATCTGCAGGTCCCCATGCAGAGACACATGATGTAGATGAGCAGCTATCTGCAGGTCCCCATGCAGAGGCATGTGATGTAGATAAGCAGCTGTCTGCAGGTCCCCATGCAGAGGCACATGATGTAGATAGGCAGCAATCTGCAGGTCCCCATGCAGAGACACGTGATGTAGATAAGCAGCTATCTGCAGGTCCCCATGCAGAGTCATGTGTTGTAGATAAGCAGCTGTCTGCAGGTCCCCAATGATGTAGATAAGCAGCTATCTGCAGGTCCCCATGCAGAGACACGTGATGTAGATAAGCAGCTATCTGCAGGTCCCCATGCAGAGGCACGTAATGTGTGGGATAATTTGATTTAAAAATCAAATCAAATCAAATTGTATTTGTCACATACACATGGTTAGCAGATGTTAATGTGAGTGTAGCGAAATGCTTGTGCTTCTAGTTCCGACAATGCAGTAATAACCAACAAGTAATGTAAGTCGCTCTGGATAAGAGCGTCTGCTAAATGACTTAAATGTAAATGTAATGTAATCTAACTAACAATTCCAAAACTACTGTCTTATACACAGTGTAAGGGGATAATTTGATAGTTTGAGTTCTGAATGTTAGTGTGGGCTGAGGGGTACTGGGGAGGAGGGTCAAATGGTAGATACTGGAAGGGGCAAGAGGAGTTTAAAAAAAAATCACCACAATTTATCATCACTGTTGAACCCCCACCCCTCTCTAAAGTCACATCCTATAATCATATCAATATATCTTGACTTTAATACAGTAGCGGTTATATCATTTGGCCAATAATATTTTTTACAATAATGTTGTTGAATGTAAAGTAAGTTCAAGTAGGTTTAGTCAGTCCCAAACCATCCCAGAGCACGACAACTACTTAACTCAGCACGGCAGTCATTCATGTTGGGGCCACAACAGATAAAGAGCTCAGAACATGGGCCTTACCCTGTAAAAATGTACAGTTTTGTCAGATGGTCCCTGTTGGTCTAATAATATGTGTTGCCATGGCTCTGTCTCTGCAATGATGGGTCATCTGTTGCCGTGGGGGTCCCATGGTGGAGACACAGACAGGCACTCCCCTACCCACCGCCCCTCACTCGTGGCCCGCTAGTCTGACGCACACCACAGGAGATGCCATTTTATTCCCATTAACCACTGGGCCAAAAGACAGAGAGGCAAGGGGAGGGGGAGAGAGGCTAAAGGGAGAAAAATAGAGGGAGATCAAAAGAGAGAGAGGAGAAGGGAGCGAGAAAATGAGAGGTGAATGAAAACAGAGAGAGAGAGAGAATGGAGGAGAGAGAAGAGGAAGAGGGAGAAAGAGGGGAGTGAGCGTGTTAAGAAACAGGCGTTGTCTCATTGTGGATGTCACTTGAATTGGTTGAAGTGTTTCCTTCCTTTCCTGCACTTCACTACAGCAGGTGTAAAGGACCCATTGAGAGGTGGCCAGACATCGCCTGTTCACACAGAGTGAAGGACCCATTGAGAGGTGGCCAGACACCGCCTGTTCACACAGAGTGAAGGACCCATTGAGAGGTGGCCAGACACCACCTTTTCACACAGAGTGAAGGACCCATTGAGAGGCGGACAGACACGGCCTGTTCACACAGAATGAAGGACCCATTGAGAGGTGGCCAGACACAGCCTTTTCACACAGAGTGAAGGACCCATTGAGAGGTGGCCAGACATCGCCTGTTCACACAGATTAAAGGACCTATTGAGAGGTGGCCAGACACCGCCTGTTCACACAGAGTGAAGGACCCATTGAGAGGTGGCCAGATACTGCGTGTTCACAGCAGAGTATAGGACAGATGGACAGAGAACAGACAGAAATGTGTAGTGTAACCTGCAGTCTACCTGACCACATACAGGTCAACCCATAAAAGACTTGGGATCACCCCACGCACGCACACATTCACACGCACGGCCACGAGCACACACACACACAAACACGCTCTTCTGTCACTAAATATAACTCAATGGACTGACCAGGAGGGAGGGATGATTGAATAAAGTGATGGGCAGCAGAGGAGAGAGAAGGGGGACAGAAAGAAAGGACCAACAGGAGGTAGAAAATACATAAATACAGAGTGATAGAGGACTGTGGAGAGTGGAAGAGAGGCACACACAGAGAGTGATAGAGAGAGGGAGATAGAGGATGACATGGGGAGAGAGCAAATTGGTCATAATAGGATAGTGAGGGAGGGATAAAGAAAGGGGAGATGGTGAATTAGTGGGGGGTTATATAGACAGAGTAGGGATGGAATGTCGCCACACACACCACACACACAGACCAAGCGGGCAGGCAGGCCGGCATGCTCTCCTCTTCCCCTGGAGTTATCTCAGTCAGAGAGGGGTCAGCCATTTATCCTGTCCCATTACTGCGGACACTGCTG
The DNA here is from genome assembly GCF_021184085.1 of Oncorhynchus gorbuscha. Lineage (NCBI taxonomy): Eukaryota > Metazoa > Chordata > Actinopteri > Salmoniformes > Salmonidae > Oncorhynchus > Oncorhynchus gorbuscha. The sequence continues at coordinate 24,697,803 of NC_060185.1, forward strand.
TGAAATTGTCCAATAAATCAGTGTGGAAAGGAGCAGCCCTCCCCTCCCTGCTGGCTGGCCCTCCTCACTGGATCGCCAGAACAGCAATTAGGACATAGACATTCAGGGGCCTGGGCTCCCAGCCTATTTTCTGTCCCACAGAGAGGGATAGGGGCCCCTAGCTTACATCCCAATGAGACAGTAAGGGAGAGGGATCCACCCATTATTGATATACATAGTACACTCTTAAAAATAAAGGTGTAAGTTGGTACCAAATAAGTTTCTTGAGAGTGATGCCATGGGGGAACTGTTTTAGGGTCTCTGAAGAACCATAAATGGTTCTTCCAAAACCAGAAATGCTTTGGCCCTACAGGATCGGAATTGAATAGCCCTGCTGTACGGTTTTAAGCCGTACAATATTTGCATATCTCCCAGAGTGCTTTTCCAGTAAATGTTAATGGCCAGTACCACCCATGACTGTGTTACTAGTGAAATAGACATTGATGTTTCATTCATTCAATTTCAGTCCTGTGGCCTTCACCAAGTGAGATCCTAAGTGAATATGTTGTCGTTAAAATGTTATTATTTAAGGCAATAGGATACATATTTCATAAGGTTTTCTTTTGATGGCCTAGTTTTACCCAAATACAGTGGCCTGAATCTCAGAGTTTTCAGTCCATCAAGTCATATTATGCTGCCTTGCAAAGTGATGTGTAATTCATATTGGAATCCAGCCAGAGTGGGGCTATCCAACATTTTGAATTGTTATTCCCCTGCAACCTGCATTCAGAATGATTGTTAGATATCACGACTCAGAATATGATCCAGATGCAGACAAAGGAGGAGGATAGTACAGTTCTCATAATATTTATTATACAAGGGGACAAGTCGTGGGCAGGCGGAGGCCAGTAGTCCAGGGCAGAGTCAATGAAGTACAGAATAGCAGGCAGGCTCAGGCTCAGGGGAGACAGAATGGTAAGAACTGGGAAGAGTAGAAAACAGCAACTAGAAAGACTCGAAAACGAGAAAACATGCTGGTAAGACTTGACGGGACAAGACAAACTGGCAACAGACAAACAGACAAACAGAAAACATAAATACACAGGGACAGTGCCTCCCCCCATAGGGACGCCACCTGGCGTCCTACCTGGGCACATACTTGGTTGACCGGGGTGCCGGCGGTGGAACTCAGCAATGACCCAGCACCTCTCCTCCGGGCCATAACCCTCCCAGTCAATAAGGTACTGGAATCCCCTGCCCCAAGTTCGAACACTCAGGAGGCGTCTCACCTTTTACACCAGATGGCCGTCGATAAGATGGGGAGGGGAGTTGGCCCTGGAAACAGAAGACAAAAGGCTGTGCGACAAAGGTTCAATCCTAGACACATGAAAGTAGGATGTATATAGAGTGTACGGGGCAAAAGAAGACAAAACAGCACAGGGGCTGCGAACTTTAGAGATGGGGAATGGATCAACGAAATGGGGGGGAAGGTTCACGAAACTCCACCTGGAGGGGCAGATCCCGCGTAGACAGACATACCCTCTGGGGACGATAGCGGGGAGCTGGAGAACGGTGGTGGTCTGCTTGTCAGCGATACCTGGAGGTGGTCTTGAGAATAACGGACAGAGCTCGTTTCCAGGTACACCAACAGCAGTGGACCAACATCTGGGCCGAGGGTATGTTGAACTCTTCCTCTTGCTCTTGCTCAGGGAAGAGCAGGGGCTGATAACCCACAGAGCACTCAAAGGGCGAGAGGCCCAGTGGCCAAGCAGGGAAGGGTGTTCCCGAGCTTACTCCACCCACACTAGTTGCTTGCTCCAGGTGGTGGGGTTGGCCGGGAACAAAGATACTGAAGAGTCGTCTCCAGGTCCTGATTGGCCTGCTCCGACTGGCCGTTGGATTGAGGATGAAACCCAGAGGACAGGTTGGCCGACGACCCAATGAGGGTGCAGAACGCCTTGCAGAATCAGGACGAGAACTGAGGACCATGATCGGAGACTATGTCGACAGGAAGTCTATGGATGTGGAAGAAATACTGCACCATAAGCTGGGCCGTCTCCTTGGCTGAAAGTAACTTGGGGAGGGGGATGAAATGGGCGTCTTTAGAAAACCACCACTGTAAGGATGGTGGTGTTGCCATCAGACAGATGGAGACCAGTGAAAAAGTCCAGGAATATATGGAACCAGGGAGTGCTTGAAGAAGACCAGCCCAAGCTTGCCGTGGTGTTTAATTCTGAGCACACACCGTGCATAAGGCGATGAATGCGGAGACATCAGATACCATAGTGGGTCACCAAAAGCGTTGTCGGAGGAAGGCCAGGGTTTGGCGGGAGCCGGGATGGCAGGTTAGCTTAGAGGAATGAGCCCACTCCAGGACCGGGGACCGAGCCGAATCTGAAACAAACATCCGGATAGCCAGGCCCCCCACCGGTGTATGGCTGGGAACATTGTGCCTTGTGGACCAGGCCCTCAACAACCCAGACTAGTGTAGCTGCTAGACAGGAGGTAGGGAGGATGGTCTCAGAGTCAGATGGTGTGGCAGTGGAGCTGTACAGGCGAGAGAGCGGCAGGCTTCACGTTCTTGGACCCTGAGCGGTAGGCGATGGTAAAATTAAATCGTGTGAATAACAGAGCCCAACGGGCCTGCCTTGAATTGAGGCAATCGGCAGTGCGGAGATATTATAAGTTCTTATGGTCGGTCCACACCAAGAATGGATGTTCCCCCTGTTCAAGCCAGTGCCTCCGCTCCTCCAATGCCATCTTGACCTCCAGAAGTTCCCAATTTCCTACGTCATAGTTCCTCTCAGTGGGATTGAGACGATGGGACAGGAAGGCACAGGGATGCAGCTTTTGGTCTCGGGCAGACCGCTGGGACAGGACGGCCCCCACTCCAACGTCAGAATCAAATCAAATCAAATCACATGTATTTATATAGCCCTTTGTACATCAGCTGATATCTCAAAGTGCTATATAGAAACCCAGCCTAAAACCCCAAACAGCAAGCAATACAGGTGTAGAAGCACGGTGGCTAGGAAAAACTCCCTAGATAGGCCAAAACCTAGGAAGAAACCTTGAGAGGAACCAGGCTATGTGGGGTGGCCAGTCCTCTTCTGGCTGTGCCGGGTGGAGATTATAACAGAACATGGCCAAGATGTTCAAATGTTCATAAATGACCAGCATGGTCGTATAATAATAAGGCAGAACAGTTGAAACTGGAGTAGCAGCATGGTCAGGTGGACTGGGGACAGCAAGGAGTCATCATGTCAGGTAGTCCTGGGGCATGGTCCTAGGGCTCAGGTCAGTTGAAACTGCAGCAGAAGCACGGCCAGGTGGACTGGGGACAGCACGGAGTCATCATGTCAGGTAGTCCTGGGGCATGGTCCTAGGGCTCAGGTCAGTTGAAACTGGAGCAGCAGCACGGCCAGGTGGACTGGGGACAGCAAGGAGTCATCATGTCAGGTAGTCCTGGGGCATGGTCCTAGGGCTCAGGTCCTCAGAGAGAGAGAAAGAAAGAGAGAAGGAGAGAATTAGAGAACGCACACTTAGATTCACACAGGACACCGAATAGGACAGGAGAAATACTCCAGATATAACAAACTGACCCTACCCCCCAACACATAAACTACTGCAGCATAAATACTGGAGGCTGAGACAGGAGAGGTCAGGAGACACTGTGGCCCCATCCGAGGACAACCCCAGACAGGGCCAAACAGGAAGGATTCTGTTATACTCACAGACATCATTCAAACAGTTTTAGAAACTTCAGTGTGTTTTCTATCCAAATCTACTAATAATATATATATTATATATTAGCAACTGGGACTGAGAGGCAGGCAGTTTACTCTGGGAACACTTTTCATCCAAACGTGAAAATACTGCCCCCTATCCCAAACAGGTTTTAACCCATCAGAGTCTAAGCCCTGCCTAAGCCGGGGTTGGGGGGTCTACTAAGCTATATGGAATTGTTTTAAGAAGGTAATACCAAGGATCATTTTAGCTATTTCATTTAGGATTTTAAGACCCCTTGAAACATAAAAAAAATATATGAAACAATTATTTGATAAAAAATATTTTTGGTCTTACTGCTATTAGACCATACAAATGCATTAAATAAGAGATTCACTACATGGAACAACAGATAGTCCCCAAAAAACATCAAAAGGAAGCTTGTTCTGAAGTGTTTTTACACATATTTAACCACATTATTTTGATATTAACCGGTCTCCATATACTGTATACTGTACTTCCAAAAATTCTTCCAACTTGCACCGGGACCTTCAGGCGGGTCTTGTGAAGGCTGTGAGTGTCCTCGAGCAAAACAACCAACATGTACATGCTTGTGAAAGTCTCATCTTTCCGTAGAGGGTTCATAATAGTCTGTAGGCCAAGCCACACTCTACAGATGATTTTGTGAGAAGACCGATTTTCAGGGTGTTTCATGGTCTGACAAACACCGCTCTAGCTCTGTCAGCTTTCATTGCAGATGCGAAAGTGCGACATAGGCGGATGTAGTGGATTGGGAAGCATTCAATGCAATAGAACAGATATCTCTAGCTTAAACTTATTGTTACAGAGATGTTTTTATTATGCTAATTAGATTTCCACAGGTGGCCGAATATCGACCTTATAAGGGTTGTACATGGAAACAAGTTCACTCTCACAGGTAAGCCTATCCATGACTACACATGACACATGCTCACTACCACCCTTACACACTGAACCAGAGACATGCTGGTATGATACACACACACACTGATGATCATGGTGATGTGTGGACTACAGACAAATAGAAAACAGAAGCTGTGTTCGAAAACTCATACTAACAACACTAACCATACTATTTGTGACGTGAATGGAGTACATAGTATGCTTATTGGTCATAGTATGGATATAGTTTGTATGCCAAAAGTTCCTGGATGACGTACCAATAATCACCAAAAAGTATACATGCAGTGTACACTATTTCAGTGCTTTTAGGGCCTATAATCCAATTCTTCAGAAAATGGGTGTGGCTTCATAACTTTTCAGATTTGGGGAACATATGCAGCCGAAGTCCGACGAGAGTGGATATAAATTCATTGATTTAACTAATTATGACAAATGTTGAGAAAATGTTGAAAAACTTAATAAAGTAATGCCTTTTCCAATAAATTACTTTACACGTAATGTTGGCTGAAAATGTGTTAGCTGCGCTATCCTTACGAACCGCATAGTATTACAGCAGTATGTACCGGTATGTTAGCTTGTTACCTAATGTTAGTTGTCTACTAATACATCAAACTTTCTAGGCAGTATATTAACTATCTGCTATCTAACTAACTACCCAATGTTAATTGACTTGATAATTTCTTAGCTAAGTGGTATAGTCATGCAATTCAATGGCTATCTACTCCAATTTTATAGCACTCTCCAACAGAATAACTCATGAATCTCCCAACGCTCAAAAGTCATTGAATATGGCCAGCAGCACAGTTACAGTCACCAACGCTCTGGATAACATGAAAAAAGCCTAACCAGCTCTGCTCGGGTGACTAATGGTCAGAGTGAGGTGTTCTCTCATTTGTGTCTGAAAGTAGCTAGCCAACGTTAGCCAGTTAGCTTGGGTGCTTGACTGCCGTTGCATTGAACACTTGGATCATCCCTACTCCTCGGCCAGAGCGTCCACCGTGCGCTATGAACGCTCATGAGTGAAACGCTCTGAACTTGAAAATGGACAATCTGACAATGCTCTGGATTTACAAACACATGGAGCGTACTCTGGCACTTCAGATTGAATTTACGAACACACTCAAAATCATGAAATGTTTAGCTAGTCTTTTGTTACGCTAACAAGCTAGCAAGGGGGTGCATAGCTACAGCATCAACTTCCGGTAGACAGGCGTAGCTCTAGTACGCTCAACTGAAACGATACAGTTCGTTTAAAGTATACTAAAATTAACTAATATTATATAGTATAAAGTATATACTCATTAAGTATACAGTATGTTAGTATGGGTATTCGAACACAGCTAAAGAGTGAGATAAATATAGTGATAGCCTACCATTAGGTTGGGGACATACAGTACTGATTCTACTTGTTATGCAGGGGACCCAGGCATACAGACACCTCTAGTAGATCTATGAGAATAGTTATGAAGACTGACAGCCGTTACACTCACAGTAAAGGGAAAGGTAAACTCACTGTCATTCTCCACTCCTCCACTCCTCCTTTCCTCCTATCTTCCTATACTCCCTCCTTTAGTATCTCACCCGATAGTTCCTTTCAGAGGTTTTGCCTCACTGTTCATCCTCATCAGCCGTCCAGCCATTCCTACCATAAGCCTCGCAGAGATGGAACTCTGCCGCTTTATTTAGGAGAAACTAACATTCTGCCAGGAAGCACTGTCTCGGAACGCCACAGAGATGGGGCAAACGGAACTGAGGAGGAGAAGGAGTGGGAGGGAGGGAGGAGGTGGAGGATGAGGAGGAGGAGTGGGAGGGAGGAGGAGAAGGAGAAGGAGGAGAGGCACGAGGAGGAGGCGTGGGAGGGAGAAGGAGTAGGAGGGAGGGAGGAGGTGGAGGATGAGGAGGAGGAGTGGGAGGGAGAAGGAGAAGGAGGGAGGAGGTAGAGAAGAAGGAGGAGAGGCAGGAGGAGGAGGCGTGGGAGGGAGAAGGAGGAGAGGCAGGAGGAGGAGGTGTGGGAGGGAGAAGGAGTGGGAGGGGGGACGGGAAGTTGAGATAGTAAGGAATGGTGAAGGAACAGCAAAGTGACTCAACAACGGGGGGCATGACTGTGTGTCGTGGATGACAGCCGGTTCCTACCAACCCGCTCCATCAGGTTGAGAATGGTCTCAGTCTCGACGGGGGAAGGGAGAACGGGAGAGGGGAGGGTAGTGGAGCGTCTGTGAATACCAAGAGGCGAGTGGCGGCAATCGATCCGCTCCAAAGCACAGGCAGTTTCATTTGGCCATTCAATTATTCAGTCATTTACTTGATGTTGTTCCTCTGTGGTAGGCTGTGTTCTGAACCAACTCACTTCAGAGCAGTCTTGGTTTGAAGAGGTCCTGTGAGCCTCCAGATAGAAAAGTAGTCTGAACACTCTGGGAATCGAGGATTTAGTGGTTAAATGTCTGTTTAGGACTTTTTAAATTGAGTTTTCCCTATTTAATCCAAGAGTGAGCTGTGTTTTTGTTTAGAAAACTATGTCGATCTTGAATGACCTACATGGAAGTGTAATGTGTCTCCATGCTGATGTTTGGGGTTAACTTAATACCATAACCTTAACAGGTTAGAAACCTGTGAGATTTGTTGAAAGACCTAGCAAATCATTGACATCAATAAATCAATTTAGTGCTGCAGACTCATTATATTAATCAGCCAACTGTAACTTAATGTCTCAAAGACAATAGATGGGGTCAGAGGAGGGAGATCTATTCTCAGTTTACAGGGACAATATACTTAGAAATCTGTTTTTCGTTTAGCGTACTAGGATATGAGGCTATAGGTTTACCCCCCTCCTGCTTCCTCTCTGTATCTTTCCATTAGTTAGTGTTGTAAGTGTTTCGTGTTGCTGGTCTCTGACATCATGACGATGAGAGGATGATTATCACCAGATACAAAGACACTATCTATCTGTTGTTAACACACACGTCACCTCACACGCTGTTAATTAATTACCTAATGACGTCATTTAGGTTCACTCATCCATCTTCCTGGTGTTTTTCTACCTTTCCTCACCCATATCGTTCTCCTGTCGTGTTTTTCCACTTTCTCTCCGTTTCTGTCCCCTCTCTCCCACTCCTCTTATTCTCCACCTCTACCTCACCTCCTAATCCCTTTCAGTTTATGTCCCCTCTCTCTTCCCCCTCCTCATATTCTCCACCTCTATCTCACCTCCTAATCCCTTTCCGTTTCTGTCCCCTCTTTCTTCCCCCTCCTCATATTCTCCACCTCTACCTCACCCCCGTCCCTCTCTGTTTCTGTCCCCTCTCTCTCCCCTTTCTCTTATTATCCAAATCTACCTCATCCAAATGTCCCTCTCTTCTGTCCCCTCTCTCCTCCTCCTCTTACTCTCCACCTCTACCTCACCCATCGTCCCTCTGTTTCTGTCTCCTCTCCCCCTCCTCTTTTTCTCCACCTCTAACTCATTCCCTCGTCACTCTCTTTACCCTATTTCTCCTCCTCCTCTTATTCTCCACCTCTACCTCACCCCCTCGTCCAACTCTTCTGTCCCCCTCTCTCTCCCCCTCCTCTCATTCTCTATGTCTACCTTACCCCCTCGTTCCTCTCTTCATATTGCTCCTTTCTATGTTTTACAAATGAAGATCCAAAGGTAGCTTGTTTTTGTGATTACAGTGGCAGTGTTGCCAAAGCAATTACCCCGGCACCAGGTAAACCCCCCGCTCTCTCTCTCTTCTCTTCTCCTTTTCTCTCCCCCGCTGCTCGGCTGGCATCATCCAGACTGATAAAGTGCTGTTTGTGTGTGTGTGTGGTTGTGTGGACTTGTTTAACTATTCTTGTGGGAACAAGAATAGTAAACAAACAAGAAATGTACTACCTGGGGACATTTTGTTAGTCCCCACAAAGAAAAATGCTATTTCTAGATGGTTTAGGGGTGAAGTTAGAATTAGTGTTAGGTTTAGAATTAGTGTTAGGTTTAGAATTAGTGTTGGGTTTAGAATTAGTGTTGGGTTTAGAATTAGTGTTAGGTTTAGAATTAGTGTTGGGTTTAGAATTAGTGTGCGGGTTAGAATTAGTGTCCGGGTTAGAATTAGTGTTAGGGTTAGAATTAGTGTTAGGTTTAGAATTAGTGTGCAGGTTAGAATTAGTGTGCGGGTTAGAATTAGTGTGCGGGTTAGAATTAGTGTGCGGGTTAGAATTAGTGTCAGGGTTAGAATTAGTGTGCGGGTTAGAATTAGGTTTAGAATTGCATTAAGGGTTAGGTTAGGGGTCCGGGAAAATTGGATTTTGAAAGGGACTGAATTGGGTGTCCCCACAAGGTGTAGCTGTACAAGACTGTGTGTGTATGTGTTTCTCTGTGTCTCATTGTGTTAAACATGCCTCTCCTGCTCAAATCTCTGCCTCTTGCTCCATAGGGGCCTATTCACAGACACACAAGGCTGTATGCTACACAGTACTGAGTAGAGAAGATTACACTCACAGTAGTGCTACAGCTTGAGTCCCTATCGCTTTACCTGCCAAATGAAGCTCACTTCTCTCTTGAATACTCACACAACAATTACACTGTAGCAATTTTTTATTTATTTTTATTTTAACTAGGCAAGTCAGTTACGAACAAATTCTTATTTACAAAGACGGCCTACCCCGGCCAAACCCTCTCCTAACTCGGCTGACGCTGGGCCAATTGTGTGCCATCTTATGGGACTCCAGATCATGGCCGGTTGTCATATAGCCCGGGATCGAACCCAGGTCTGTAGTGACACCAAAAGCACTGCGATGCAGTGCCTTAGACTGCTGCGTCACTCAGGATCCAAGCTATGTGTGCTTGGTCTGACAGTGCTTACTCTACTGTCACTTGTGAAGGACGTAAAGAAAGAATGCACACCCTAAGGTGAGGTGCTGGCAAACGGAGGACTAAGTATACAAATGAGAAATAAATTGATACACTCAAATTAGAAAATAAAGTGATACACTCAAATGAGAAATAAAGTGATACACTCAAATGAGAAAATAAAGTGATACACTCAAATGAGAAAATAAAGTGATACACTCAAATGAGAAATAAAGTGATACACTCAAATGAGAAAATAAAGTGATACACTCAAATGAGAAAATAAAGTGATACACTCAAATGAGAAATAAAGTGATACACTCAAATTAGAAAATAAAGTGATACACTCAAATGAGAAAATAAAGTGATACACTCAAATGAGAAAATACAAATCCTGGAAAATAAGAAAAAGAAAATACGAAAAAGTCTGCAATTCTGCATCAACAGGTTTTTATTGCCCCAAGGTCATCACTAGAACAATGTATTAAGTACTGTACCTCACTGTGTCTTTTCAACTAGTGTGTCAAAACATCAGCTCTGCATGATGGAACTTCTCTTCCAAACTTAATACGCCACACTTTCATTATTGTTTTGATGTTGATGTTTTGTGGGAGCAGAGATAGGTTTGGTAACCTTGTTAGGTGGCCGATCCATTATCTTGAGAGTCAGGGTGCTTATTTATGCACACTTAAGCCTGAGTGCTAATTTATGCACACTTAAGCCTGAGTGCGGCCACGTGTAATTCACTGTAAGCAGGGATCATTGGAATTGCAAATCAATGCCCCAGCACGCTTCTCCACTCCCTAGGACCCCTCCCCCTCCATCCCTCCCTCCATTCCCAGTCCCAGCCAGACTTGGCCATTTGTCTCAGCCAGACAGCCAGCCAGCTGGGCACCAGGCCAACCAAGCCCTGTTATGGGAGGGGCGGAGATGAGGTAGTGCAGTGGGAAAGGGATAGAAGGAAGGGAGAGGAGGGGAAGGAGGGATGGATGGAAGGAGAGGAGGACACGCAACTTCCACAACAACCCTTTTGAGGTCTGTGGTTCCATCAAGAGCGAATGCAGATGAGGAGATACAGATTGAATTTGTCACAGTAGGAACAGAGAAATGAAGGACCATGGGAGGATCATTCCCTTCACATTCTCTCCTCTAACTCAGCGTGTCCTTCAGGGCTGTGTGCTCAGGTCTATTCAGCCTCGTATTAGAGGAACCTTTTACTTCTCGCTCTGCTACATCCGTCACACTATCTCCTTCACTCTCTTCTCTTTCCCTCCCTCTTTCCCTCTCTAGTCTCTCTCTCTTCATCCCTCAAATGACTACTGTATCTTTTTTCTACATCCCTCTGTTTACTCTAGATTCATTCTGCCCAAAACATCTGTCCCTGAAACGCTTTCTTTTTTGCCAATACTTATTTCCATTCCCTTCTTCCTCGGTTCCTCTACAGTCTGTAGAAATATACAGTTTCCTCCGTCTCTCCCTTTATTCCATTTTTAGCAATTTCCCCTCATTTTTCACAATTTGTAGTTTTCTTTATCTCACTTCTACCCCGGGTCTCTCTCCTCATCCCTGACTTTTTCACCCTCTTTTTTCTCCTCCCCTCTCCTCTTCCCCACTGTGCCTCTCTTCCTCTGGTGGGCTTCAGCCTCCATATCTCTCAGCTATTCCACAGGTCCAAATGGCAAATGAGATTTGGAGACCAAGGCATACATACTTTCCCTTCAAATTGAAGTCATTTAGGCTGCATGCAGGTATAAACCAGTTACACTTCTATAATCTAGGCCTTTCCCTCCCATCAGGTGAGTGTAGGAAGGAAGGAGAATAGAGGGAGGTAGAAAGAGATCGAGACAGGGAGGAATATTCTCCAACTCCCTCCAGTCGAAGCTAGTCTTTTATTTATATAGCGTATTTTTACGAGCCATAGATATTGGAGTGCATATCACTAGAGTCTGAGGTTAAACCATGCTGCCTGACCTGAAGGACCTGGGGGATTTGATACTACTAGCCTCCTCATGGTGCTCTACAGCAGCTACCTCAGTCTATTCCAGTTATTCTCCCCATCCATCTCACTATGTTAAGGTTAGTGTTGAGTCAGTGTGCCAAGCAGGGAGTAAGTGGTCTTTAGAATGGGTTTGGTGGGTCTAGTAGAGCGTGCTTCTACTTTCCTGTCCACTGAAGTGGTGGAGGATGTATTGTGGTTAGTCTCCTCTTACCTCCATAAAACGAGTCTATCAACAGGTAACAATGGGTGACAGAATGGGGAGGGACACAGGAGGACAGTGGAGTGTTCAAAGTGTGGGTCAGCAAGGAATTCTGGGATTCCAACAAGCTTTGACAGTCTCACTCGAGAATAAGACATTTATCCACGTTTCTCTAAATGCCTAATTGTTGTCTAAGTGTTTTGACACCCTGGGTTCCCCATGCTGCTCTGTGTCCTTCCATTTCTCCAAGTGTCAAATTTGGAAGTTAAGGGTTAAGTTTAGGCTCTCATTCCGAATGATAAAGGTAAGGGTTAAAGTTTGGGATAGGGTTAATAACAAACAAAAAAACACAGCACTGGGATCGAACACGCAAACTTCTTATCCAGTGTCATTACATACATCCGTCATCCTCGTCCACAACGCCCTAGCAAAACCTAAGCCTACTTGATGTTAATAGCACTCACTGTTGCCCCTAGTAGATTCTAGCGATTTCTGTAGGATGCTTGGAAGGTTTTGACCAAAGTAGTGGCAGCAGCAGAAGTAACAGAAGCTGTATTAGTAGCAGCTAAGACAGTGGTACCAGTGGTGGTACTGGCCATGATATACAGTTGCAGTGGTGGTACTGGCCATGATATACAGTTACAGTGGTGGTACTGGCCATGATATACAGTTACAGTGGTGGTACTGGCCATGATACACAGTTACAGTGGTGGTACTGGCCGTGATACGCAGTTACAGTGGTGGTACTAGCCATGATACACAGTTAAGTGGTGGTACCGGTCATGATACACAGTTAAGTGGTGGTACCGGTCATGATACACAGTTAAGTGGTGGTACTGGCCATGATACACAGTTTTAGTGGTGGTACTGGCCATGATACACAGTTACAATGGTGGTACTAGCCATGATACACAGTTACAGTGATGGTACTGGTCATGATACACAGTTACAGTGGTGGTACTGGCCATGATACACAGTTACAGTGGTGGTACTGGCCATGATACACAGTTACAGTGGTGGTACTGGTCATGATACACAGTTACAGTGGTGGTACTGGCCATGATATACAGTTACAGTGGTGGTACTGGCCATGATACTCAGTTACAGTGGTGGTACTGGCCATGATACGCAGTTACAGTGGTGGTACTGGCCATGATACGCAGTTACAGTGGTGGTACCGGTCATGATACACAGTTACAATGTTGGCACTGGTCACGATACACAGTTACAGTGGTGGTACTGGCCATGATACGCAGTTACAGTGGTGGTATCAGTCAGAATACACAGTTACAGTGATGGTACTGGCCGTGATACACAGTTACAGTGGTGGTACCGGTCACGATATACAGTTACAGTGGTGGTACTGGTGAGAATACACAGTTACAGTGGTGGTACTGGCCATGATACACAGTTACAGTGGTGGTACCGGTCACGATACACAGTTACAGTGGTGGTATTGGCCATGATACGCAGTTACAGTGGTGGTACTGGCCATGATATGCAGTTACAGTGGTGGTACTGACATTGATATGCAGTTACAGTGGTGGTACTGGCCATAATACGCAGTTACAGTGGTGGCACTGGCCATGATACACAGTTACAGTGGTGGTACTGGCCATTATATACAGTTAAGGTGGTGGTACCGGTCATGATACACAGTTACAATGTTGGCACTGGTCACGATACACAGTTACAGTGGTGGTACTGGCCATGATACGCAGTTACAGTGGTGGTACCGGTCAGAATACACAGTTACAGTGGTGGTACTGGCCGTGATACACAGTTACAGTGGTGGTACCAGTCACGATATACAGTTACAGTGGTGGTACTGGCCACGATACGCAGTTACAGTGGTGGCACTGGCCATGATACACAGTTACAGTGGTGGTACTGGCCATAATACGCAGTTACAGTGGTGGCACTGGCCATGATACACAGTTACAGTGGTGGTACTGGCCATGATACGCAGTTACAGTGGTGGCACTGGCCATGATACACAATTACAGTGGTGGTACTGGCCATGATACGCAGTTACAGTGGTGGCACTGGCCATAATACGCAGTTACAGTGGTGGCACTGGCCATGATACACAGTTACATTGGTGATACTGGCCATGATACACAGTTACAGTGGTGGTACTGGTCATGATATACAGTTACAGTGGTGGTACTGGCCATGATACACAGTTACAGTGGTGGTACTGGCCATGATACGCAATTACAGTGGTGGTACTGGCCATGATACACAGTTACAGTGGTGGTACTGGCCATGATACGCAGTTACAGTGATGGTACCGGTCAGAATACACAGTTACAGTGGTGGTACTGGCCATGATACACAGTTACAGTGGTGGTACCGGTCACGATACACAGTTACAGTGGTGGTACTGGCCATGATACGCAGTTACAGTGATGGTACCGGTCAAAATACACAGTTACAGTGGTGGCACTGGCCATGATACACAGTTACAGTGGTGGTACTGGCCATGATATACAGTTACAGTGGTGGTACTGGTCATGATACACAGTTACAGTGGTGGTACTGGCCATAATACACAGTTAGAGTGGTGGTACTGGCCATGATACACAGTTACAGTGGTGGTACTGGCCATGATACACAGTTACAGTGGTGGTACTGGCCATGATACACAGTTACAGTGGTGGTACTGGCCATGATACACAGTTACAGTGGTGGCACTGGTCACGATACACAGTTACAGTGGTGGTACTGGCCAAGATACGCAGTTACAGTGGTGGTACCTGTCAGAATACACAGGTACAGTGTTGGTACTGGCCATGATACGCAGTTACAGTGGTGGTACTGGCCATGATATTCAGTTACAGTGGTGGTACTGGCCATGATACACAGTTACAGTGGTGGTACTGGCCATGATACACAGTTACAGTGGTGGTACTGGCCATGATACGCAGTTACAGTGGTGGTACCGGTCAGAATACACAGGTACAGTGTAGGTACTGGCCATGATACGCAGTTACAGTGGTGGTACTGGTCACAATACACAGTTACAGTGGTGGTACTGGCCATGATACGCAGTTACAGTGGTGGGACTGGTAGTGATATACAATTACAGTGGTGGTACTGGCCATGATACGCAATTACAGTGGTGGTACTGACCATGATACACAGTTACAGTGGTGGTACTGGCCATGATACACAGTTACAGTGGTGGTACTGGCCATGATACACAGTTACAGTGGTGGTACTGGCCATGATACTCAGTTACAGTGGTGGTACTGGCCATGATACACAGTTACAGTGGTGGTACTGGCCATGATACGCAGTTACAGTGGTGGTACTGGCCATTATATACAGTTACAGTGGTGGTACTGGCCATGATACACAGTTACAGTGGTGGTACTGGTCATGATACACAGTTACAGTGGTGGCACTGGTCACGATACACAGTTACAGTGGTGGTACTGGCCATGATACGCAGTTACAGTGGTGGTACCGGTCAGAATACACAGGTACAGTGTTGGTACTGGCCATGATACGCAGTTACAGTGGTGGTACTGGCCATGATATGCAGTTACAGTGGTGGTACTGGCAAATCCTTGCTTAGAAATGTAAGCCACTGCTGCCTGCCATTACAGATAAGCAGTAGATCCACATCAGAAGGAGTTTTTCCAAGTGACTATATGGTTACTCACGCCAACAAAACAAATGAGCTGTTACTGTATGTATATTCAGTTACAGTGGTGGTACTGGCCATGATACACAGTTACAGTGGTGGTACTGGCCATTATATACAGTTACAGTGGTGGTACTGGCCATGATACGCAGTTACAGTGGTGGTACCGGTCATGATACACAGTTACGATGTTGGCACTGGTCACGATACACATTTACAGTGGTGGTACTGGCCATGATACGCAG
The DNA here is from genome assembly GCF_021184085.1 of Oncorhynchus gorbuscha. NCBI lineage: Eukaryota > Metazoa > Chordata > Actinopteri > Salmoniformes > Salmonidae > Oncorhynchus > Oncorhynchus gorbuscha. Next base: position 24,713,367 of record NC_060185.1, read on the forward strand.
TTACAGTGGTGGTACCGGTCAGAATACACAGGTACAGTGTAGGTACTGGCCATGATACGCAGTTACAGTGGTGGTACTGGTCACCATACACAGTTACAGTGGTGGTACTGGCCATGATACGCAGTTACAGTGGTGGGACTGGTAGTGATATACAGTTACAGTGGTGGTACTGGCCATGATACGCAATTACAGTGGTGGTACTGGCCATGATACACAGTTACAGTGGTGTTACTGGCCATGATACTCAGTTACAGTGGTGGTACTGGCCATGATACACAGTTACAGTGGTGGTACTGGCCATGATACTCAGTTACAGTGGTGGTACTGGCCATGATACACAGTTACAGTGGTGGTACTGGCCATGATACGCAGTTACAGTGGTGGTACTGGCCATTATATACAGTTACAGTGGTGGTACTGGCCATGATACACAGTTACAGTGGTGGTACTGGTCATGATACACAGTTACAATGTTGGCACTGTTGATACACAGTTACAGTGGTGGTACTGGTCATGATACACAGTTACAGTGGTGGTACCGGTCACGATACACAGTTACAGTGGTGGTACTGGCCATGATACACAGTTACAGTGGTGGTACTGGCCATGATACGCAGTTACAGTGGTGGTACTGGCTACGATACGCAGTTACAGTGGTGGTACTGGGCCATGATACACAGTTACAGTGGTGGTACTGGTTCATGATACACAGTTACAGTGGTGGTACTGGCCATGATACACAGTTACAGTGGTGGTACTGGCCATGATATGCAGTTACAGTGGTGGTACTGGCCATGATACACAGTTACAGTGGTGGTACTGGTCATGATACACAGTTACAGTGGTGGCACTGGTCACGATACACAGTTACAGTGGTGGTACTGGCCATGATACGCAGTTACAGTGGTGGTACCGGTCAGAATACACAGGTACAGTGTTGGTACTGGCCATGATACGCAGTTACAGTGGTGGTACTGGCCATGATATGCAGTTACAGTGGTGGTACTGGCAAATCCTTGCTTAGAAATGTAAGCCACTGCTGCCTGCCATTACAGATAAGCAGTAGATCCACATCAGAAGGAGTTTTTCCAAGTGACTATATGGTTACTCACGCCAACAAAACAAATGAGCTGTTACTGTATGTATATTCAGTTACAGTGGTGGTACTGGCCATGATACACAGTTACAGTGGTGGTACTGGCCATTATATACAGTTACAGTGGTGGTACTGGCCATGATACGCAGTTACAGTGGTGGTACCGGTCATGATACACAGTTACGATGTTGGCACTGGTCACGATACACATTTACAGTGGTGGTACTGGCCATGATACGCAGTTACAGTGGTGGTACCGGTCAGAATACACAGGTACAGTGTAGGTACTGGCCATGATACGCAGTTACAGTGGTGGTACTGGTCACCATACACAGTTACAGTGGTGGTACTGGCCATGATACGCAGTTACAGTGGTGGGACTGGTAGTGATATACAGTTACAGTGGTGGTACTGGCCATGATACGCAATTACAGTGGTGGTACTGGCCATGATACACAGTTACAGTGGTGTTACTGGCCATGATACTCAGTTACAGTGGTGGTACTGGCCATGATACACAGTTACAGTGGTGGTACTGGCCATGATACTCAGTTACAGTGGTGGTACTGGCCATGATACACAGTTACAGTGGTGGTACTGGCCATGATACGCAGTTACAGTGGTGGTACTGGCCATTATATACAGTTACAGTGGTGGTACTGGCCATGATACACAGTTACAGTGGTGGTACTGGTCATGATACACAGTTACAATGTTGGCACTGTTGATACACAGTTACAGTGGTGGTACTGGTCATGATACACAGTTACAGTGGTGGTACCGGTCACGATACACAGTTACAGTGGTGGTACTGGCCATGATACACAGTTACAGTGGTGGTACTGGCCATGATACGCAGTTACAGTGGTGGTACTGGCTACGATACGCAGTTACAGTGGTGGTACTGGGCCATGATACACAGTTACAGTGGTGGTACTGGTTCATGATACACAGTTACAGTGGTGGTACTGGCCATGATACACAGTTACAGTGGTGGTACTGGCCATGATATGCAGTTACAGTGGTGGTTCTGGCCATGATATTCAGTTACAGTGGTGGTACTGGTCATGATACACAGTTACAGTTGTGGTACTGGCCATGATACACAGTTACAGTTGTGGTACTGGTCATGATACACAGTTACAGTGGTGGTACTGGTCATGATACACAGTTACAGTGGTGGTACCGGTCACGATACACAGTTACAGTGGTGGTACTGGCCATGATACACAGTTACAGTGGTGGTACTGGCCATGATACGCAGTTACAGTGGTGGTACTGGCTACGATACGCAGTTACAGTGGTGGTACTGGGCCATGATACACAGTTACAGTGGTGGTACTGGTTCATGATACACAGTTACAGTGGTGGTACTGGCCATGATACACAGTTACAGTGGTGGTACTGGCCATGATATGCAGTTACAGTGGTGGTTCTGGCCATGATATTCAGTTACAGTGGTGGTACTGGTCATGATACACAGTTACAGTTGTGGTACTGGTCATGATACACAGTTACAGTTGTGGTACTGGCCATGATACAGTTACAGTGGTGGTACTGGTCATGATACACAGTTACAGTTGTGGTACTGGCCATGATACACAGTTACAGTGGTGGTACTGGCCATGATATGCAGTTACAGTGGTGGTTCTGGCCATGATATTCAGTTACAGTGGTGGTACTGGTCATGATACACAGTTACAGTTGTGGTACTGGCCATGATACACAGTTACAGTTGTGGTACTGGTCATGATACAGTTACAGTGGTGGTACTGGTCATTATACACAGTTACAGTTGTGGTACTGGCCATGATACACAGTTACAGTGGTGGTACTGGCCATGATACACAGTTACAGTGGTGGTACTGGCCATGATACGCAGTTACAGTGGTGGTACTGGCCATGATACGCAGTTACAGTGGCGTTACTGGCCATGATACGCAGTTACAGTGGTGGTACTGGTCATAATACACAGTTACATTGGTGGTACTGGTCATGATACACAGTTACAGTGGTGGTACTGGTCATGATACACTGTTACAGTGGTGGTACTGGTCATGATACACTGTTACAGTGGTGGTACTGGCCATGATACACTTACAGTGGCGGTCATGATACTCAGTATCCCCATCCCTCTCTTTCTTTCTTTCTCCATCCCTCCATCCACAGTATTTCCTCCTCCATCTCTTTCTTCCTCAATCCTCTCCCCCTCCACCTCTCTCTTCCTCAGCCCTCTCCCCCTCCATCTCTCTCTTCCTCAGGCCTCTCCCCCTCCATCTCTCTCTTCCTCAGGCCTCTCCCCCTCCATCTCTCTCTTCCTCAGTCCTCTCCCCCTCCATCTCTCTCTTCCTCAGGCCTCTCCCCCTCCATCTCTTTCTGCCTCAGTCCTCTCCCCTCCATCTCTCTCTTCCTCAGGCCTCTCCCCCTCAATCTCTCTCTTCCTCAGGCCTTTCCCCCTCCATCTCTCTCCTCCTTCCAACCCCTTCTCCCACTCCATCCCTCTCTCTGTTCCCCTCCTTTTTCTCACCTCTGGCTTATCCCAGTGCCATTTCATCAGCTCAATGGGAATCTGATATAGAGCTTTAAGCAGCAGGAGAGCAGGGCACCAGGGAACCAAGCACCACATACCAACATAACTCATCCCCCTAGCAGGCAGCACTGCCCCATCCAGCACACCAGATTACACACACACACACACACAAATGCAGGCACGCACACAGACGGATGCAGGCACACACATACACTGTTACAGTGGTGAAATGCACACGCGCACAGACACACACACACAAACCTTGATCCTAGCACCCTCACCTGGCCTCTTTAACACCTGCTGTGGCAGGAAAGGGAACTGGATGACTGATGGATATAAGGATGCACTCAGATGCTTCTACCTCCAAGCTCTCACCATCTCTCTGAGTTTCACAGCCTTCACTACAACTAGCACAAAGGCTGTAGCTGCTGATGATAGTCTCCATACTCATAACTACCTATAGCAGAAAACTGATCACATCTTGTTGATGGGCTATGCCCTCAAGTTGTGTTAGTTGGCTCCTAGAAGCCCCTCTCTGGTGCCAGTGTTGAGTTTCAAGGCCCAATATTGATAAAAGACTCAAACCACAGCACTTCCTGGTGTTTAGTCACACACTAGTTTACAGGAAGAAACAAACAACAACAGGAAATTAGACTGTAAACGATTCCATTTACACATGTAGTAACGGGTCTGTTATTACCCCTTGGAACATTCTCTAGTGAGGGCGGACACGTTTTTAATAGCCAGGATGTATATTAAGTTAACCCTCGGAATGCATTTCTGTCATTTTATTTAGTTTAGCACGCTCTCTCTCTTTGTTTTATGACCTGTAAAGTCCAATAAAACGCCCCACTACCAAAGCGAGTGAGAGAAAGAATGGATAGGAGAAAAGAGAGGGAGGAAGGAAAGATGAGAGAAACAGACATAAAGAGATAAACATACCGAGAGATGGATGGAGAAATGTAGAGGTGTAGAAAGGGAGACAGCAATGAAAGAGGGAAGGAGTGAGGGCAGAAGACAAAGAGAAATATATGGATGTGTGGGACAGAAGGAGAGACTTACTGAGGGTTGGATGGAAAGGGTTGGATGGAAAGGGAGGAAAATAAAAATGAAGGTGAAAATGGAGATGAAAGGATGGAGATGGATGAAGATAGAGAGAATGTAAAAGAGGAGATATGAAAACAATTAGGGACAGATTGGGAGGAAACGGGAGGGTAAGAAAAGCAGAGAGGACACAGATGATGGGACAGTGAAAAAGTGTATGATGGATTGGTAGAGAGGGATAAAGGAGGAGAGGAGGTATAGTGGAGTGCAGTTGAGAGAGATTATCCCCAGCTTCTTTAGTTAAACACCATGTAATAAGAGTTTATAGAGAGAAACACACACACACTCTCTCTCTCTCTCTCTCTCTCTCTCTCTCTCTCTCTCTCTCTCTCTCTCTCTCTCTCTCTCTTTGTCACGTTCTCCCCCTCTCTCTCTCTCTCTCTCTCTCTTTCTCTATTGCTCTTCTTTCTCTCCCTCCTCTAAAAACAACTTCACAGTCTGCACCTGTCCTTCATAGTCCCACTGTCACAAGCTGCTCTCTCTCCCTCACCTCTTTCTTTCTTCTGTACTTCTTCTAATTTCATCTTATTTTCTCTTCTTTTGATCCCCTGCTCTCCTTGACTTTCTTTGCCTTAGTTTGTGAAAGAACAGTTTAGACATTTGTTCACTCCAGATTACCACAATATTATTATTGTACTCTTTCCTTTTTCAGTCTCACTCACGCCTAATGCCACACACCAATTCCCTCCCCAAGAGCTGACCTCTGTCTCTCTGCCCACCGTTTCTTTCATTTCAACAAGGCCATAGTGTAATGATTTCTGCTGGATGCTTTTTGTTTACCTGTTGTGTGTGTGTGTGTTTCACTGTGCGTGTAAATATAATGGCTACCCTAAAACGTAATACTCCATTAGCCATGAAGTCATTTCAGCACCCAGCAGTGAGCACAGTGTGTTCTCTCTCCTCTCCTCTCGCTCCAAATCATCTCATTTCAATTCATCCCTCTCGTTTTGACTCCTCTGTGAACCGTGAGAAATACCTTCTCTTCTGCGTTTCACGGCAACCCTTCCGCCAGCCCAATCGCTTTCCAGGCATTAGTGAGAACTCAGTGCTCAGATGAAATGTTTCTCAGCCACTGCACACCAGCAGAAACACCATCACACAGACACTCCATCAGACACACACGCCATCAGACATACACACCATTAGACACACACCATCAGGCACACCATCAGGCACACCATCACACACACCACCACACACACAAACACACCATCAGGCACACCATCACACACACCATCAGGCGCACACACCATCAGACACACACACCATCACACACACCGTCAGACACACACCGTCAGACACACACACCATCAGACACACACTACCATCAGACACACACACCATCAGACACACACACCATCAGACACACACACCATCAGACACACACACCATCACACACACCATCAGACACACACACCATCAGACACACACTCCGCCAGACACACACACCATCAGACACACACACCATCAGACACACACACCATCAGACACACACACCATCAGACACACACACCATCAGAAACACACACCATCAGACACACACACCGTCAGACACACACACCATCAGACACACACACCGTCAGACACACACACCATCACACACACCATCAGACACACACTCCGCCAGACACACACTCCGCCAGACACACACACCATCAGACACACACACCATCAGACACACACACCGCCAGACACACACACCATCAGACGCACACACACCGCCAGACACACACTCCGCCAGACACACACACCATCAGACACACACACCATCAGACACACACACCATCAGACACACACACCATCAGACACACATACCATCAGACACACACACCATCAGACACACACACCATTTTGAATACATTCACTCTCACTAAGCCAATACATACAGTTCAGAACATTCACAAATTCTCTATCTGATTTTCTCTCTCTCTCTCTCTCTCTCTCTCTCTCTCTCTCTCTCTCTCTCTCTCTCTCTCTCTCTCTCTCTCTCTCTCTCTCTCTCTCTCTCTCTCTCTCTCTCCCCCTCGCTCTCTCTCTCTCTCGCACACACACACACACACACACACACACACACACACACACACACACACACACACACACACACGCACACGCACACGCACAGGCACACGCACGCTCATGTCCGGTTTTGAAGTCATTCCCCGACATTCTGCTTACCTGGATGGACTTCAAATTTCGCAGTTGATCTTGAGCGGCCTGGCAGAAGCAGTGTTTCCTGTTTACGCCTCTCTCTTATGCTCAGGGTAATTATCAAGTTTTACGACTGTGATTACAGAGGATGTGGAGATGATATTACTGCATCTATTCTCCCCTATCCCCCCCTTCCAGTGTCCAGATCACACTGTGCTTCTATATCACCCAAATCACCAGCCATCTTTAATCCTTACAATAGTGAGGATTCAAACAAACCCCTGCCTAATATAAACACACAAACTGAGACATAAACCTGCTTTGTCACAATGTGGTTACACGGCGGTAGAATTGACTAGGATAGAGGTAGAGAGTGTAGTAAATGAGGGGTATAGCTGAAATGCCTATGAGAACAGTGTGTGTGTGTGTGTTGTGCGTGCGTGCGTGATTGTGTGTGTGCTGTCACATTCATTGCTATGCCCTGATTCACACAGGTGGGTGATGTGCTTTTAATTAAGAATTCAGTCAAGTAGACAGTCCTCGTTTGGTAAGCTGTCCCCAGTGGGGCTCATAATAGGCTCCAAATTGACTTTGAATTAAGTCAGGGGTTATAAACAGGCCAAGGTGGACCAGTCTGCTGCACCCCCAGCCTGAGTCAGAGGAAGCTGCCTGTCACAGGGGTGGGATGGTGGGGGGAGCTCAGTGTTTCAGTGGGGGGTTAAGAGTGGAGGGAGACTCTTCTAGGCTTTTTCTCACTGAGATAATTCCCACGCTCTCCGCATGTATCATGTTTACCTCTATTTTCAAAATTAGTAAAGATAATTTTAATTTCCCCTCAACAATCTCCCTCCCCTCCTGTAATATCACAGTGAAATACCAACCAGGCAGCTATTGTGGGACTACTTCAGTGGCTGCCTGGCTTGCCTTGTTGGACCCAACGTGATTGTGTGTGTGTGTCCTGGTCCTGTGTGTGTGTGTCCTGGTCATGTGTGTGTGTGTCCTGGTCCTGTGTGTGTGTGTCCTGGTCCTGTGTGTGTGTGTCCTTGTCCTGTGTGTGTGTGTGTGTGTCCTGGTCCTGTGTGTGTGTGTCCTTGTCCTGTGTGTGTGTGTCCTTGTCCTGTGTGTGTCCTTGTCCTGTGTGTGTGTGTCCTTGTCCTGTGTGTGTGTGTCCTGGTCCTGTGTGTGTGTGTCCTTGTCCTGTGTGTGTGTGTCCTTGTCCTGTGTGTGTGTGTCCTTGTCCTGTGTGTGTGTGTCCTTGTCCTGTGTGTGTGTCCTGGTCCTGTGTGTGTGTCCTGGTCCTGTGTGTGTGTGTGTCCTGGTCCTGTGTGTGTGTGTGTCCTGGTCCTGTGTGTGTGTGTGTCCTGGTCCTGTGTGTGTGTGTCCTGGTCCTGTGTGTGTCCTGGTCCTGTATGTGTGTGTCCTGGTCCTGTGTGTGTGTGTGTCCTGGTCCTGTGTGTGTGGTGTGTGTCCTGGTCCTGTGTGTGTGTCCTGGTCCTGTGTGTGTGTGTCCTGGTCCTGTGTGTGTGTCCTGGTCCTGTGTGTGTGTCCTGGTCCTGTGTGTGTGTCCTGGTCCTGTGTGTGTGTGTGTCCTGGTCCTGTGTGTGTGTGTCCTGGTCCTGTGTGTGTCCTTGTCCTGTGTGTGTGTGTGTCCTGGTCCTGTGTGTGTGTGTCCTTGTCCTGTGTGTGTGTGTGTCCTTGTCCTGTGTGTGTGTGTCCTTGTCCTGTGTGTGTGTTGTCCTGGTCCTGTGTGTGTGTGTCCTTGTCCTGTGTGTGTGTCTGTCCTTGTCCTGTGTGTGTGTGTCCTTGTCCTGTGTGTGTGTGTCCTTGTCCTGTGTGTGTGTGTCCTTGTCCTGTGTGTGTGTCCTGGTCCTGTGTGTGTGTGTCCTGGTCCTGTGTGTGTGTGTCCTGGTCCTGTGTGTGTGTGTGTCCTGGTCCTGTGTGTGTCCTGGTCCTGTGTGTGTGTGTGTCCTGGTCCTGTGTGTGTCCTTGTCCTGTATGTGTGTGTCCTGGTCCTGTGTGTGTGTGTCCTGGTCCTGTGTGTGTGTGTGTCCTGGTCCTGTGTGTGTGTGTCCTGGTCCTGTGTGTGTGTGTCCTTGTCCTGTGTGTGTGTGTCCTTGTCCTGTGTGTGTGTGTCCTTGTCCTGTGTGTGTGTGTCCTTGTCCTGTGTGTGTGTGGTCCTGTGTCCTGGTCCTGTGTGTGTGTGTGTCCTGGTCCTGTGTGTGTGTGTGTCCTGGTCCTGTGTGTGTGGTCCTGGTCCTGTGTGTGTCCTGGTCCTGTGTGTGTGTCCTGGTCCTGTGTGTGTGTCCTGTCCTGTGTGTGTGTCCTGGTCCTGTGTGTGTGTGTGTCCTGGTCCTGTGTGTGTGTGTCCTGGTCCTGTCCTGTCCTGTGTGTGTGTGTCCTGGTCCTGTGTCCTGTCCTGTGTGTGTGTCCTTGTCCTGTCCTGTCCTGTGTGTGTGTGTCCTTGTCCTGTGTGTGTGTGTCCTTGTCCTGTGTGTGTGTCCTGTCCTGTGTGTGTGTGTGTCCTGGTCCTGTGTGTGTGTGTCCTTGTCCTGTGTGTGTGTGTCCTTGTCCTGTGTGTGTGTGTCCTTGTCCTGTGTGTGTGTGTCCTTGTCCTGTGTGTGTGTCCTGGTCCTGTGTGTGTGTGTCCTGGTCCTGTGTGTGTCCTGGTCCTGTGTGTGTGTGTGTGTGTCCTGGTCCTGTGTGTGTCCTGGTCCTGTGTGTGTGTGTGTCTGGTCCTGTGTGTGTCCTTGTCCTGTGTGTGTGTGTCCTGGTCCTGTGTGTGTGTGTCCTGGTCCTGTGTGTGTGTGTGTCCTGGTCCTGTGTGTGTGTGTGTGTCCTGGTCCTGTGTGTGTGTGTGTGTCCTGGTCCTGTGTGTGTGTGTCCTGGTCCTGTGGCAGGGAAAATAACACACGGACCAGCTTCTCTCTCTCCAAAAACAATGCTTTTTGTTCTGTGCCCATACCCACACACCCCAACCATGCAGATTCAAGTCCCCTGGACGGTAGGAGCTGTCAGAACACTCAGGCACTCTGAAAGGCAGCAGAATCCATGTTCACTATGAATCAGTGGGAAAATGTGTTCTGCTCACTCTCCTCCTAATAGACTGCAGTCATGGCCAGCGAGCGTGCTAGAACACCACCACCCCTTCTCTCTTGTTCTTGTTCCGCCCTACATGGAAATAAGGCACATCTCCAACAAATTTGTTTTTCTCTCACTTTTGTTGAGAGAGGGAGGGAGGGAGAGGGATGGAGAGGGAGAGATGGATGGAGGGAGGGAGGGAGAGAGAGGGGGGAGGGAGGGAGGGAGGGAGAGAGAGAGAGAGGGGGGAGGGAGGGAGAGAGAGAGAGGGGGGGTTGGCATATAAAATTCCCGACAAGGAACACACCTGCCTTATGCCTCTACACACTTTCAAAGGAGCACTCACGCCACCGTTACCTTTCAAAACACTTTCAATGTCACTATATATCACCCTGATCATGGAAATAAAACCAGAGCTTAAACCAAATGCCTCAAAGGTGCACCATAAGTTGATGCTCAACTCAAATGACTTTTCCTGATCAATTGAAATTAGACCAGCATCCAACCCGAAAAGCCCTAGAGACGTCCAAAAAAATCCAGAATCAGGGATATGTTACCCCCTACCTGCCTGCCGGGAACACAGTAGGACTGATCCATATGTATGATTTCCCTCATCACCTCCCTCAGCCTGTTGGACAAAGCCTTGGACAGAATCTTATAATCAGTGCACAATAAGGCCACTGGCCTTCAGTTCTTCACCTCTCTAACAGTGTCACTGTTATATTGTATTTGTTTTCACACTTGTAGAGCTTAGCATAGAACTCTACTGCCCTCTTTCTAATTTCACTAGGGCTAGTGAACTACTGTCCAACAGCTGATTTGAGGCAATGAATAACTCTTCGTTGTCCATTCTTTTTCTCTAAAGAAAGAACAATTTGGATGAGGCATCCATTTCAAAGATTCCCTGAAACTTACTTCTCACCAAAGCCCCCTGTGCTCTGATACCCAGCTGGTCTGCCAAAGCCCCCTGTACTCTGATACCCAACAGGTATGACAAAGCCCCCTGTACTCTGATACCCAGCTGGTCTGCCAAAGCCCCCTGTGCTCTGATACCCAGCTGGTCTGCCAATGCAGCTTTTTTTCTCTTGAGGGCCTGAGTATGGCCTCAATCTCCTGTGGTCTCAACCAACATCAGTATTTCAGACTCTCAGGCGTTCATTGATCTGGTGTTATCTCTGGTGACATTCATCGTGTACTGATTACAGAATTGTTGAAGAGATACAAAACTGTCCTTTTGAGACATCCACCTCTCCCAGAAACCTCTCCACCTCTCCCAGAAACCTCACCACCTCTCCACCTCTCCACCTCTCCACCTCTCCCAGAACATACAAAAACATTTCCTGAAGTGAGCATCATTCAATAAAGTCATATTAAAATGCCAATATGTACTTTGGGGTTTACAGCGTTACAGCGTTAACACCTCTGTTATTTCACAATGATCAGAAAATCCCACTGGGATTATCACACTTGATTTATAGACCTGAGATTGATGTTCAAAACATGGCCAGAGAGATGTTCTCTCTCACATGGGTCCATGTGTACTGTCTCGTGCCTCCATGTTGGCTCCGCCAAATATCACACAGTTCATTAATCCATGCTTTTGTTACTTCTAGGGTAGACTACTGCAATGCTCTACTTTCCGGCTACCCGGATAAAGCACTAAATAAACTTCAGTTAGTGCTAAATACGGCTGCTAGAATCCTGACTAGAACCAAAATATTTGATCATAATACTCCAGTGCTAGCCTCCCTACACTGGCTTCCTGTCAAGGCAAGGGCTGATTTCAAGGTTTTACTGCTAAGCTACAAAGCATTACATGGGCTTGTTCCTACCTATCTCTCTAATTTGGTCCTGCCGTAGATACCTACATGTACACTACGGTCACAAGACGCAGGCCTCCTAATTATCCCTAGAATTTCTTAGCAAACAGCTGGAGGCAGGGTCTTCTCCTATAGAGCTCCATTTTTATGGAATGGTCTGCCTACCCATGTGAGAGACGCAAACTCGGTCTCAACCTTTAAGTCTTTACTGAAGACTCATCTCTTCAGTGGGTCATATGATTGAGTGTAGTCTGGCCCAGGAGTGTGAAGGTGAACGGAAAGGCTCTGGAGCAACGAACCGCCCTTGCTGTCTCTGCCTGGCTGGTTCCCCTCTTTCCACTGGGATTCTCTACCTTTAACCCTATTACAGGGGCTGAGTCACTGGCTTACTGGTGCTCTTTCATGCCGTCCCTGGGAGGGGTGCGTCACTTGAGTGGGTTGAGTGCTGGTCATTTATGAACATTTGAACATCTTGGCCATGTTCTGTTATAATCTCCACCCGGCACAGCCAGAAGAGGACTGGCCACCCCACATAGCCTGGTTCCTCTCTAGGTTTCTTCCTAGGTTTTGGCCTTTCTAGGGAGTTTTTCCTAGGCACCATGCTTCAACACCTGCATTGCTTGCTGTTTGGGGTTTTAGGCTGGGTTTCTGTACAGCACTTTGAGATATCAGCTGATGTACGAAGGGCTATATAAATAAATTTGATTTGAGTTCATGCGTTACAATAAGGCTTTTTTAAAAGTAATTGAGGCTATATGAGGTTCTTTGTGGTTTCTATCTAAATCACTGACTCTGCCTTCTAGGCAGAGTTGCAAAGAAAAAGCCATATCTCAGACTGGCCAATAAAAGATTAAGATGAGCAAAAGAACACACACTGGACAGAGGAACCCTCCCTAGAAGGCCAGCATCCCGGAGTTGCCTCTTCACTGTTGACGTTGAGACTGGTGTTTTGCGGGTAATATTTAATGAAGCTGCCAGTTTAGGACTTGTGAGGCGTCTTATTCTCAAACTAGACACTCTAATGTACTTGTTCTCTTGCTCAGTTGTGCACCAGGCCTCACACTCCTCCTTCTATTCTGGTTAGAGCCAGTTTGAGCTGTTCTGTGAATGGCGTGGTACACAGCATTGTATGAAATCTTCAGTTGCTTGGCAATTTCTCGCATGGAATAGCCTTCATTTCTCAGAACAAGAATAGACTGAAGAGTTTCTGGCCGTTTTGAGCCTGTAATCAAACCCACCAATGCTGATACTCCAGATACTCAACTAGTCTAAAAAAGGCCAGTTTTATTGCTTCTATAGTCAGGACAACAGTTTTCAGCTGTGCTAACATAATTTCAAAAGGGTTTTCTAATGATCAATTAGCCTTTTAAAATGACGCCTATGTACATATTCCATAAAAAAATATGTCGTCTCCGGCTACAGTAGTCAGTGTCTACACTGTATTTCTGAACAATTTTATGTTATTTTAATGTGTTTTTCTTTCAAAAACAAGGACATTTCTAAGTGACCCCAAACGTTTGAATGGTAGTGTGTATATACAGTATATACACACACTGAAAACACTGAAAATTTTCAGTCACTCTCACAATCGCTTCTGCTTCCCAACTCACTCCAGAGAGAGAGAGAGAGAGACTTTTCCCATATTTCCCTCAGATTACACAGATCCACAAAGAATTCGAAAACAAACCCAATTTAGATAAACTCCCATATCTACTGGGTGAAATTACACAGTGTGCCATCACAGCAGCAAGATTTGTGACCTATTGCCACAAGAAAAGGGCAACCAGTGAAGAACAAACACCATTGTAAATACAACCCATATTTATGCTTATTTATTTTCCCTTGTGTACTTTAACCATTTGTACATTGTTACAACACTGTATATATATACATAATATGACATTTGTAATGTCTTTATTCTTTTGAAACTTCTGTATGTGTAATGTTTACTTTACATTTTTATTGTTATTTCACTTTTGTATATTATCTACCTCACTTGCTTTGGCAATGTTAACACATGATTCCCATGCCAATAAAGCCCATTGAATTGAGAGAGAGAGAGAGAGAGAGAGAGAGCACTCCTTCCCCTGCTTGAATAGACCCAAGCAGCATTTACATTTTAGTCAACGCTCTTATCCAGTTTGACTTACAGGAGCAATTAGGATTAAGTGCCTTGCTCAAGGGCATATTCACAGATTTGTCTCTGGGATTCAAACCAGCGACCTTTCGGTTACTGGCCCAATGCTTTTAACCACTAGGCTACATGCCGCTGCATCTCAATAGTGTAAAGGGGCTTCTTCTTATTCACTATATTCCCCCTTCAAGTTTAAACTTGAGATGCAGCATATTATTTGGGCTGATGTGGGCTGGTGTGTGTGTGAATGTGTTTGTGTGATGTTTGATATTGGACTGTTCCGTCTGCTGTCCACACAAACACTGCCAACACAATCCAGCACTGTCCCGGCGGTGGGCGTGACCGTGCCAAGCTCAGCAGCTCTCTGCCAGGACCACTGTTCACCCACAAAATCAATACATCTGAGAGAGGGGCCTCAACCCTGCTGCCTTCTGGGACTGCTGCCTTCTTGTCTGCTGCTGCCTTCTGGGACTGCTGCCTTCCTGTCTGCCTCTCTGCTGCTGCCTTCTGGGACTGCTGCCTTCCTGTCTGCCTCTCTGCTGCTGCCTTCTGGGACTGCTGCCTTCCTGTCTGCCTCTCTGCTGCTGCCTTCTGGACTGCTGCCTTCCTGCCTACCTCTCTGCTGGTATCTCTCACTGTCTCTCTCTGTCTCTCCCTCCCTTTCTCTGTATCTCTCTCTCTCTCCCCCTTTCTCTGTTTCTCTGTATCTCTCTCTCTGTTTCTCTGTATCTCTCTCTGTTTCTCTGTATCTCTCTCTCTGTTTCTCTGTATATCTCTCTCTGTTTCTCTGTATCTCTCTCTGTTTCTCTGTATCTCTTTGTTTCTTTGTATCTCTCTCTGTTTCTCTGTATCTCTCTGTTTCTCTGTATCTCTCTCTGTTTATCTGTATCTCTCTCTGTTTCTCTGTATCTCTCTGTTTCTCTGTCTTTTTGTTTATCTGTATCTCTCTCTGTTTCTCTGTATCTCTCTCTCTGTTTCTCTGTCTCTTTGTTTATCTGTATCTCTCTCTGTTTCTCTGTATCTCTCTCTCTGTTTCTCTGTATCTCTTTGTTTATCTGTATCTCTCTCTGTTTCTCTGTATCTCTCTGTTTCTCTGTCTCTTTGTTTATCTGTATCTCTCTCTGTTTCTCTGTATCTCTCTCTCTGTTTCTCTGTCTCTTTGTTTATCTGTATCTCTCTTTGTTTCTCTGTATCTCTCTCTCTGTATCTCTCTCTGTTTCTCTGTATCTCTCTCTGTTTCTCTGTATCTCTCTTTGTTTCTCTGTATCTCTCTCTGTTTCTCTGTATCTCTTTGTGTTATGCAGGTGAATGAGGACCCAAAAGCGACTTGGCGAAAACAGAGTTTTTAATCCAGTAAGAAACTTTACAAAACAAAAAGCATAATACTACTCGTAAAGACAAGAACAGACTGGAGACTTGATCGAGAACTGCAGGTTGCCTCGGGAAGGCACTTGAACCTAGCAGACTCAGACACCTGCTCACCACGCAGCATCTGAGGGAAACACGACACGACAGGGCAAAACATAGACACAGCACGGTGAATTATAGATGAGGATCCGACGGGGCAGGAACGGAAAACAAGGAGAGAAATAGGGACTCTAATCAGGGAAAAGGATCGGGAACAGGTGTGGGAAGACTAAATGATTGATTAGGGGAATAGGAACAGCT
This sequence comes from Oncorhynchus gorbuscha, assembly GCF_021184085.1. NCBI lineage: Eukaryota > Metazoa > Chordata > Actinopteri > Salmoniformes > Salmonidae > Oncorhynchus > Oncorhynchus gorbuscha. Next base: position 24,728,945 of record NC_060185.1, read on the forward strand.
GGGAGCAGGAACGGAACGATAGAGAGAAGAGAGAGCGAGAGAGTGAGAGAGGGAGGGGGAGAGAGAGGGATAGAAAGAGGGAAAGAACCTAATAAGACCAGCAGAGGGAAACGAATAGAAGGGGAAGCACGGGGACAAGACATGATAATTAATGACAAAACATGACAGTACCCCCACTCACCGAGCGCCTCCTGGCGCACTCGAGGAGGAATCCTGGCGGCAACGGAGGAAATCATCAATAAGCGAACGGTCCAGCACGTCCCGAGACGGAACCCAACTCCTCTCCTCAGGACCGTAACCCTCCCAATCCACTAAGTATTGGTGACCCCGTCCCCGAGAACGCATGTCCATGATCTTACGTACCTTGTAAATAGGTGCGCTCTCGACAAGGACGGGAGGGGGGAAGACGAACGGGGGTGCGAAGAAAGGGCTTGACACAGGAGACATGGAAGACAGGATGGACGCGACGAAGATGTCGCGGAAGAAGCAGTCGCACAGCGACAGGATTGACGACCTGGGAGACACGGAACGGACCAATGAACCGCGGAGTCAACTTACGAGAAGCTGTCGTAAGAGGAAGGTTGCGAGTGGAAAGCCACACTCTCTGGCCGCAACAATACCTTGGACTCTTAATCCTGCGTTTATTGGCGGCTCTCACAGTCTGTGCCCTGTAGCGGCAAAGTGCAGACCTCACCCTCCTCCAGGTGCGCTCACAACGTTGGACAAACGCTTGAGCGGAGGGAACGCTGGACTCGGCAAGCTGGGATGAGAACAGAGGAGGCTGGTAACCCAGACTACTCTGAAACGGAGATAACCCGGTAGCAGACGAAGGAAGCGAGTTGTGAGCGTATTCTGCCCAGGGGAGCTGTTCTGCCCAAGACGCAGGGTTTCTGAAAGAAAGGCTGCGTAGTATGCGACCAATCGTCTGATTGGCCCTCTCTGCTTGACCGTTAGACTGGGGATGAAACCCGGAAGAGAGACTGACGGATGCACCAATCAAACGACAGAACTCCCTCCAAAACTGTGACGTGAATTGCGGACCTCTGTCTGAAACGGCGTCTAACGGGAGGCCGTGAATTCTGAACACATTCTCGATAATGATTTGTGCCGTCTCCTTAGCGGAAGGAAGTTTAGCGAGGGGAATGAAATGTGCCGCCTTAGAGAACCTATCGACAACCGTAAGAATCACAGTCTTCCCCGCAGACACAGGCAGACCGGTAATGAAGTCTAGGGCGATGTGAGACCATGGTCGAGAAGGAATGGGGAGCGGTCTGAGACGACCGGCAGGAGGAGAGTTACCCGACTTAGTCTGCGCGCAATCCGAACAAGCAGCCACGAAACGGCGCGTGTCACGCTCCTGAGTCGGCCACCAAAAGCGCTGGCGAATAGACGCAAGAGTGCCTCGAACACCGGGATGACCAGCTAACTTGGCAGAGTGAGCCCACTGAAGAACAGCCAGACGAGTGGAAACAGGAACGAAAAGGAGGTTACTAGGACAAGCGCGCGGCGACGCAGTGTGCGTGAGTGCTTGCTTAACCTGTCGTTCAATTCCCCAGACTGTCAACCCGACAACACGCCCATAAGGAAGAATCCCCTCGGGATCAGTAGAAGCCACAGAAGAACTAAACAGACGGGATAAGGCATCAGGCTTGGTGTTCTTGCTACCCGGACGGTAAGAAATCACAAACTCGAAACGAGCGAAAAACAACGCCCAACGAGCTTGACGGGCATTAAGTCGTTTGGCAGAACGGATGTACTCAAGGTTCTTATGGTCTGTCCAAACGACAAAAGGAACGGTCGCCCCCTCCAACCACTGTCGCCATTCGCCTAGGGCTAAGCGGATGGCGAGCAGTTCACGGTTACCCACATCATAGTTGCGCTCAGATGGCGACAGGCGATGAGAAAAATAAGCGCAAGGATGAACCTTATCGTCAGACTGGAAGCGCTGGGATAGAATGGCTCCCACGCCTACCTCTGAAGCGTCAACCTCGACAATGAATTGTCTAGTGACGTCAGGAGTAACGAGGATAGGAGCGGACGTAAAACGTTCTTTTAGAAGATCAAAAGCTCCCTGGGCGGAACCGGACCACTTAAAACACGTCTTGACAGAAGTAAGAGCTGTGAGAGGGGCAGCAACTTGACCGAAATTACGAATGAAACGCCGATAGAAATTAGCGAAACCTAAAAAGCGCTGCAACTCGACACGTGACCTAGAACGGGCCAATCACTGACAGCTTGGACCTTAGCGGAATCCATCTGAATGCCTTCAGCGGAAATAACGGAACCGAGAAAAGTAACGGAGGAGACATGAAAAGAGCACTTCTCAGCCTTTACGTAGAGACAATTCTCTAAAAGGCGCTGTAGAACACGTCGAATGTGCTGAACATGAATCTCGAGTGACGGTGAAAAAATCAGGATATCGTCAAGATAGACAAAAACAAAGATGTTCAGCATGTCTCTCAGAACATCATTAACTAATGCCTGAAAAACAGCTGGCGCATTGGCGAGACCAAACGGCAGAACCCGGTACTCAAAATGCCCTAACGGAGTGTTAAACGCCGTTTTCCACTCGTCCCCCTCTCTGATGCGCACGAGATGGTAAGCGTTACGAAGGTCCAACTTAGTAAAGCACCTGGCTCCCTGCAGAATCTCGAAGGCTGATGACATAAGGGGAAGCGGATAACGATTCTTAACCGTTATGTCATTCAGCCCTCGATAATCCACGCAGGGGCGCAGAGTACCGTCCTTCTTCTTAACAAAAAGAACCCCGCCCCGGCCGGAGAGGAAGAAGGCACTATGGTACCGGCGTCAAGAGACACAGATAAATAATCCTCGAGAGCCTTACGTTCGGGAGCCGACAGAGAGTATAGTCTACCCCGAGGAGGAGTGGTCCCCGGAAGGAGATCAATACTACAATCATACGACCGGTGAGGAGGAAGGGAGTTGGCTCGGGACCGACTGAAGACCGTGCGCAGATCATGATATTCCTCCGGCACTCCTGTCAAATCGCCAGGTTCCTCCTGAGAAGTGGGGACAGAAGAAATGGGAGGGATGGCAGACATTAAGCACTTCACATGACAAGATACGTTACAGGATAGGATAGAATTACAAGACCAATTAATAGAAGGATTATGACATACTAGCCAGGGATGACCCAAAACAACAGGTGTGAAAGGTGAACGAAAAATCAAAAAAGAAATAGTCTCACTGTGGTTACCAGATACTGTGAGAGTTAAAGGTAGTGTCTCAAATCTGATACTGGGAAGATGACTACCGTCTAAGGAAAACATGGGCGTAGGCTTGTCTAACTGTCTGAAAGGAATGTTATGTTTCCGAACCCATGCTTCGTCCATGAAACAACCCTCAGCCCCAGAGTCAATCAAGGCACTGCATGTAGCACCCGAACCGGTCCAGCGTAGATGGACCGACATAGTAGTACAGGATCTAGATGAAGAGACCTGAGTAGTAGCGCTCACCAGTAGCCCTCCGCTTACTGATGGGCTCTGGCCTCTTACTGGACATGAATTAACAAAATGTCCATCAAATCCGCAATAGAGGCACAGGCGGTTGGTGATCCTCCGTTCCCTCTCCTTAGTCGAGATGCGAATCCCTCCCAGCTGCATGGGCTCAGTCTCAGAGCCAGAGGAGGGAGATGGTTGCGATGCGGAGCAGGGAAACACCGTTGATGCGAGCTCTCTTCCACGAGCCCGGTGACGAAGATCTACCCGTCGTTCTATGCGGATGGCGAGAGCAATCAAAGAGTCCACACTGGAAGGAACCTCCCGAGAGAGAATCTCATCTTTGACCACTGTGTGGAGTCCCTCCAGAAAACGAGCGAGCAGCGCCGGCTCGTTCCAGTCACTAGAGGCAGCAAGAGTACGAAACTCTATAGAGTAATCCGTTATGGATCGATCACCTTGGCATAGGGAAGCCAGGGCCCTAGAAGCCTCCCCACCAAAAACTGAACGGTCAAAAACCCGAATCATCTCCTCTTTAAAGTTCTGGTAATTGTTAGAACAATCAGCCCTTGCCTCCCAGATAGCTGTGCCCCACTCTCGGGCCCGGCCAGTAAGGAGTGAAATGACGTAAGCAACCCGAGCTCTCTCACTAGAGTATGTGTTGGGTTGGAGAGAGAACACAATATCACACTGGGTGAGAAAGGAGCGGCACTCCGTGGGCTGCCCGGAGTAGCAAGGTGGGTTATTAACCCTAGGTTCCGGAGGCTCGGCAGGCCAGGAAGTAACAGGTGGCACGAGACGAAGACTCTGGAACTGTCCAGAGAGGTCGGAAACCTGAGCGGCCAGGTTCTCCACGGCATGGCGAGCAGCAGACAATTCCTGCTCGTGTCTGCCGAGCATGGCTCCTTGGATCTTGACGGCTGTGTTACGAGCCTCTGTAGTCGCTGGGTCCATTCCTTGGTCGGATCCTTCTGTTATGCAGGTGAATGAGGACCCAAAAGCGACTTGGCGAAAACAGAGTTTTTAATCCAGTAAGAAACTTTACAAAACAAAAAGCATAATACTACTCGTAAAGACAAGAACAGACTGGAGACTTGATCGAGAACTGCAGGTTGCCTCGGGAAGGCACTTGAACCTAGCAGACTCAGACACCTGCTCACCACGCAGCATCTGAGGGAAACACGACACGACAGGGCAAAACATAGACACAGCACGGTGAATTATAGATGAGGATCCGACGGGGCAGGAACGGAAAACAAGGAGAGAAATAGGGACTCTAATCAGGGAAAAGGATCGGGAACAGGTGTGGGAAGACTAAATGATTGATTAGGGGAATAGGAACAGCTGGGAGCAGGAACGGAACGATAGAGAGAAGAGAGAGCGAGAGAGTGAGAGAGGGAGGGGGAGAGAGAGGGATAGAAAGAGGGAAAGAACCTAATAAGACCAGCAGAGGGAAACGAATAGAAGGGGAAGCACGGGGACAAGACATGATAATTAATGACAAAACATGACACTTTGTTTCTCTGTATCTCTCTCACTGTTTCTCTGTATCTCTTTGTTTCTCTGTATCTCTCTCTCTGTATCTCTCTCTGTTTCTCTGTATCTCTCTCTCTGTATCTCTCTCTGTTTCTCTGTATCTCTCTCTCTCTGTTTCTCTGTATCTCTCTTTGTTTCTCTGTATCTCTCTCTGTTTCTCCCTCTCTCTCTGTTTCTCTGTCTCTTTGTTTATCTGTATCTCTCTCTGTTTCTCTGTATCTCTCTCTGTTTCTCTGTATCTCTCTCTCTGTTTCTCTGTCTCTTTGTTTATCTGTATCTCTCTCTCTGTTTGTCTGTATCACTTTTTGTTTCTTTCTCTTTTGTTTTCTCTCTCTGTCTTTTTTTCTGTCTACTAGAGTAGAATTGTGTGAGAGAAGTGATAGGGAGTGCAAAGAAGACAGGGGGCTGATGAGTTTTAAATAGAGGGAAAAACATCCCTCAGAAGTCAACCCACTGGGAGAAGAGCAGAGCAGCACTCTCTCACTGTGAAACATGGGGCAGACAGACCTAAACAAAGCATTTGATCAGAAGTAGGATTTTTTTTTTCTAAGAACAAATGCCGAATCCTGGAGGGGATTTGGCATTTGTTCTTAGAAAAAACATGGTTAAGGGAAAGAGAGTGAGAAATTCACAAAGTAAAGAATAGGATTGCTGGCTTTAGATAATTTTGTAAAGATCTTGAGCAGGAAGTAGAGATAAACACATTTGCATAATAAGAATTTCCAAAAAAAGGTGTGTTCAAAATACATACAATCACACCTTGTGTACTCTGCACACCCCCACTGGTAGACATCGTGTAGTCCAGAGCTTTCCAACCCTGTTCCTGGAGCACTACCGTCCTGTAGATTCTCAGTCCAACCTTAATTACAGGAGGGTAGCTCTCCAGGAACAGGGTTGGAGAGCCTTGATGTAGTCAGTCACAAGCATGCACACACCCAGAGCCAAACACTCTGAAATGATTATCCATGATATTCCATAGTATTCTCACTCTTCCTTCAAACCCCATCATTTGACTTTCAAACACATACACACACACACACTCACACAACCTCAGCAGCTGTGCAGTCAGCTGGGATGCTGGCCCGTGGGAATGACATAGGGGCTGATGGGATGGCAACTGAATCTTCAGCGGCTTCGGAGGGCGATCCCTGCATGTCTACCCCTGTGCCGCCCTCCCACCCCTCTGCACACCCCTCTCTCTCCCTCTCTTTCTCTCTCTATCTCTGCCACCCCTCAGGCTCTTGTGACTGGAACACCACTGTCTGCTCTCATCAGAGAGGGAGGGAGGAGAAGAGAGGGATGGTTAGAGGCGATATGAAAGGGAGAATTGGGTGACATACGGAGAGAGAAGAGAAGAGGGAATGCTAGAAGGAGACAGAAGGGAGTTATAGCTGGAAAAGAGGAGTGGGAGAGAAAAGAGGAGGGAGAGAAGAGGGCAGAGAAGTAGAAAGTAGAAAAAGTAGGGGGAGAGAGAGAAGAGGGGGTGGTTGGGGAAGAAAGGAGAGTTGAAGTGCACGTGTGTTCGTGTGTCTGCCTAACCTAAACATAATTCAGGTTAGAAAGTTATTGATAGAACAGAGGGGAACATGTGTTTGTGTGTAAAGCTGATAGAACAGAGGGGAACGTGTGTTTGTGTGTAAAGCTGATAGAACAGAGGGGAACATGTGTTTGTGTGTAAAGCTGATAGAACAGAGGGGAACGTGTGTTTGCGTGTAGAGCTGATAGAACAGAGGAGTGTGTGTTTGTGTGTAAAGCTGATAGAACAGAGGGGAACGTGTGTTTGTGTGTAAAGCTGATAGAACAGAGGAGTGTGTGTTTGTGTGTAAAGCTGATAGAACAGAGGAGTGTGTGTTTGTGTATAAAGCTGATAGAACAGAGGAGTGTGTGTTTGTGTGTAAAGCTGATAGAACAGAGGAGTGTGTGTTTGTGTATAAAGCTGATAGAACAGAGGAGTGTGTGTTTGCGTGTAGAGCTGATAGAACAGAGGAGTGTGTGTTTGTGTATAAAGCTGATAGAACAGAGGAGTGTGTGTTTGCGTGTAGAGCTGATAGAACAGAGGGGAACGTGTGTTTGTGTGTAAAGCTGATAGAACAGAGGGGAACGTGTGTTTGCGTGTAGAGCTGATAGAACAGAGGGGAACGTGTGTTTGTGTGTAAAGCTGATAGAACAGAGGAGTGTGTGTTTGTGTGTAAAGCTGATAGAACAGAGGGGAACGTGTGTTTGCGTGTAGAGCTGATAGAACAGAGGGGAACGTGTGTTTGTGTGTAAAGCTGATAGAACAGAGGAGTGTGTGTTTGCGTGTAGAGCTGATAGAACAGAGGAGTGTGTGTTTGTGTATAAAGCTGATAGAACAGAGGGGAACGTGTGTTTGTGTGTAAAGCTGATAGAACAGAGGGGAACGTGTGTTTGTATGTAAAGCTGATAGAACAGAGGGGAACGTGTGTTTGTGTGTATAGCTGATAGAACAGAGGAGTGTGTGTTTGTGTGTAAAGCTGATAGAACAGAGGGGAACGTGTGTTTGTGTGTATAGCTGATATAACAGAGGAGTGTGTGTTTGTGTGTAGAGCTGATAGAATAGAGGGGAACGTGTGTTTGTGTGTAAAGATGATATAACAGAGGAGTGTGTGTTTGTGTGTAAAGCTGATAGGACAGAGGGGAATGTGTGTTTGTGTGTAAAGCTGATAGGAGCATGTGTTTGCATACGGTGCTGGAGCTCAGCTATTTCTTTCTTTTATATCCAAAACCAATCAAGTCTCCATGGAGGAAAGTGGATTTTATTTGAGCACCGTATATCACTCTCTAAACTTTGATTACTTTCTGTGTCCATTTAATGGCCAATTAGCCACCAGCACCAATTTTAAACAATACATTTTCTAAATGACAGGAAAGTGGAAATCAGACAATGACAAAAGGAGGGAGATCAAAGTTATTCATTATTGGCATTTGGCGGTTCATTATTAAAAGTCACTGGGTGTGTTTTCAAGCAGTTGGTACAGCACTCAAATCAGCCCCCCTGCCACTCAGAGGGAAGAGATGAGTTCCAGAATCAAAGTACTCCACAGACGAAACATTAGCAACTTATTCAAGATTTGATTTGTTTCAATTGTTTAATTTAGTTAAACACAAATAATAGGCCTGAAATATGCAAATGGTAGTATGCTCATCCTTGGTTTGGGCACAGTGCACATATGCACACACACGCACATGCACTCACACGCACACAGGTGCACATGCTGGGAGTGCTTGGGTAAGGAGGACATTGGCTTACAAGTGTGTGTGTGTGTGTGGATTGAGCATGTATGTTGTGTGTATGTGTCTGTATAATGAGCATGTATGTTGTGTGTGTGTGTGTGAGCTGCATACATGATTTGAGTGGAAGGGGGTATGGCATGTGACAGGGAATTAAGAAGAGATCACTGAAAACCAGTCCTGAAGGTGGCTCATCATTTACAAAAGGCAATTGGAATCAATGTTAATTAAAGCACAACAATGCAATAACTGTCATCTCATTACAGGGAATAATAAAATTCTAATCACAACGTCACTCTCTCAAATGCCAACTGGTCTCTGTAATTGCTTATAGAATCCATTTGAGAAAGAAAATTACAATTGAATTTAGAGTGATTGCCCCCCTCGTCTCCTTGCCTCACCCTTTCTCTCACCGCTTCCATTGGGTTGTAGGCTGTTGCTGGTGGGTTGGGGGTGGCTTGAGGGGGGATGGAGGGATGGAAGGGGAGGTATAGGGGCTTGAGGGGTATTGGGGTTTGTTACACATGACATATGAAATGAGGAAAAATATCTCAGAATCATGCCATATATGATCAAGGCCGCTTGTTTTCTGTGTCTGTATTCAGGTCCTATAGTTAATGGAGCCAACCCACTTGTTTTCTGTGTCTGTATTCAGGTCCTATAGTTAATGGAGCCAACCCACTTGTTTTCTGTGTCTGTATTCAGGTCCTATAGTTAATGGAGCCAACCCACTTGTTTTCTGTGTCTGTATTCAGGTCCTATAGTTAATGGAGCCAACCCACTTGTTTTCTGTGTCTGTATTCAGGTCCTATAGTTAATGGAGCCAACCCACTTGTTTTCTGTGTCTGTATTCAGGTCCTATAGTTAATGGAGCCAACCCACTTGTTTTCTGTGTCTGTATTCAGGTCCTATAGTTAATGGAGCCAACCCACTTGTTTTCTGTGTCTGTATTCAGGTCCTATAGTTAATGGAGCCAACCCACTTGTTTTCTGTGTCTGTATTCAGGTCCTATAGTTAATGGAGCCAACCCACTTGTTTTCTGTGTCTGTATTCAGGTCCTATAGTTAATGGAGCCAACCCAACCCACTTGTTTTCTGTGTCTGTATTCAGGTCCTATAGTTAATGGAGCCAACCCACTTGTTTTCTGTGTCTGTATTCAGGTCCTATAGTTAATGGAGCCAACCCACTTGTTTTCTGTGTCTGTATTCAGGTCCTACCAACCCACTTGTTTTCTGTGTCTGTATTCAGGTCCTATAGTTAATGGAGCCAACCCACTTGTTTTCATTCAGGTCCTATAGTTAATGGAGCCAACCCACTCTTGTTTTCTGTGTCTGTATTCAGGTCCTATAGTTAATGGAGCCAACCCACTTGTTTTCTGTGTCTGTATTCAGGTCCTATAGTTAATGGAGCCAACCCACTTGTTTTTCAGGTCCTATAGTTAATGGAGCCAACCCACTCTGTGTCTGTATTCAGGTCCTATAGTTAATGGAGCCAACCCACTTGTTTTCTGTGTCTGTATTCAGGTCCTATAGTTAATGGAGCCAACCCACTTGTTTTCTGTGTCTGTATTCAGGTCCTATAGTTATTCAGTTTTCTGTGTCTGTATTCAGGTCCTAAGTTAATGGAGCCAACCCACTTGTTTTCTGTGTCTGTATTCAGGTCCTATAGTTAATGGAGCCAACCCACTTGTTTTCTGTGTCTGTATTCAGGTCCTATAGTTAATGGAGCCAACCCACTTGTTTTCTGTGTCTGTATTCAGGTCCTATAGTTAATGGTTTTCTGTGTCTGTAGCCAACCCACTTGTTTTCTGTGTCTGTATTCAGGTCCTATAGTTAATGGTTAATGGAGCCAACCCACTTGTTTTCTGTGTCTGTATTCAGGTCCTATAGTTAATGGAGCCAACCCACTTGTTTTCTGTGTCTGTATTCAGGTCTGTTAATGGAGCCAGGTCAGGTCCTATAGTTAATGGAGCCAACCCACTTGTTTTCTGTGTCTGTATTCAGGTCCTATAGTTAATGGAGCCAACCCACTTGTTTTCTGTTTTCTGTTTTCTGTGTCTGTATTCAGGTCCTATAGTTAATGGAGTTTTCTGTGTCTGTAACCCACTTGTTTTCTGTGTCTGTATTCAGGTCCTATAGTTAATGGAGCCAACCCACTTGTTTTCTGTGTCTGTATTCAGGTCCTATAGTTAATGGAGCCAACCCACTTGTTTTCTGTGTCTGTATTCAGGTCCTATAGTTAATGGAGCCAACCCACTTGTTTTCTGTGTCTGTATTCAGGTCCTATAGTTAATGGAGCCAACCCACTTGTTTTCTGTGTCTGTATTCAGGTCCTATAGTTAATGGAGCCAACCCACTTGTTTTCTGTGTCTGTATTCAGGTCCTATAGTTAATGGAGCCAACCCACTTGTTTTCTGTGTCTGTATTCAGGTCCTATAGTTAATGGAGCCAACCCACTTGTTTTCTGTGTCTGTATTCAGGTCCTATAGTTAATGGAGCCAACCCACTTGTTTTCTGTGTCTGTATTCAGGTCCTATAGTTAATGGAGCCAACCCACTTGTTTTCTGTGTCTGTATTCAGGTCCTATAGTTAATGGAGCCAACCCACTTTTCTGTGTCTGTATTCAGGTCCTATAGTTAATGGAGCCAACCCACTTGTTTTCTGTGTCTGTATTCAGGTCCTATAGTTAATGGAGCCAACCCACTTGTTTTCTGTTTTCTGTCTGTATTCAGGTCCTATAGTTAATGGAGCCAATCCACTTGTTTTCTGTGTCTGTATTCAGGTCCTATAGTTAATGGAGCCAACCCACTTGTTTTCTGTGTCTGTATTCAGGTCCTATAGTTAATGGAGCCAACCCTCTTGTTTTCTGTGTCTGTATTCAGGTCCTATAGTTAATGGAGCCAACCCACTTGTTTTCTGTGTCTGTATTCAGGTCCTATAGTTAATGGAGCCAACCCACTTGTTTTCTGTGTCTGTATTCAGGTCCTATAGTTAATGGAGCCAACCCACTTGTTTTCTGTGTCTGTATTCAGGTCCTATAGTTAATGGAGCCAACCCACTTGTTTTCTGTGTCTGTATTCAGGTCCTATAGTTAATGGAGCCAACCCACTTGTTTTACATGCTCATATTCCCTAAAAACTGCAAATGTCGCCTCAATAGGAAATTACGTTTAAATATGAATCTTGCTATAACGAGGATCATCTGTGGTCCGGATTGAATCTAGGCTTTATCTTATTACCCAGAACCAAATTATTATTTTTGATAATGAGTATGGCCATGAGTATGGCCTTCTGTAGCTGGGAACAGTTGTTTTTTTCTGAACAGTTGTTCATTTGCTTTGTGTCTTCAGTTTGCCAGTGTAACTAACCCTAACGCCCCAAAAAACATCTCTGTCTGTCTTTCTGTCTTTCTGTCTTTCTGTCTTTCTGTCTTTCTATCTTTCTGTCTTTCTGTCTTTCTGTCTTTCTGTTCTGTCTTTCTGTCTTTGTCTGTCTGTCTGTCTGTCTGTCTGTCTGTCTGTCTGTCTGTCTGTCTGTCTGTCTGTCTGTCTGTCTGTCTGTCTGTCTGTCTGTCTGTCTGTCTGTCTGTCTGTCTGTCTGTCTGTCTGTCTGTCTGTCTGTCTGTCTGTCTGTCTGTCTGTCTGTCTGTCTGTCTGTCTGTCTCTGTCTCTGTCTCTGTCTCTGTCTCTGTCTCTGTCTCTGTCTCTGTCTCTGTCTCTGTCTCTGTCTCTGTCTCTGTTTGTGTGTGTGGAGAGTCAATGTAGGTGGTCAGTCCAGTTCAAGTGTTCAGCAGTCTGATGGATTTTTAGATAGAAACTCTCTGAGTCTGTTGGTATCAGACCTCAGTTTGTAGCTGCTGTGTGTGTGTGGTGTGGGAGAGAGAACACACTAAAGCAATCCCTTGGTTTTTACTAATAGACACATACTCACACACTCCAAAATGCACATACACACTCCCAGTTTCCTTTGCCAGAGGGTGCTACAGCAAATAAAGTTTGATGGATTGATTGACACTCACACTCTGGACCATCATTTACATCATTACATTTAAGTCATTTAGCAGACGCTCTTATCCAGAGCGACTTACAAATTGGTGCATTCACCTTATGACATCCAGTGGAACAGCCACTTTACAATAGTGCATCTAAATATTTACTATTGTTCTCTGTGGGAATGTAATATAGCCTCAGCCACTGGCTTCATCAGGCTGATGTAATAGAAAACTGGTATTTATGTTTTTACAAAGAGGGAGAAAAAGATTCATAGAATGGAGAGAACAATGGTTAGGACCCTGAACTGACTCCATCTGCAGAGAGGGAGAGAGGGAAGAGGAGAGAGGGGGAGATTGGACATTTACAGGTAGAGTGGGGGTGACAAAGGAGAGGTAGAATATATGGATTGATGGAGGTGTAGATGAAACAGATTAGAGAGTGAAGGATTGGTTTGTGTTTCATCGTCCTCTTTTCCAGAGGGAGAGGTATTGGGTGTTATGGTGAACGTGGTGTGACTGAATAGTTACCAGCCAGGAGGGTTATTAACTGTGGAGCTCCCCACTGTGAAGTGTAATAACGTCTCAATAGGCAGAGGGGATAATGGTGTGACTGAATAGTTACCAGTCATGAGGGTTATTAACTGTGGAGCTCCCCACTGTGAAATGAAATAACGTCTCAATAGGCAGAGGGGATAATGGTGTGACTGAATAGTTACCAGTCAGGAGGGTTATTAACTGTGGAGCTCCCCACTGTGAAGTGTAATAACATCTCAATAGGCAGAGGGGATAATGGTGTGACTGAATAGTTACCAGTCAGGAGGGTTATTAACTGTGGAGCTCCCCACTGTGAAGTGTAATAACGTCTCAATAGGCAGAGGGGATAATGGTGTGACTGAATAGTTACCAGTCAGGAGGGTTATTAACTGTGGAGCTCCCCACTGTGAAGTGTAATAACGTCTCAATAGGCAGAGGGGATAATGGTGTGACTGAATAGTTACCAGTCAGGAGGGTTATTAACTGTGGAGCTCCCCACTGTGAAGTGTAATAACATCTCAATAGGTAGAGGGGATAATGGTGTGTGTGTGTTTGCTTCAGCACAGATGTAATATTGGTAGATAATGAACACATTTTTATTATAATAAAAATTTACTTTCTCTTTTCCCACTGGCACTGACTTTGCTGATAACTACTTAGTTGAGGGAAAATGGACCTGCTACGACTGACTTGTTGTCTCACCTAGCTATCTTAAAATGAACGCACGAATGTAAGTCACTCTGGATGTATGTGTCTGCTAATTGGCAAAAACATTTATTTTTTTTAATCATAAGAGGTGCATCTGTGAGACGTATCCAATCACAGTATAGATACTGTACCTCTTCACAAATCATTCAATCAAAAGGTTTGTAAATGTAACATGTTTCCCTAGGCTCCTAAAAGGCTCAAAATAAACATTTTCCAAAATTCCCTACTAAATCACATTAACGCTGAATAGTCTGTATGGTGGTCGGTGGCTTCTTTTAACAGCCCAAGTTGCCAAGCTTAATTAAATAGATGTATGTCTTTGCAGGATGACAAAAGTGACGCAGTCAGCGTTTTTGGTCACGTGTATGCCATTTGGTAGATGTTTTTAATCCAATGCGAGTTAATCCAATGCGAGTTAATCATGTGTGCATACGTTTTACATATGGGTGGTCCCAGGAATCAAACCCACTACCCTGGCATTACAAGCGCCATGCTCTACCAACTACGCTACAAAGTGCATTGGAAGTGTGGTTTCCTGTGGCCTTTTCATAGTGTCTGTTCATTACCCTTGTAGAGATATCATATTGTCTGTTCATTACCCTTGTAGAGATATCATATTGTCTGTTCATTACCCTTGTAGAGATATCATATTGTCTGTTCATTACCCTTGTAGAGATATCATATTGTCTGTTCATTACCCTTGTAGAGATATCATATTGTCTGTTCATTACCCTTGTAGAGATATCATATTGTCTGTTCATTACCCTTGTAGAGATATCATATTGTCTGTTCATTACCCTTGTAGAGATATCATATTGTCTGTTCATTACCCTTGTAGAGATATCATATTGTCTGTTCATTACCCTTGTAGAGATATCATATTGTCTGTTCATTACCCTTGTAAAGATATTGATTCACTTCATAATGTGCTGCTGGTAGGAAACACATGTAGCAAATATGCACAGAAAAACAGATATGTAATGTTTCCATGGTGATAACATGGTGATTTGCCACTCTTTTGTGTTGAAGGTGTTTTGACACAGGATGAATTATTTTAGAGGATGTCAGAATTGTACAATTTTCTGTTATGATGGTGATGTTTGTGTTCAACGTTTCCAGCTTTCATTTTTCATGTCTCTCTACTTTAAGAATACAGTTGGTAAGATGGATCAATATTTGTTTTTTATTTCACTAGGCAAGTCAATTTAGAAGAAATTATTATTTACAATGACGGCATACCCCGGCCAACACTGGGTCAATTGTGCTACACCCTATGGGACTCTATATCACAGCCGGTTGTGATACAGCATGGAATCGAATCAGGGTCTGTAGTGACATCTCTATCACTGAGATACAGTGCCTTAGACTGCTGCGCCACTAGGTAGCCCCCTAAATCTCAATCTGAATATGACAATGGCCTTGCTCTAAGGTGAGACGCTACAGGCCTCCTTTAGTGTTCTGGTTGTTCAAGGCTTCTATAAAACTCATAGAGAAGGAAGATTCTGGTGACAGACCCACAACTGATAGAGATGAAGTGATGAAGCACATTTGAAGTCGGAAGCTTACATACACCTTAGCCAAATATATTTCAACTCAGTTTTTCACAATTCCTGACATTTAAGCCTAGAAAAAATTCCCTGTCTCAGGTCAGTTAGGATCACCACTTTATTTTAAGAATGTGAAATGTCAGAATAATAGTAGAGAGAATGATTTATTTCAGCTTTGAATTCTTTCGCCACATTCCCAGTGGGTCAGAAGTTTACATACACTCAATTAGTATTTGGTAGCATTGCCTTTAAATTGTTTAACTTGGGTCAAACGTTTCAGGTAGCCTTCCACAAGCTTCCCACAATACTTTGGGTGAATTTTGGCCAATTCCTCCTGACAGAGCTGGTGTAACTGAGTCAGGTTTGTAGGCCTCCTTGCTCACACTCAGTTCTGCCCACTAATGTTCTATATGATTGTGATCAGGGCTTTACCTTGACGTTGTTGTCCTACTTCTGCACCTACTACTAACCCATAATACTACTCCTACTACTACTACTATTACTGCTACCACTTCTACTATACCTACGACACCTACTACTACTACTACTACAACTACTACACCTACTACTACTACTACTACTTCACCTACTACTACCCCTATTATTTATACTACTACTACCACTACTACTACTACACCCACTACTACTATTTCACCCACTACACCTACTACTACTACACCTACTACTATACCTATTACTTCTACTGCTACACCTACTACACCTACTGCTACTACTACTACTACACCTACTAATTCAACTACTACTAAACCTACAATTACTACAACTACTTCTGCCACCTACTACTAACCTATAATAATACTCCTATTACTACTACTACTACACCTACTGCTACTACTACTACTACACCTACAAATTCAACTACTACTAAACCGACTACTACTACTACTACTTCTGCCACCTGCTACTAACCCATAATACTACTCCTCCTCCTACTACTACTACTACTACACCTACTACTACTACCATTACTACTACAACACCTACTACACCTTTGTTGTCCTTATTTTGCCGCAACTATTTTGACCCAAGAACGCGTCTCCTTCCTGAGCGGCAGGACGGCGGCGTGGTCCATGGTGTTTATACTTGCATACTATTGTTTGTACAAGATGATACCTTCAGGCATTTGGAAATTTCTCCCAAGGATGAACCAGTCTTGTGGAGGTCTACAATTTTTTTTCTGAGGTCCTGAGGTTAAACATTTTCTTAGAAAAAACATTTTGTTTGATCAAACGTGGGACATACCTGGGACATGCAGTACTTTTTCCGTAAATGTTCAAATCAGAGTTCATCTGTGTTTCTCTGTTTTACAAAATCTTACGAATAGTAATGCACGCTTCCGCCACTTCTACAACTACTACACCTACTATTACTACTACTACTACTACTACTACAGCAACTACTACTACGACAACTACTACTAGACCTACCAATACTTATACTGCACCTACTACTACACCTACTACTTATCCTACTACTACTACCACCACACCTACTACTACCATTACCACTACTAATACACCTAATACGACTACTTCACCTACTACAACTACTACTACTACTACTACACCTACTACTACTACACCTATTTTTTTACTACTACACATACTACTACTACAACTCCTACTACACCTAATGCTACACCTACTACTACTACTACTACTACTACTACTACTACTACACCTACTGATACACTTAATACAACTACTACACCTACTACTATGCTACATCTTCAACTACTACAACTACTACACCTACTATTACTTTTGCTACTACTACACCTACTACTATGTCTACTACTCCTACTACTTCTACACCTACTATTACAACTACTACTACTACCAAGCCTACTACTACTACTCCACCTACTTCACCTACTACTTCTACTACTACACCTACTACACCTACTACTATTACTACTACACCTACTACTACTACACCTTCTACATCTACTACTACTATTTTACATCAACTGCTCCCACTACCACTACAGCTACTACTACACCTACTACACCTACTACTACTACTACACCTACTTCTACTAGACCTACTATTACACCTTCTACTACTACACCTTTTACATCAACTGCTACCACTACCAACACAGCTACTAGTACACCTACTACACCTTCTACTTCACTTACTACACATAATGCTACTACTACTACTTCACATACTACTACTTCTATACCTACAACACCTACTACTAATACTACTACTACTACACCTTCTGCTGCTACTACTACTACACCTACTACTACTAGTACTGCAGCTATTACTACTACGACCACTACTACTACTACTACTGTGCCTACTACTACACCTACAACTACTACTACTACTACATCTACTACTACACCTACTACACCTACTACTACTACACCTACTACTGTTACTACAACTCCTACTACTACCACTACACCTACTAATTCTACTACTTCTAAACCTACTACTAAGACTACTTCTGCACCTACTACTAACCCATAATACTACTCCTAATACTACTACTACACCTACTACTACTACTACTACTACTACTACTACTACAACACCTTTTACACCAACTGCTACTACTACCACTACAGCTACTACTACACATACTACACCAACTACTACTTTTGCTACTACTACACCTACTACTACTACTACACATACTACTACTACTATTTCTACTACTCCTACTACTTCTACACCTACTATTACTACTACTACTACCACGCCTACTACTACTACACCTACTACTACTACACCTACAACACCTACTACTATTACTACTACACCTACTACTACTACACCTTCTACACCTACTACTACTACACCTACTATTACACCTTCTACCTCACTTACTACACCTACTGCTACTACTACTACTACTACACATACTACTACTACTACTACTACACCTACTACACCACCTACTACTACTACTACTACTACTACTACTACACCTACAACTACAACTACCACTACACCTCCTACTACTACACCTACTACTACTACACCTACTATTACACGCTCTACTACATCTACTACACATACTGCTACTACTAGTACTACTACACCTACTACTACTTCTATATCCACTACTACATCTACTACACCTGCTACTACTACTACTACACTTACTACTACTGCTACTACTGCACCTACTTCTACAGCTACTACTACTACTACTACACTTACTACTACTGCTACTACTGCACCTACTTCTATAGCTACTACTACTATGTCTACTACTACTAATACTAATGCTACTACTACACCTACTACTACTACTACTACTACACCTACTGCTACTACTACTACTTCACCTACTAATAGCAGTGCTACTACTACTACCTCACCTACTAATTATACTACTACTACACCTACTACTACTGCACCTTCTACTACACCTACTACACATACTGCTACTACTACTACACCTACTACTACTTCTATACCTACTACTACACCTGCTACTACTACTACTACATCTACACCTACTGCTACTGATACTACTACTACTACACCTACTACTACTACATTTACATTACATTTTACATTTAAGTCATTTAGCAGACGCTCTTAACCAGAGCGACTTACAAATTGGTGCATTCACCTTATGACATCCAGTGGAACAGTCACTTTACAATAGTGCATCTAAATTTTAAAGGGGGGGGGGGAATACTTATCCTATCCTAGGTATTCCTTAAAGAGGTGGGGTTTCAGGTGTCTCCGGAAGGTGGTGATTGACTCCGCTGTCCTGGCGTCGTGAGGGATACACCTACTACTACTACCACTACTACTACTACACTTACTACTACTGCTACTACTGCACCTACTTCTACAGATACTACTACTATGACTACTACTACTAATACTAATGCTACTACTACTACTACTACTACACCTACTGCTACTACTACTACTTCACCTACTAATAGCAGTGCTACTACTACTACACCTACTACTACTACTACTACTGCACCTACTACTACTACCACTACTACTACTATAACTGCACCTACTATTAATACTACTACAACATCTACTACACCTACTACTACTACTACACCTACTACTACTACTATTTATACTACTCCTACTACTTCTACACCTACTATTACTACTACTACTACTACCACACCTACTACTACTACACCTACTACACCTACTACTATTACTACTACACCTACTACTACTACCCCTTCTACACCTACTACTACTACTACTACATCAACTGCTACCACTACCACTACAGCTACTACTACACCTACTGCTACTACTACTACTACAACTACTACTACTACTACTACACCTACTACACCACCTACTACTACTACTACTACTACTACTACTACTACTACTACTACTACATACGACTACCACTACACCTCCTACTACTACTACACCTTGTACTACTACACCTACTACATATACTACTACTACTACACCTACTACTACTACTACACCTACTACTACTACTACTAATACACCTAATACTACTACTACTACTACTACTACACCTACTACACCACCTACTACTACTACTACTACTACTACACATACGACTACCACTACACCTCCTACTACTACTACACCTCGTACTACTACACCTACTACACCTACTACTACTACTACTACTACACCTACTACTACTACTACTACTTCACCTACTACTACTACTACACCTACTGCTACTACTACTACTACTACTACTACTACTACACCTACTGCTACTACTCCTACTACTACTATTTCATTACTACTACCACTTCTACTACTACACCTACTACTACTACTACTACTATTAGACCTACTACTACTACTGCTACTACTACTACTACCCCTATTATTTATACTACTACTACCACTATTACTACTACACCTACTACACCTACTACTACTACTACACCTACTACACCTACTACTACTACTCCTACTCCTACTACACCTACTACACCTACTGCTACTGCTACTACTACTACTACTACTACACCTACTGCTACTACTACTACTACTACTACACCTACTAATTCAACACCTACTTCTGCCACCTACTACTAACCCATAATACTAATCCTACTACCACTACTACTACTACAACACCTACTACACCTACTACTACTACTACACCTACTACACCTACTAATTATTTTACTCCTTCTACACCTACTACTACTACTATTACTACTTCTACTACTACTACTATTACTACACATACTACACCTACTACTACTACTACACCTACTACACCTACTTCACCTACTACTACTACTACTGCTACACCTATTACTATTATTTGACACCTACTACTTCTACACCTTCTACACCTACTACTACTACAGCTACTACTACTACTACACCTACTACTACTACTACACCTACTACACCTACTTCACCTACTACTACTACTACTGCTACACCTATTACTATTATTTGACACCTACTACTTCTACACCTTCTACACCTACTACTACTACAGCTACTACTACTACTACACCTACTACTACTACGATCTACATTCCGATACTGGGTTCACATACAATGATTGTGCTGATTATTCTGCAATCATATACAATCATACTAGCCTGGTCCAAAATCTGTCAACTTATTGTCACTCATGATGGCACAAACAGACTGGTACCCAGGCTACAAACATACAATAGTTTACACGGCACAAACAGACTGGTATCCAGGCTACAAACATACAATAGTTTACACGGCACAAACAGACTGGTACCCAGGCTACAAACATACAATAGTTTACACGGCACAAACAGACTGGTACCCAGGCTACAATCATTCAAGTCTACATGGCACAAACAGACTTGTGCAGACGGGTAATCTTATTATTTACAGGTTATTCCCATTGAGATAAATAGTTTTTTTCCAGAGTGACCTGTTCAAGAGTTTGTTTAAAGCTGCAATTTGTAGTTGAAACCATAACAAAGCATTTCCCTACCCCTTTTCTGTAAAAAAAATGAGGGATGGGGCTAGAGAAATGTAACCACTCTCAAATTCATAGACCGAGCTATGGATGCAAGGACTGACCATCCATGATAAGACAATTATAGTTTAAACCATGTTTTGAGGCTATATAGTGAAAATTAAAAATGTTCTTTGTTTACAAACATTTGAGTAAAACAAGCTTATATTTGGGGTTCTGATGGGATACTACAGTTGAACTAAGCATTTAAATGAATCAATGAGTACATATAATTAATTTATAATTCAAAAATGGATGTAGCAACCGCATATTGCCCCTTTAATGTCCTGGGAATGTTCCCAATTTGCGGGGTGAACACTTGTTAGTACACCTACAGTATACACGCTCATATTTAGACATACCATGTGCACTTGAATCCATAATTTCATGCATACCACACACTCTCTCGTCACTCTCTCTGACACACACGCGCCACAGTGTGGTGGTTCGGTTCTGTCTGAGAGAATTCCTATTCTGACAGGAGCGTTTTTCTCCTGTCTTTTCCCCTTAATGAGCCAGTGAAGCTTCGCTCGTCAGCCCTTTGTCAGCGGGTGGCTGGAGCTTTACAGCCAAATTAAAACCCGATTATGTTTTCATTTCACGCTCTTTTATTGGGCCCGATAATATAATTTTGTATAGTGGCTTAGGAAGAACAGAGGGAAGGAGATAGAGGGTGTCTTTCTAACCCCCCCTCCTTTCTTTTACTCTCTCTCTCTCTCTCTCTCTCACTCACTCACTCACTCACTCACTCACTCACTCACTCACTCACTCACTCACTCACTCACACTCTCTCTCTCTCTCTCACTCACTCACTCACTCACTCACTCACTCACTCACTCACTCACTCACTCACTCACTCACTCACTCACTCACTCACTCTCTCACTCTCTCTCTCACTCACTCACTCACTCACTCACTCACTCACTCACTCACTCACTCACTCACTCACTCACTCACTCACTCACTCACTCACTCACTCACTCACTCACTCACTCACTCACTCTCTCTCTCTCTCTCTCTCTCTCTCTCTCTCTCTCTCTCTCTCTCTCTCTCTCTCTCTCTCTCTCTCACTCACTCACTCACTCACTCACTCACTCACTCACTCACTCACTCACTCACTCACTCACTCACTCACTCACTCACTCACTCACTCACTCACTCACTCACTCACCCACTCTCTCTCTCTCTTTCTGTCACTCACCCACTATCTCTCTCACTCACACTTACTCTCACTCTCAGGCTCTCTCACTCACTCACTCACTCACTCACTCACTCACTCACTCACTCACTCACTCACTCACTCACTCACTCACTCACTCACTCATCATGTACTCTTACAGATTCTTATAAAGATAGTGAAGACATAAAATAACAAACGTCCAGACAGTGAGTCCAGACGCGCTCACGCCTGATTAAATAACATCTAGTCATAGAAACTGACCTACAAGCACATTCAGAAATTCATACATGCCTAAAACACACATGCTCGCACCCGCATGCACGCATGCACACACACACACACACACACACACGCATACGTATACACACACACACGTACACACACACAATTATACTTGTGGCCCTCGGGGGCACTAAGGGCTAATTGATTGATTGGACATGAGGAAACGACAGAAGCAATTACAGTTCAAGTCAGAAGTTTACATACACCTTCGCCAAATACATTTAAACTTCATTTTTCACAATTCTTGAGATTTAATCCAAGTAAAAAATTCCCTGTCTCAGGTCAGTTAGGATCACCACTTTATTTTAAGAATGTGAAATGACAGAATAATAGTAGAGAGAATGATTCAGCTTTTATTTCTTTCATCATATTCCTAGTGGGTCAGAAGTTTATGTTAACTCAATTAGTGTTTGGTAGCATTGCCTTTAAATTGTTTAACTTGGGTCAAACATTTCAGGTATCCTTCCACAAACTTCCCACAATAAGCTGGGTGAATTATTACCCATTCCTCCTGACAGAGCTGGTGTAACTGAATCAGGTTTGTATGCCACCTTGCTTGCACACACTTTTTCAGTTCTGCCCACAAATGTTCTATAGGATTGAGGTCAGGGCTTTGTAATGGCCACTCCAATAACTTGACTTGTTGTCCTTAAGCCATTTTGCCACAACTTTGGAAGTATGCTTGGGGTCATTGTCCATTTGGAAGAACCATTTCCGACCAAGCTTTAACTTCCTGACTGATGTCTTGAGATGTTGCTTCAATATATCCCCCACAGCATGATGCTGCCACCCCCTTGCTTCATGTTCTTCGGCTTGCAAGCCTCCCCCTTTTTTCCTCCAAATATAACAACAGTCATTATGGCCAAACAGTTCTATTTTTGTTTCATCAGACCAGAGGACATTTCTCAAAAAAGTATGATCATTGTCCCCATGTGCAGTTGCAAACCGTAGTCTGGCTTTTTTTATGGCGGTTTTGAAGCAGTGGCTTCTTCCTTGCGGAGCGGTCTTTCAGGTTATGTCGATATAGGACTCGTTTTACTGTGGATATAGATACTTTTGTACCTGTTTCCTTCAGCATCTTCACAAGGTCCTTTGCTGTTGTTCTGGGATTGATTTGCACTTTTCGCACCAAAGTACGTTCATCTCTAGGAAACAGAACGCATCTCCTTCCTGAGTGGAATGACGGCTGCGTGATGCCATGGTTTTTATACTTGCGTACTATTGTTTCTACAGATGAACGTGGTACCTTTAGGTGTTTGGAAATTGCTCCCAAGGATGAACCAGACTTGTGGGGGTCTACAGTTGGTTTTTGGTGGTTTTGGCTGGTTTCTTTTGATTTTCACATGATGTTAAGCAAAGAGGCACTGAGTTTGAAGGTAGGCCTTGAAATACATCCACAGGTACACCTCCAATTGACTCAAATGATGTCAATTAGCCTATCAGTAGCTTCTAAATAATTCTCTGTAATTTTCCAAGCTGTTTAAAGGCACAATCAACTTAGTGTATGTAAACTTCTGACCCACTGGAATTGTGATACAGTGAAATAATCTGTCTGTAAACAATTGTTGGAAAGATTACTTGTGTCATGCACAAAGTAGATGTCCTAAACGACTTGTTAACAATACATTTCTGTGGAATGGTTGAAAAACAAGTTTTCATGACTCCAACATAAGTGGATGTAAACTTCCGACTTCAACTGTGCTTCACCTGGTCAACTTGTTAGTACTCCTCCACCACCCTCCCGCTCCCCTTATCAGACAGCCCTCACTACAGTCTACACATTACCTCTCACTTCACCACACCTCTTTCCTTTCTTCTTTTTCACCCCTTCTTTTCCCGATCCTCCCCCAATCTCTCTCTTTGGACTCTCTCTCTCTCTCTCTCTCTCTCTCTCTCTCTCTCTCTCTCTCTCTCTCTCTCTCTCTCTCTTTGGACTCCTCTCTCTCTCTCTCTCTCTCTCTCTCTCTCTCTCTCTCTCTCTCTCTCTCTCTCTCTCTCTCTCTCTCTCTCTCTCTCTCTCTCTCTCTCTCTCTCTCTCTTCTCTCTCTCTCTCTTTCTCTCCCTCTCTCTCTCTCTCTCTCTCTCTCTCTCTCTCTCTCTCTCTCTCTCTCTCTCTCTCTCTCTCTCTCTCTTGTTCTCTTTTCTCTCTCCCTCTCCGTGTGCCACTCAAATTTGAAGGCCCATTGATCTCTCCCTCTCTCTCCCCAATCAAACTCAAGGCTATGACTTTTGGCTTCGGTGTCATTCGGTATATATCCCGTCCCCCACCCCATCACTCTTTCTGTATATATCCCCTCTCCAATCTCCCTCCCCCTCCAACCACGCTTTCTGTAAATATTCCCTCTCCCTACGCCTAAATCTTTCTGTAAATATTCCCTCTCCCTCCCCCTCCACTCACTCTTTCTGTATATATCCCCTCTCCCTTACTCTTTCTGTATATGTCTCCTCTCCCTCCCCCTCACTCTTTCTGTATATATCCCCTCTCCCTCACTCTTTCTGTATATATCCCCTCTCCCTCACTCTTTCTGTATATATCCCCTCTCCCTCTCTCTTTTCTGTATATATCCCCTCTCCCTCCCCTCACTCTTTCTGTATATATCCCCTCTCCCTCCCCTCACTCTTTCTGTATATATCTCCTCTCCCTCCCCTCACTCTTTCTGTATATATCCCCTCTCCCTCCCCTCACTCTTTCTGTATATATCCCCTCTCCCTCACTCTTTCTGTATATATCCCCTCTCCCTCCCCTCACTCTTTCTGTATATATCCCCTCTCCCTCACTCTTTCTGTATATATCTCCTCTCCCTCCCCTCACTCTTTCTGTATATATCCCCTCTCCCTCACTCTTTCTGTATATATCTCCTCTCCCTCCCCTCACTCTTTCTGTATATATCCCCTCTCCCTCCCCTCACTCTTTCTGTATATATCTCCTCTCCCTCCCCTCACTCTTTCTGTATATATCCCCTCCTCTCCTGTATATATCCCCTCACTCTTTCTGTATATATCCCCTCTCCCTCCCTCACTCTTTCTGTATATATCCCCTCTCCCTCCCCTCACTCTTTCTGTATATATCTCCCCCTCTCCCTCCCCTCACTCTTTCTGTATATATCCCCTCTCCCTCCCCTCACTCTTTCTGTATATATCTCCTCTCCCTCCCCTCACTCTTTCTGTATATATCCCTCTCCCTCCCCTCACTCTTTCTGTATATATCCCCTCTCCCTCCCCTCACTCTTTCTGTATATATCTCCTCTCCCTCCCCTCACTCTTTCTGTATATATCTCCTCTCCCTCCCTCACTCTTTCTGTATATATCTCCTCTCCCTCCCCTCACTCTTTCTGTATATATCTCCTCTCCCTCCCCTCACTCTTTCTGTATATATCTCCTCTCCCTCCCCTCACTCTTTCTGTATATATCTCCTCTCCCTCCCCTCACTCTTTCTGTATATGTCTCCTCTCCCTCCCCCTCACTCTTTCTGTATATATCCCCTCTCCCTCACTCTTTCTGTATATATCCCCTCTCCCTCACTCTTTCTGTATATATCCCCTCTCCCTCACTCTTTCTGTATATATCCCCTCTCCCTCACTCTTTCTGTATATATCCCCTCTCCCTCACTCTTTCTGTATATATCCCCTCTCCCTCACTCTTTCTGTATATATCCCCTCTCCCTCCCCTCACTCTTTCTGTATATATCTCCTCTCCCTCCCCTCACTCTTTCTGTATATATCCCCTCTCCCTCACTCTTTCTGTATATATCTCCCTCTCCCTCCCCACTCTTTCTGTATATATCCCTCTCCCCCTCACTCTTTCTGTATATATCTCCTCTCCCTCCCCTCACTCTTTCTGTATATATCTCCTCTCCCTCCCCTCACTCTTTCTGTATATATCTCCTCTCCCTCCCTCACTCTTTCTGTATATATCTCCTCTCCTCCCCTCACTCTTTCTGTATATATCTCCTCTTTCTGTATCCCCTCCCCTCACTCTTTCTGTATATATCTCCTCTCCCTCCCCTCACTCTTTCTGTATATATCCCTCTCCCTCCCCTCACTCTTTCTGTATATATCCCCTCTCCCTCCTCACTCTTTCTGTATATATCCCCTCCCTCCCCTCACTCTTTCTGTATATATCTCCTCTCCCTCCCCTCACTCTTTCTGTATATATCTCCTCTCCCTCCCCTCACTCTTTCTGTATATATCCCTCTCCCTCCCCCTCACTCTTTCTGTATATATCCCTCTCCCTCCCCTCACTCTTTCTGTATATATCTCCTCTCCCTCCCCTCACTCTTTCTGTATATATCCCCTCTCCCTCCCCTCACTCTTTCTGTATATATCCCCTCTCCCTCCCCTCACTCTTTCTGTATATATCTCCTCTCCCTCCCCTCACTCTTTCTGTATATATCCCCTCTCCCTCCCCTCACTCTTTCTGTATATATCCCTCTCCCTCCCCCCTCACTCTTTCTGTATATATCCCCTCTCCCTCACTCTTTCTGTATATATCCCTCTCCCTCCCCTCACTCTTTCTGTATATATCTCCTCTCCCTCCCCTCACTCTTTCTGTATATATCTCCCTCTCCCTCCCCTCACTCTTTTTCTGTATATATCCCCTCTCCCTCCCTCACTCTTTCTGTATATATCCCCTCTCCCTCCCCTCACTCTTTCTGTATATATCTCCTCTCCCTCCCCTCACTCTTTCTGTATATATCCCCTCTCCCTCCTC
Organism: Oncorhynchus gorbuscha; assembly: GCF_021184085.1. Classification (NCBI taxonomy): domain Eukaryota; kingdom Metazoa; phylum Chordata; class Actinopteri; order Salmoniformes; family Salmonidae; genus Oncorhynchus; species Oncorhynchus gorbuscha. The sequence goes on from NC_060185.1 coordinate 24,756,127, forward strand.
ACTCTTTCTGTATATATCCCTCTCCCTCCCTCACTCTTTCTGTATATATCTCCTCTCCCTCCCCTCACTCTTTCTGTATATATCTCCTCTCCCTCCCCTCACTCTTTCTGTATATATCTCCTCTCCCTCCCCTCACTCTTTCTGTATATATCTCCTCTCCCCCCTCACTCTTTCTGTATATATCCCTCTCCTCCCTCACTCTTTCTGTATATATCCCCTCTCCCTCACTCTTTCTGTATATATCTCCTCTCCCTCCCCTCACTCTTTCTGTATATATCTCCTCTCCCTCCCTCACTCTTTCTGTATATATCCCTCTCCCTCCCCTCACTCTTTCTGTATATATCTCCTCTCCCTCCCCTCACTCTTTCTGTATATATCTCCTCTCCCTCCCCTCACTCTTTCTGTATATATCTCCTCTCCCTCCCCTCACTCTTTCTGTATATATCTCCTCTCCCTCCCCTCACTCTTTCTGTATATATCTCCTCTCCCTCCCCTCACTCTTTCTGTATATATCTCCTCTCCCTCCCCTCACTCTTTCTGTATATATCTCCTCTCCCTCCCACTCTTTCTGTATATATCTCACTCTTTCTGTATATATCTCCTCTCCCTCCCCTCACTCTTTCTGTATATATCCCCTCCCCTCACTCTTTCTGTATATATCTCCTCTCCCTCCCCCTCACTCTTTCTGTATATATCCCCTCTCCCTCCCCTCACTCTTTCTGTATATATCCCCTCCCTCCCCTCACTCTTTCTGTATATATCTCCTCTCCCTCCCCTCACTCTTTCTGTATATATCTCCTCTCCCTCCCCTCACTCTTTCTGTATATATCCCCTCTCCCTCACTCTTTCTGTATATATCTCCTCTCCCTCCCTCACTCTTTTTCTGTATATATCTCCTCTCCCTCCCCTCACTCTTTCTGTATATATCTCCTCTCCCTCCCCTCACTCTTTCTGTATATATCCCCTCTCCCTCCCCTCACTCTTTCTGTATATATCCCTCTCCCTCCCTCACTCTTTCTGTATATATCTCCTCTCCCTCCCTCACTCTTTCTGTATATATCTCCTCTCCCTCCCCTCACTCTTTCTGTATATATCTCCTCTCCCTCCCTCACTCTTTCTGTATATATCTCCTCTCCCTCCCCTCACTCTTTCTGTATATATCTCCTCTCCCTCCCCTCACTCTTTCTGTATATATCCCTCTCCCTCCCCTCACTCTTTCTGTATATATCTCCTCTCCTCCCTCCTCACTCTTTCTGTATATATCTCCTCTCCCTCCCTCACTCTTTCTGTATATATCTCCTCTCCTCCCCTCACTCTTTCTGTATATATCCCCTCTCCCTCCCCTCACTCTTTCTGTATATATCCCTCTCCCTCCCCTCACTCTTTCTGTATATATCCCTCTCCCCTCACTCTTTCTGTATATATCCCCTCTCCCTCACTCTTTCTGTATATATCTCCTCCCTCCTTTCTCCCCTCACTCTTTCTGTATATATCTCCCCTCACTCTTTCTGTATATATCCCCTCTCCCTCCCCTCACTCTTTCTGTATATATCCCTCTCCCTCCCCTCACTCTTTCTGTATATATCTCCTCTCCCTCCCCTCACTCTTTCTGTATATATCCCTCTCCCTCCCCTCACTCTTTCTGTATATATCTCCTCTCCCTCCCCTCACTCTTTCTGTATATATCTCCTCTCCCTCCCCTCACTCTTTCTGTATATATCCCTCTCCCTCCCCTCACTCTTTCTGTATATATCCCCCTCCCCTCACTCTTTCTCCCTCACTCTTTCTGTATATATCCCCTCTCCCTCCCCTCACTCTTTCTGTATATATCCCCCTCTCCCTCCCCTCACTCTTTCTGTATATATCTCCTCTCCCTCCCCTCACTCTTTCTGTATATATCTCCTCTCCCTCCCCTCACTCTTTCTGTATATATCTCCTCTCCCTCCCCTCACTCTTTCTGTATATATCTCCTCTCCCTCCCCTCACTCTTTCTGTATATATCTCCTCTCCCTCCCCTCACTCTTTCTGTATATATCTCCTCTCCCTCCCCTCACTCTTTCTGTATATATCTCCTCTCCCTCCCCTCACTCTTTCTGTATATATCTCCTCTCCCTCCCCTCACTCTTTCTGTATATATCCCCTCTCCCTCCCCTCACTCTTTCTGTATATATCCCCTCTCCCTCACTCTTTCTGTATATATCCCCTCTCCCTCCCCTCACTCTTTCTGTATATATCTCCTCTCCCTCCCCTCACTCTTTCTGTATATATCTCCTCTCCCCCCTCACTCTTTCTGTATATATCTCCTCTCCCTCCCCTCACTCTTTCTGTATATATCTCCTCTCCCTCCCCTCACTCTTTCTGTATATATCCCTCTCCCTCCCCACTCACTCTTTCTGTATATATCCCCTCTCCCTCACTCTTTCTGTATATATCCCCTCTCCCTCACTCTTTCTGTATATATCTCCTCTCCCTCCCCTCACTCTTTCTGTATATATCTCCTCTCCCTCACTCTTTCTGTATATATCTCCTCTCCCTCCCCTCACTCTTTCTGTATATATCCCCTCTCCCTCACTCTTTCTGTATATATCCCTCTCCCTCCCCTCACTCTTTCTGTATATATCTCCTCTCCCTCCCCTCACTCTTTCTGTATATATCTCCTCTCCCTCCCCTCACTCTTTCTGTATATATCCCCTCTCCCTCACTCTTTCTGTATATATCTCCTCTCCCTCCCCTCACTCTTTCTGTATATATCTCCTCTCCCTCCCCTCACTCTTTCTGTATATATCTCCTCTCCCTCCCCTCACTCTTTCTGTATATATCCCCTCTCCCTCACTCTTTCTGTATATATCTCCTCTCCCTCCCCTCACTCTTTCTGTATATATCTCCTCTCCCTCCCCTCACTCTTTCTGTATATATCCCCTCTCCCTCCCCTCACTCTTTCTGTATATATCCCCTCTCCCTCCCCTCACTCTTTCTGTATATATCTCCTCTCCCTCCCCTCACTCTTTCTGTATATATCTCCTCTCCCTCCCCTCACTCTTTCTGTATATATCCCCTCTCCCTCCCCTCACTCTTTCTGTATATATCCCCTCTCCCTCACTCTTTCTGTATATATCCCCTCTCCCTCCCCTCACTCTTTCTGTATATATCCCCTCTCCCTCCCCTCACTCTTTCTGTATATATCTCCTCTCCCTCCCCTCACTCTTTCTGTATATATCTCCTCTCCCTCCCCTCACTCTTTCTGTATATATCCCCTCTCCCTCCCCTCACTCTTTCTGTATATATCTCCTCTCCCTCCCCTCACTCTTTCTGTATATATCCCTCTCCCTCCCCTCACTCTTTCTGTATATATCTCCCCCCTCTCCCTCCCCTCACTCTTTCTGTATATATCTCCTCTCCCTCCCCTCACTCTTTCTGTATATATCTCCTCTCCCTCCCCTCACTCTTTCTGTATATATCTCCTCTCCCTCCCCTCACTCTTTCTGTATATATCCCCTCTCCCTCACTCTTTCTGTATATATCTCCTCTCCCTCCCCTCACTCTTTCTGTATATATCTCCTCTCCCTCCCCTCACTCTTTCTGTATATATCTCCTCTCCCTCCCCTCACTCTTTCTGTATATATCTCCTCTCCCTCCCTCTTTTCTGTATATCTCCTCTCCCTCTCCTGTATATATCCCTCCCCTCACTCTTTCTGTATATATCTCCTCTCCCTCCCCTCACTCTTTCTGTATATATCTCCTCTCCCTCCCCTCACTCTTTCTGTATATTTCTCCTCTCCCTCCCCTCACTCTTTCTGTATATTTCCCCTCTCCCTCACCCTCACTCTTTCTGATTATATCCCTTCCCCCTCCCCCTCACTCTTGCTCTCACCGTCAGTCAATCATCCATACCCTTCAACCCCCCCAATCCTGCTGCCACCATAACACTTTAATTACACTAAATAAAAATTACGAGCCGGAACACCAAGTCGCAAGCAGGTTGGCTTTAATTGCCTTGTGTTTTAATTCCAGTCAGAGGAGGGAGTTTCATAAGAGAGAGTGAGAGAGTGAGAGAGTGAGAGAGTGAGAGAGGGAGCGACGAAGAGAGGGATGAGAGGGGAGGGAGAGACAGAGGAAGAGTAGGATGAGAGGGGAGGGGAGGGAGGGAGAGACAGAGGAAGAGTAGGATGAGAGGGGAGGGGAGGGAGGGAGAGAGAGAGAGAGTGTGACTTTCAGATGACCTCCTTAATCAATCGACAGCCAGTAGCGTGAAGTAAATTGCGTTTTTCATCCCTCCTGCACACACAACACCTCCTCCATTCCACCCATCCCATCCCTGTCTCCATCCCTCTTCCCATCTCAGAAATGTTCACCCAACTCTGTTTGTGTACACTATGGATGTTTTTGATGCTTAGAATATGACAATGGAAGATTGGGTGTGGAATTCCTAGTATTAGTAAATCAATCTGTTCCCTAAGCCTAGCTACAAAACCCTTGTAGGGTGAGAGTCCTAGATACAGCTCTTGGCTGTTGTTGCTTCTTAACATAAGTCATTATAACATTTGCTTAATGGCATATGTCAGTCTCTGATACATAATGTAATAAAACAGAAAGCTAGCTAGGGGACAACCAAGTGCCCTTTGACCTGTCTGTCTATTAAAGAGGCAGAAAAAGAGAAGACACACCCCCACCCTCCCTCTCTCCCGGTTCCCTCTGTGCATTTCTTATTTTAATTTCATTTGACCTTTATTTAACCAGGCAAGTCAGTTAAGAACAAATTCTTATTTTCAATGACGGCCTAGGAACAGTGGGTTAACTGCCTGTTCCGGGGGCAGAACAACAGATTTTGTACCTTGTCAGCTTATAATGAGTATGACTAATAGACCCTCCCACAGCCAGGGTTACCACAGTAAACACTCAGAGATATTAAAATGGAGGCCCTGCTGCTGCCCACTTTCAAATCTAGACTGCTGGGAGAGGAGGATGAGATGCCAAAATAACAGCACTGGATTGTTACCATCATCCAAACAAGACTGAATGCCAGTACTGTAAATACAAACACTACCCACACTCTGATGGTTTGCGATTCTTTGGTTACAATCTATCTGAACCTATATTACTAACCAAACCACATCCATTGTTGAGGCCACTCTTCCTCTCTCCACTAATGGTGTATATGTATTCATGTCCTTTGCGCTAAATGGTAAATATGGATCAGGGTTGGAGTGAGGGTAAGTGGTGTGGAGGTGCAGTGATACTGACAGTGACAGAACTGTAACTGACAGTGGCATCTGATCAAGTGCTTCATATAGGATGACATCACACTGTTAGGGCGTGTTTGAGAGAGTGGGGAGGAGTGCGGTTGTCAGCGAGGCCTGGGCTCAGAATATCAATGAGAGGACATCACTAACTCGCAGGCATTGAATCTCACCCGTCTCTCTCCCAGTCTTCTCCCTTCCCCTCCTACTCTCCCTCCCTCCCTATCTATAACTCCTTCCCTCGCTGGCTTTTATCAACAGGTCTGACTCCTGTTTTCCCTCTCTCCTGTTCTCCCTCTCTCCTGTTCTCGCTCTCTGCTGTCTTCCCTCTCTCCTGTTCTCCCTCTCTCCTGTTCTCCCTCTCTCCTGTTCTCCCTCTCTCCTGTTCTCCCTCTCTGCTGTTCTCCCTCTCTCCTGTTTTCCCTCTCTCCTGTTCTTCCTCTCTCCTGTTTTCCCTCTCTCCTGTTCTCCCTCTCTCCTGTTCTCCCTCTCTCCTGTTCTCCCTCTCTCCTGTTTTCCCTCTCTCCTGTTCTCCCTCTCTCCTGTTCTCCCTCTCTCCTGTTTTCCCTCTCTCCTGTTCTCCCTCTCTCCTGTTCTCCCTCTCTCCTGTTTTCCCTCTCCCTGTTCTCCCTCTCTCCTGTTCTCCCTCTCTCCTGTTCTCCCTCTCTCCTGTTTTCCCTCTCTCCTGTTCTCCCTCTCTCCTGTTTTCCCTCTCTCCTGTTCTCCCTCTCTCCTGTTCTCCCTCTCTCCTGTTCTCCCTCTCTCCTGTTTTCCCTCTCTCCTGTTCTCCCTCTCTCCTGTTCTCCCTCTCTCCTGTTTTCCCTCTCTCCTGTTCTCCCTCTCTCCTGTTTTCCCTCTCTCCTGTCTTCCCTCTCTCCTGTCTTCCCTCTCTCCTGTCTTCCCTCTCTCCTGTCTTCCCTCTCTCCTGTCTTCCCTCTCTCCTGTTTTCCCTCTCTCCTGTTCTCCCTCTCTCCTGTTTTCCCTCTCTCCTGTTCTCCCTCTCTCCTGTCTTCCCTCTCTCCTGTCTTCCCTCTCTCCTGTCTTCCCTCTCTCCTGTCTTCCCTCTCTCCTGTTTTCCCTCTCTCCTGTTCTCCCTCTCTCCTGTTCTTCCTCTCTCCTGTCTTCCCTCTGTCCTGTTTTCCGTCTCTCCTTTTCTCCCTCTCTCCTCTCTTCCCTCTCTCCTCTTCTCCCTCTCTCCTGTCTTCCCTCTCTCCTGTTCTCCCTCTCTCCTGTTTTCCCTCTCTCCTTTTCTCCCTCTCTCTCTCTTCCCTCTCTCCTGTTCTCCCTCTCTCCTGTTCACCCTCTCTCCTGTTCTCCCTCTCTCCTGTTCTCCCCTCTCCTGTTCTCCCTCTCTCCTGTTCTCCCTCTCTCCTGTTCTCCCTCTCTCCTGTTCTCCCTCTCTCCTGTTCTCCCTCTCTCATGTTCTCCCTCTCTCCTGTCTTCCCTCTCTCCTGTCTTCCCTCTCTCCTGTTCTCCCTCTCTCCTGTTTTCCCTCTGTCCTGTTTTCCGTCTCTCCTTTTCTCCCTCTCTCCTCTTTCCCTCTCTCCTGTCTTCCCTCTCTCCTGTTCTCCCTCTCTCCTGTTCTCCCTCTCTCCTGTTCTCCCTCTCTCCTGTTCTCCCTCTTTCCTGTTTTCCCTCTCTCCTGTTCTCCCTCTCTCCTGTTCTCCCTCTCTCCTGTTCTCCCTCTCTCCTGTTCTCCCTCTCTGCTGTTCTCCCTCTCTCCTGTTTTCCCTCTCTCCTGTTCTTCCTCGCTCCTGTTTTCCCTCTCTCCTGTTCTCCCTCTCTCCTGTTCTCCCTCTCTCCTGTTCTCCCTCTCTCCTGTTTTCCCTCTCTCCTGTTCTCCCTCTCTCCTGTTCTCCCTCTCTCCTGTTCTCCCTCTCTCCTGTTTTCCCTCTCTCCTGTTCTCCCTCTCTCCTGTTCTCCCTCTCTCCTGTTTTCCCTCTCTCCTGTTTTCCCTCTCTCCTGTTCTCCCTCTCTCCTGTTCTCCCTCTCTCCTGTTCTCCCTCTCTCCTGTTTTCCCTCTCTCCTGTTCTCCCTCTCTCCTGTTTTCCCTCTCTCCTGTTCTCCCTCTCTCCTGTTCTCCCTCTCTCCTGTTTTCCCTCTCTCCTGTTCTCCCTCTCTCCTGTTCTCCCTCTCTCCTGTTTTCCCTCTCTCCTGTTCTCCCTCTCTCCTGTTTTCCCTCTCTCCTGTCTTCCCTCTCTCCTGTCTTCCCTCTCTCCTGTCTTCCCTCTCTCCTGTCTTCCCTCTCTCCTGTTTTCCCTCTCTCCTGTTCTCCCTCTCTCCTGTTTTCCCTCTCTCCTGTTCTCCCTCTCTCCTGTCTTCCCTCTCTCCTGTCTTCCCTCTCTCCTGTCTTCCCTCTCTCCTGTCTTCCCTCTCTCCTGTTTTCCCTCTCTCCTGTTCTCCCTCTCTCCTGTTCTTCCTCTCTCCTGTCTTCCCTCTGTCCTGTTTTCCGTCTCTCCTTTTCTCCCTCTCTCCTCTCTTCCCTCTCTCCTCTTCTCCCTCTCTCCTGTCTTCCCTCTCTCCTGTTCTCCCTCTCTCCTGTTTTCCCTCTCTCCTTTTCTCCCTCTCTCCTCTCTTCCCTCTCTCCTGTTCTCCCTCTCTCCTGTTCACCCTCTCTCCTGTTCTCCCTCTCTCCTGTTCTCCCCCTCTCCTGTTCTCCCTCTCTCCTGTTCTCCCTCTCTCCTGTTCTCCCTCTCTCCTGTTCTCCCTCTCTCCTGTTCTCCCTCTCTCCTGTCTTCCCTCTCTTCTGTCTTCCCTCTCGCCTGTCTTCCCTCTCTCTTGTTCTCCCTCTCTCCTGTTCTCCCTCTCTCCTGGCTTCCCTCTCTCCTGTCTTCCCTCTCTCCTGTTTTCCCTCTCTCCTGTTCTCCCTCTCTGCTGTTCTCCCTCTCTCCTGTTTTCCCTCTCTCATGTTCTCCCTCTCTCCTGTCTTCCCTCTCTCCTGTCTTCCCTCTCTCCTGTTCTCCCTCTCTCCTGTTTTCCCTCTGTCCTGTTTTCCGTCTCTCCTTTTCTCCCTCTCTCCTCTCTTCCCTCTCTCCTGTCTTCCCTCTCTCCTGTTCTCCCTCTCTCCTGTTCTCCCTCTCTCCTGTTCTCCCTCTCTCCTGTTCTCCCTCTTTCCTGTTTTCCCTCTCTCCTGTTCTCCCTCTCTCCTGTTCTCCCTCTCTCCTGTTCTCCCTCTCTCCTGTTCTCCCTCTCTGCTGTTCTCCCTCTCTCCTGTTTTCCCTCTCTCCTGTTCTCCCTCGCTCCTGTTTTCCCTCTCTCCTGTTCTCCCTCTCTCCTGTTCTCCCTCTCTCCTGTTCTCCCTCTCTCCTGTTCTCCCTCTCTCCTGTTCTCCCTCTCTCCTGTTTTCCCTCTCTCCTGTTCTCCCTCTCTTCTGTTCTCCCTCTCTCCTGTTTTCCCTCTCTCCTGTTTTCCCTCTCTCCTGTTCTCCCTCTCTCCTGTTCTCCCTCTCTCCTGTTCTCCCTCTCTCCTGTTTTCCCTCTCTCCTGTTCTCCCTCTCTCCTGTTCTCCCTCTCTCCTGTTCTCCCTCTCTCCTGTTCTCCCTCTCTCCTGTTCTCCCTCTCTCCTGTTTTCCCTCTCTCCTGTTCTCCCTCTCTCCTGTTCTCCCTCTCTCCTGTTTTCCCTCTCTCCTGTTCTCCCTCTCTCCTGTTCTCCCTCTCTCCTGTTCTCCCTCTCTTTATTTTATTTTTATTTAAATTTTAGGTTAGGCAAGTCAGTGAAGAACAAATTCTTATTTACAATGATGGCCTAGCAAAAGGCCTCTGGGATTAAAACTAAAAATACATCAAATAAAATAAGAGAGACAACACAACAAGAGATATCCAAAACGACAACACAACAAGAGATATCCAAAACAACAACACAACAAGAGATATCCAAAACGACAACACAACAAGAGATATCCAAAACGACAACACAACAAGAGATATCCAAAACGACAACACAACAAGAGATATCCAAAACGACAACACAACAAGAGATATCCAAAACGACAACACAACAAGAGATATCCAAAACAACAACACAACAAGAGATATCCAAAACAACAACACAACAAGAGATATCCAAAACAACAACACAACAAGAGATATCCAAAACAACAACACAACAAGAGATATCCAAAACGACAACACAACAAGAGATATCCAAAACGACAACACAACAAGAGATATCCAAAACGACAACACAACAAGAGATATCCAAAACGACAACACAACAAGAGATATCCAAAACAACAACACAACAAGAGATATCCAAAACGACAACACAACAAGAGATATCCAAAACGACAACACAACAAGAGATATCCAAAACAACAACACAACAAGAGATATCCAAAACGACAACACAACAAGAGATATCCAAAACAACAACACAACAAGAGATATCCAAAACGACAACACAACAAGAGATATCCAAAACGACAACACAACAAGAAATATCCAAGACGACAACACAGAAACATCACAACATCATGGTAGCAGCACAAAACATGGTACAAACACCATTGGGCACTGACAACATCACAAAGGGCAAGAAGGTAGAGACAACAACACATAATGCAAAGCAGCCACAGCTGTCGGTAAGAGTGTCCATAATTGAGTCTTTGAATGAAGAGATTAAGATAAAACTGTCCAGTTTGAGTACTTTATGCAGCTCATTCCAGTCAATAGCAGCAGCGAACCGAAAAGATGATCCTTGATCATCCTTGAGAACCTGCTTCAGGGTGCAAATTACCTTAGACTGTGAAGATATACATTTCTACAGGACAATGACCCCAAGCATACAGCCAAAGCAATGCTGGAATGGCTTCAGAAAAAGAATGTGACAGTCCTTGAGTGGCCCAGCCAAAGCCCAGACTTGAATCCCATTGGAAAGATTTGAAGATTTCTGTTCACTGCCGCTCCCCATCTAAGTTAATAGAGATTGAGAAAATGTGCAAGAAAGAATAAGAAAACATACCCAAATCCAGATGTGCAAAGCTGATGCAGACAACTCAATGCTGTAGTCGCCACAGAAGGTGCTCCTACAAAGCTGATGCAGACAACTCAATGCTGTAGTCGCCACAGAAGGTGCTCCTACAAAGTATTGACTCAGGGGTGTGAATGCTTATGTTAGAGATATTTCTGTATTTTCTTTTACTTTTATTAAATGTTTAATACATACAATATACTTGCAGTGAAGCCGCTCAACAACTACATCACATTAGTCATCTAACAGACTCCCATTCAGAGCGACACACAGAAGCAACCAGAGTCAACGCCCTGCTCAAGGGGACGTCGACAGATCTCCCACAAGGTACAACAAAAGAACGGGGACCTGAACCAGCACCATGAACCAGCAATCCATCAGCCCACCTGCCCAAGTTCCCAACCGCCAGGCCACCAGCCCAAGTTCCCAACCGCCAGGCCACCTGCCCAAGTTCCCAACCGCCAGGCCACCAGCCCAAGTTCCCAACCGCCAGGCCACCAGCCCAAGTTCCCAACCGCCAGGCCACCAGCCCAAGTTCCCAACCGCCAGGCCACCAGCCCAAGTTCCCAACCGCCAGGCCACCAGCCCAAGTTCCCAACCGCCAGGCCACCAGCCCAAGTTCCCAACCGCCAGGCCACCAGCCCAAGTTCCCAACCGCCAGGCCACCAGCCCAAGTTCCCAACCGCCAGGCCACCAGCCCAAGTTCCCAACCGCCAGGCCACCAGCCCAAGTTCCCAACCGCCAGGCCACCAGCCCAAGTTCCCAACCGCCAGGCCACCAGCCCAAGTTCCCAACCGCCAGGCCACCAGCCCAAGTTCCCAACCCCAGGCCACCAGCCCAAGTTCCCAACCGCAGGCCACCAGCCCAAGTTCCCAACCGCCAGGCCACCAGCCCAAGTTCCCAACCGCCAGGCCACCAGCCCAAGTTCCCAACCGCCAGGCCACCAGCCCAAGTTCCCAACCACCAGCCAGGCCACCACCTGCCCAAGTTCCCAACCGCCAGGCCACCAGCCCTCCAAGATCCCCCCCACAGTTACCCAAGAGCTGCCCCTCAACCATCCGAGCCCCCTCCCACAGCCCCCCCCCCAGAAAAATAAATAATCATAATGAAAATAATAATTACAAAATGTATTATTTATTTATTACTAACTAAGTAATTCACAGAAATGCATTAAAAAAGTCAATATGGTTACAAGAAATGATAAGGGAATGTGCCCTAGTGGGCTAAACCGGCATCGCGGCTTGGTGGACAAAACGCAGACTCAACAGCCTTGGTTTCTCAAATGACTGCCTCACCTGGTTCACCAACTACTTCTCTGACAGAGTTCAGTGTGTCAAATTGGAGGGGCTGCTGTCAAGGACCTCTGGCAGTCTCTATGAGGGTGCCACAGGGTTCAATTCTCGGGCCGACTCTTTCTCACGTATACATCAATGATATCACTCTTGCTGCTGATGATTCTCTGATCCACCTCTATGCAGACGACACCATTCTGTATACTTCTGGCCTTTCTTTGGACACTGTGTTAACTAACTTCCAAACGAGGTTCAATGCCATACAACACTCCTTCCCTAGCCTCCAACTGATCTTAAATGCACGTAAAACTAAATGCATGCTCTTCAACCGATCGCTGCCCACACCCGCCCGCCTGTCTAGCATCACTACTCTGGACGGTTCTGACTTAGAATATGTGGACAACTACAAATACATAGGTGTCTGATTAGACTGTAAACTCTCTTTCCAGACTCACATTAAGCATCTCCAATCCAAAACTAAATCTAGAATCGGCTTCCTATTTCGCAACAAAGCATCCTTCACTCATGCTGATAAACATTCCCCTTGTAAAACTGACTATCCTACTGATCCTTGACTTCGGCAATGTCATTTTCAAAATAGCAGTGCCATCAATTTTTGCACCAAAACCCAATATACTACCCACCACTGCGACCTGTATGCTCTCGTTGGCATTAACTCGCTTCATATTCGTCACTAAACGCACTGGCTCCAGGTCATCTATATGTCTTTTCTAGGTAAAGCCCCGCCATATCTCAGCTCACTGGTCACCATAGCAGCACCCACCCATAGCACGTGCTCCAGCAGGTATATTTCACTGGTCATCCCCAAAGCCAACTCCTTAATTGGCAAACTTTCCTTCCAGTTCTCTGCTGCCAATGATGGGAACGGATTGCAAAAATCACTGAAGCTGGAGTCTTACAGTTGAAGTCGGAAGTTTACATACACTTGTTGGAGTCATTCAAATTTGTTTTTCAACCACTCCACAAATGTCTTATTAACAAACTATTGTTTTGGCAAGTTGGTTAGGACATCTACTTTGCACATGACACAAGTAATTTTTCCAACAATTGTTTACAGACTGATTATTTCACTTATAATTCACTGTATCACGATTCCAGTGGGTCAGAAGTTTACATACTCTAAGTTGACAGCTTGGAAAATTCCAGAAATGATGCCATGGCTTTAGAAGCATCTGATAGGCTAATTGACATCATTTGAGTCAATTTGAGGTGTACCTGTGGATGTATTTCAAGGCTCTTTGCTTGACATCATGGTAAAATCAAAATAAATCAGCCAGGACCTCAGAAAATAAATTGTAGACCTCCACAAGTCTGGTTTATCCTTGGGAGCAATTTCCAAACTCTTGAAGGTACCACGTTCATCTGTACAAACAAGAAAATTCTTTCACCACCCCATTCCCTTTTCCATGCAACTTCATCTAAGGATGTAGTGAGTTTCCTGTAAACAGTATATGTTACATTCCTTATATTTTAGCCATGTAAAGACTGATCTTCTTTGTTCATAATCTGCTAAACCGTTACAATTATTACTGGCTATACTTATTTCACCCCTTCCCATAACTAGATGCTATTCTCAGTCTAAATTAAAGCTTGTAAAGTTACTACCATAAGAGGTATAATGACAGTCAAAATTTGAGATTTCAAATGTCTGAAAATTAGAATTCGAGAAACAAGGCCTAGTAATATTTGTTTTATTCCGTTGTCTGTTTGCGTCACTCAGGAGGCTCCAGCCACAAAGTTTGAATTCTTAGCTATTGCCTTGCACAAAGTATCAAAATACTAAAATACTACACAGGACCCTTAAACGATTTCATTTGAATGTTTGTTGCATTTGTTTTATCACAGAAACAATGATAAAATATGGAAAAATAAATAATGAAATGTTATTTATATAAAGCAGCCCGTGTAATCATCTGCCTGAGAGTAGCCACAATCGGCCCGAGCCCCAAGTAATACATTTGGGCCAGATAACTCACACCGGAATCGGCCGGAGCTCAATTCCCGCATCCTAGCCATAAGTAACACTGCCGAAGGCAGCCTAGACTTGGGCCACATGACATCGGCTGAGTCTGACTCTCAGCTGGAATCGGCCCAAATCCACCGTGCTAGCTAGATTGGCTGTGAGTGCCTTGTTTTCTCTTTGGAGCGAGAGAATTTCACTCTGACTAAACTCCAAACTCCCCCTCAGCCCTGCTACCTCCTCACACACACACAGGGGAATCTTTTCCTACAGCCTCCAGCTGAGAGGCAGATCCTGTTGGTTGGTGGGAGGTCAGGAATATATATTTTTTTAATTTTTTAAGGAGTCAGTTAATAACAAATTCTTATTTACAATGATGGCCTAGGAACAGTAGGTTAACTGCCTTGTTCAGGGGCAGAACGACATATTTATACTTTGTCAGCTTGGGGATTCGATACAGCAACCATTTGGCCACTGGCCCAACGCTCCAACGCTCCAAACACTAGGCTACGTGCTGGCTACCTACTTCACCTCCTATCAGTCTGGCTGAGTCAGGAGGAGCATGAGACAGCAGGGCATAGGCTGAGTCAGGAGGAGCATGAGGCAGCAGGGCATAGGCTGAGTCAGGAGGAGCATGGGGCAGCAGGGCATAGGCTGAGTCAGGAGGAGCATGGGGCAGCAGGGCATAGGCTGAGTCAGGAGGAGCATGGGGCAGCAGGGCATAGGCTGAGTCAGGAGAAGAATGGGGCAGCAGGGCATAGGCTGAGTCAGGAGGAGCATGGGACAGCAGGGCATATAGGCTGAGTCAGGAGGAGCATGGGGCAGCAGGGCATAGGCTGAGTCAGGAGGAGCATGGGGCAGCAGGGCATAGGCTGAGTCAGGAGGAGCATGGGGCAGCAGGGCATAGGCTGAGTCAGGAGGAGCATGGGGCAGCAGGGCATAGGCTGAGTCAGGAGGAGCATGGGGCAGCAAGGCATAGGCTGAGTCAGGAGGAGCATGGGGCAGCAGGGCATATAGGCTGAGTCAGGAGGAGCATGGGGCAGCAGGGCATAGGCTGAGTCAGGAGGAGCATGGGGCAGCAGGGCATATAGGCTGAGTTAGGAGGAGCATGGGGCAGCAGGGCATATAGGCTGAGTCAGGAGGAGCATGGGGCAGCAGGGCATATAGGCTGAGTCAGGAGGAGCATGGGGCAGCAGGGCATAGGCTGAGTCAGGAGGAGCATGGGGCAGCAGGGCATAGGCTGAGTCAGGAGGAGCATGGGGCAGCAGGGCATAGGCTGAGTCAGGAGGAGCATGGGGCAGCAGGGCATATAGGCTGAGTCAGGAGGAGCATGGGGCAGCAGGGCATAGGCTGAGTCAGGAGGAGCATGGGGCAGCAGGGCATAGGCTGAGTCAGGAGGAGCATGGGGCAGCAGGGCATAGGCTGAGTCAGGAGGAGCATGGGGCAGCAGGGCATATAGGCTGAGTCAGGAGGAGCATGGGACAGCAGGGCATATAGGCTGAGTCAGGAGGAGCATGGGGCAGCAGGGCATAGGCTGAGTCAGGAGGAGCATGGGGCAGCAGGGCATATAGGCTGAGTCAGGAGGAGCATGGGACAGCAGGGCATATAGGCTGAGTCAGGAGGAGCATGGGGCAGCAGGGCATATAGGCTGAGTCAGGAGGAGCATGGGACAGCAGGGCATATAGGCTGAGTCAGGAGGAGCATGGGGCAGTCAGGGCATAGGCTGAGTCAGGAGGAGCATGAGGGCAGCAGGGCATAGGCAGGGCATGAGTCAGGAGGGGCATGGGGCAGGGCAGGGCATAGGCTGAGTCAGGAGGAGCATGGGGCAGCAGGGCATAGGCTGAGTCGGGAGGAGCATGGGGCAGCAGGGCATAGGCTGAGTCAGGAGGAGCATGGGGCAGCAGGGCATAGGCTGAGTCAGGAGGAGCATGGGGCAGCAGGGTATATAGGCTGAGTCAGGAGGAGCATGGGGCAGCAGGGCATAGGCTGAGTCAGGAGGAGCATGGGGCAGCAGGGCATAGGCTGAGTCAGGAGGAGCATGGGGCAGCAGGGCATAGGCTGAGTCAGGAGGAGCATGGGGCAGCAGGGCATAGGCTGAGTCAGGAGGAGCATGGGGCAGCAGGACATAGGCAGGGGCAGGAGGAGCATGGGGCAGCAGGACATAGGCTGAGTCAGGAGAAGCATGGGGCAGCAGGGCATAGGCTGAGTCAGGAGGAGCATGGGGCAGCAGGGCATAGGCTGAGTCAGGAGGAGCATGAGGCAGCAGGGCATAGGCTGAGTCAGGAGGAGCATGGGGCAGCAGGGCATAGGCTGAGTCAGGAAGAGCATGGGGCAGCAGGGCATATAGGCTGAGTCAGGAGGAGCATGGGGCAGCAGGGCATAGGCTGAGTCAGGAGGAGCATGAGGCAGCAGGGCATAGGCTGAGTCAGGAGGAGCATGGGGCAGCAGGGCATAGGCTGAGTCAGGAAGAGCATGGGGGAGCAGCAGGGCATATAGGCTGAGTCAGGGGAGCAGGGGCAGGGCATAGGGGTCAGGAGCATGGGGCATAGGCTGAGTCAGGAGGAGCATGGGGCAGCAGGGCATAGGCTGAGTCAGGAGGAGCATGGGGCAGCAGGGCATAGGCTGAGTCAGGAGGAGCATGGGGCAGCAGGGCATAGGCTGAGTCAGGAAGAGCATGGGGCAGCAGGGCATATAGGCTGGTCAGCAGGGCATGGGGCAGCAGGGCATAGGCTGAGTCAGGAGGAGCATGAGGCAGCAGGGCATAGGCTGAGTCAGGAGGAGCATGGGGCAGCAGGGCATAGGCTGAGTCAGGAAGAGCATGGGGCAGCAGGGCATATAGGCTGAGTTGGGAGGAGCAAGGGGCAGCAGGGCATATAGGCTGAGTCAGGAGGAGCATGGGGCAGCAGGGCATAGGCTGAGTCGGGAGGAGCATGGGGCAGCAGGGCATAGGCTGAGTCAGGAGGAGCATGGGGCAGCAGGGCATAGGCTGAGTCGGGAAGAGCATGGGGCAGCAGGGCATAGGCTGAGTCGGGAGGAGCATGGGGCAGCAGGGCATATAGGCTGAGTCAGGAGGAGCATGGGGCAGCAGGGCATAGGCTGAGTCAGGAGGAGCATGGGGCAGCAGGGCATGGGGTCAGGAGGAGCATGGGGCATATAGGCTGAGTCAGGAGGAGCATGGGGCAGCAGGGCATAGGCTGAGTCAGGAGGAGCATGGGGCAGCAGGGCATAGGCTGAGTCAGGAGGAGCATGGGGCAGCAGGGCATAGGCTGAGTCAGGAGGAGCATGGGGCAGCAGGGCATAGGCTGAGGCTGAGTCAGGAGGAGCATGGGGCAGCAGGGCATAGGCTGAGTCAGGAGGAGCATGGGGCAGCAGGGCATAGGCTGAGTCAGGAGGAGCATGGGGCAGCAGGGCATAGGCTGAGTCAGGAGGAGCATGGGGCAGCAGGGCATAGGCTGAGTCAGGAGGAGCATGGGGCAGCAGGGCATAGGCTGAGTCAGGAGGAGCATGGGGCAGCAGGGCATAGGCTGAGTCAGGAGGAGCATGGGGCAGCAGGGCATAGGCTGAGTCAGGAGGAGCATGGGGCAGCAGGGCATAGGCTGAGTCAGGAGGAGCATGGGGCAGCAGGGCATAGGCTGAGTCAGGAGGAGGAGCATGGGGTCAGCAGGGCATAGGCTGAGTCAGGAGGAGCATGGGGCAGCAGGGCATAGGCTGAGTCAGGAGGAGCATGGGGCAGCAGGGCATAGGCTGAGTCAGGAGGAGCATGGGGCAGCAGGGCATAGGCTGAGTCAGGAGGAGCATGGGGCAGCAGGGCATAGGCTGAGTCAGGAGGAGCATGGGGCAGCAGGGCATAGGCTGAGTCAGGAGGAGCATGGGGCAGCAGGGCATAGGCTGAGTCAGGAGGAGCATGGGGCAGCAGGGCATAGGCTGAGTCAGGAGGAGCATGGGGCAGCAGGGCATAGGCTGAGTCAGGAGGAGCATGGGGCAGCAGGGCATAGGCTGAGTCAGGAGGAGCATGGGGCAGCAGGGCATAGGCTGGGGTCAGGAGGAGCATGGGGCAGCAGGGCATAGGCTGAGTCAGGAGGAGCATGGGGCAGCAGGGCATAGGCTGAGTCAGGAGGAGCATGGGGCAGCAGGGCATAGGCTGAGTCAGCAGGGAGGAGCATGGGGCAGCAGGGCATAGGCTGAGTCAGGAGGAGCATGGGGCAGCAGGGCATAGGCTGAGTCAGGAGGAGCATGGGGCAGCAGGGCATAGGCAGCATAGGCTGAGTCAGGAGGAGCATGGGGCAGCAGGGCATAGGCTGAGTCAGGAGGAGCATGGGGCAGCAGGGCATAGGCTGAGTCAGGAGGAGCATGGGGCAGCAGGGCATAGGCTGAGTCAGGAGGAGCATGGGGCAGCAGGGCATAGGCTGAGTCAGGAGGAGCATGGGGCAGCAGGGCATAGGCTGAGTCAGGAGGAGCATGGGGCAGCAGGGCATAGGCTGAGTCAGGAGGAGCATGGGGCAGCAGGGCATAGGCTGAGTCAGGAGGAGCATGGGGCAGCAGGGCATAGGCTGAGTCAGGAGGAGCATGGGGCAGCAGGGCATAGGCTGAGTCAGGAGGAGCATGGGGCAGCAGGGCATAGGCTGAGTCAGGAGGAGCATGGGGCAGCAGGGCATAGGCTGAGTCAGGAGGAGCATGGGGCAGCAGGGCATAGGCTGAGTCAGGAGGAGCATGGGGCAGCAGGGCATAGGCTGAGTCAGGAGGAGCATGGGGCAGCAGGGCATAGGCTGAGTCAGGAGGAGCATGGGGCAGCAGGGCATAGGCTGAGTCAGGAGGAGCATGGGGCAGCAGGGCATAGGCTGAGTCAGGAGGAGCATGGGGCAGCAGGGCATAGGCTGAGTCAGGAGGAGCATGGGGCAGCAGGGCATAGGCTGAGTCAGGAGGAGCATGGGGCAGCAGGGCATAGGCTGAGGCTGAGTCAGGAGGAGCATGGGGCAGCAGGGCATAGGCTGAGTCAGGAGGAGCATGGGGCAGCAGGGCATAGGCTGAGTCAGGAGGAGCATGGGGCAGCAGGGCATAGGGGTCAGCATGGGCATAGGCTGAGTCAGGAGGAGCATGGGGCAGCAGGGCATAGGCTGAGTCAGGAGGAGCATGGGGCAGCAGGGCATAGGCTGAGTCAGGAGGAGCATGGGGCAGCAGGGCATAGGCTGAGTCAGGAGGAGCATGGGGCAGCAGGGCATAGGCTGAGTCAGGAGGAGCATGGGGCAGCAGGGCATAGGCAGGGGCAGGTGGTGCTGAGTGAACAGACTCAGAAAACACATTCTTTGTTTTGTCCTCAACCTTTTGGCCCTCTTTCTCATGTTAAATCACCTGCCTTTAATCCCACTATCACCCCTCTCCCCAAACTATAGATATTTTGTTTCTTATTATTCACATTCTAAACTGGAAACAGACTTTAGCTTTGAAATATCGATACTCTTCACGTTGGATGTAATTTTCCATTTTAATTAGTTTGAATTACATTCTGTTCTATTTACATGTATGGCAATTAGGCAACATTTGCAAGGTGCCCTGGACCTGAATGAACCAGTAGCCTACTTAATTCATATTTTTAGAAGCTCAAACACAGACTCAAAGTTAAGACTCAAAAACTCTTCGATTTTTGTCCTGAAATGGTTGTATGGGTGAGGTTAACACGGTGTGGGTTTCCTCCTTCGTGGCACTGGCGGCGGCAGGTGCACCGTAATTAAACTCGGATGAATAAAAGTCCCAGGATACCCGCGCGCGCCACTCATCCGAAAGCCCGTAGTCAAAAACACTAATCGATCGTGGCTCATCTGTTTTCACCGTCCGTGCCCCCCCCCCCCCCCCCCCCCCGTAGGCGTGGTGTCGCAGTGTAATTTCGCGGAGTGCTCAGTCCCCTTGGACGTTACACCTAAGCGAGCAGACCAGACAGGCCTATAGTGAATCGGCTCAGTGTCTGTCTGCTGCTTCTCACCCGTGTTTACCTTTCCGTTTCCCCTCAGAGCTAGGTTAGACTACTGGCAGTAGCTTAGTAACACATAACGCTAATGATCTCTCTACACTGACGGTGTGTTCAAAGTGATAACTGTCGATACGGCTATAGATAATCTGGAATCAAGTAATTTGACACAGACCCACAGACGTCATCTGAAATGTTTTCCTTTTCTTTGGGTGAGGGCTCATGGTCAGCAAATGGTTAGTATATCCAGTCACCGGGAGGCATTGAGAGCAACGAAACTGTGTTTGATTTATTTTGTCCATCTGTTGACATCTTTACAACTTTTTTGGTCAGTCTAGACTAGAGTGTCCCAAGATCGGGCGCAACAGCATGGTTTCCCCCAGCCTCTTATTCTGGCAAACGTCCTATGAGATAAGGTGTAATGAAATGGGCAGTTATTTAACTGATTTGCATAGTAACTTTAAATTGAATGTTTGCATTATGTGTGGCTCTATGGGCTTGGATTAGGTTTCTCAACAGTTTAATAACCTCTTAAACTGACTTTTGATAATAATGTAGACTATTTCATTATGTTTAGGCTATAGCCTTGTGCGTATGTTATATTTGATGAGAATAATCAAATGGCAGAATTGAAGACAGGCTATTCACTTATTATAGAAGCAACATCGAAGACAGGCTATTCACTTATTATAGAAGCAACATCGAAGACAGGCTATTCACTTATTATAGAAGCAACATCGAAGACAGGCTATTCACTTATTATAGAAGCAACATTGAACGACAGGCTACTCACTTATTTGCAACCGTGGTTGCGGTAGGCTAAATCTTCCATCTCAGTCTCTCCCTCTCTCTCTGTCTGTCAACATACGCTCTCTCTCACACTCACACACGAAGTCTCGCATTTTTGGATTTGCGTTTCATGCTGGGGGGTCAGCTGCTGCAGCGGAGCAGCAGTGAGTGGCTTGTTCCAGCGTCTAGCCCTCTGACCAGCTGCCGTATGTACATGCATGGACAGGACACGATCAGAACTACTGTCGCAGACCAGACTTACATCTGAAGCGCATGGACAGACTCTGAACACTGACTTCGTGCCGGTAAGTGTGTGTGTACTCATTCTAAGTGTATATCGTGGCATGCCTGTCTAATTCCAAGCAGTTAAATGTGTTTGCAACAGTACTGGCGTTAAATTAATATTGTTTTGCATCGCTTTTATAGCCACTAGCAGAGAGTATAGTTGAAATGTGTTATTTCAGGATGCTCTGTTTGATGAATGTGTTCTATAGCCCCTATATGCAAACCGTGGAGCAGTGTTCTGGTTTCTCCAGTAGGACCAACGCAATCACTACATCCCAAATTAGTTTACGTTTAGTATGAAAGTTATGAAGATGAACATTGATCATGTTGCCTTCAGTTGTCAAAGTTATGTCAGAATAAGATTAGGAGGCTATTACATGGGATTTCACGCGCCATGAATTTTCCACAGACAAAGTTGGATTTTAAATAAGACTTTCGTCGGTTCGTTTACACATTGAATGTGACACTCAGTAAAACAGAGAGATCTCCGATCATCTGCCTCTTTCTCACTGTCGTAGCTCCGCGGCTTATCACTGTATCCATTTCAGTGGCTCTGATGATATCGAGTGGCCATGGCGAGCGAGTTGACTGAGTGTGTAGAGCCTCGATGTGGTCACCCAAGCCGGGTTAATTGAATTAGCATCCTGGTGGCTGCGTGACAAGGGTGAAAGGAAGAGACCCGGGATGCCCTCGAGGGTCTGGGGCGCACAATCGTTTGTGTAACAGCGTTCCAGCTAGTGGTTAAACGATCCCTCGGAAACGCGGGCGTGTGTTTATGTCACACAAAAGGGCCAGTGGCTGTGTGTAAGAGAGACACTAAAAGTGTAAATTCCTGTCAGAAATATTTCTGTTTCAGGTTCATTTTGGTCCTTATGCAACAGTGTTCTCTAAAACTATTTCACACTATAGCGTGTCTGTAGCCCTACACCATCACTACGGCTCTCTGCTGTGTGCGCAGCCTCTGGCAGGCGGTGATAAGAGTTGGTGGGAACCAGCCTGCTCAGAAACTCCAGTACTACTGAATGTGATCCGTCAGGGTCCGTGACCACTTTGATTAGAGGGAAATAAACCAATTTACAGTATGGCGCTGTCCTGGGTCTCCAAGCCCGGATGGATGCGTGTACATGGCAGGCAGCGGGAAAGCCAGAGACGCGAGATTCTTCCCCTGCTCCCCATTCTATACGATAACCTATTGTGCGCTGAAATTAATTAGATCATAATAGCATTGATCTTAACCTGACCCCATCCGGCGTTGTGCTCTTCGGTCCATTGATCGTATTTAGGATTTATGAAGGGTGGTTAGCGACCCAGGACATGCTCTGGACAAGATGGGTGTAGTGGGCCTGTGTGCATAAGAGCTTTTCTTGTGTGCAACGTTTGTTTTATTTGTGTGTGTGTGTGTGCCTAGAGTTGTTTGAACTGAACTGTGTCCTAAATGCTATCTATGTTCTCTGTTTGAGAGGTGATATATGGGAAGAGCTTGACAACTGGCGGGGTACTATGCATCATCCTGAGTGTATTCATAATGCATTTAGGCTGTGTGTGTGTGCAAGTGCAATACGTGTATGAGAATGTGTGTGTATGGACTGTGCAGGACAGAGCAGCATTCATTTCACTCTCAGACATTAGACCTATCATGTCTGGTAAACAGCCATTCATCAGCTTCTCCTCTCATAGTGATGCCAATCAGAACCAATCCATTAGCCGCACAGTGTGGGCAATACCATTTTATGTCTGTCCACTGCAAGAGGACTCCATTAGTGTGTGTGTTACGATTCTGTAATTGTTTTCAGGATATATTGGATGTTAGTGTGTGTGTCCCTCTCCATGCACGAGGCTATCCTACCAATTTGTGCCTATGTGTGTATGTTGATATGAGATACAGCATTCGGTGAGTGTATGTATGGTCCATCAAGAGTGAATATCAGTGTTTATAATACATTCATGTGTGTGTATGTGTGTGTGTGCGAATGAGGGGGAGAGTCGTGACTTGTGATGGATGATGGAGAGGGTAGATAATGGCATCTTGTGAAGAAACACAATTCTCACTTTTCCTCCCCCTTCATTTCATCTTTCATCCCAGCCCCTCCCCCACCCTCTTCCCACTCCCCTTTATAGTCAACCCTTTTCTCTTCCTCTTTTACCTTTCCACAAAAAGAGCAACAAATATGTTCTTCCTCACTACCTCTCTCACTCAATTACACCTTCTCTCTTCCCCCTTTCCCATTGGCCAAAAACTGGTTGAGTCAAAGTGGTTTCCCCATCATTTCGACCCCAAAAATCAATGTTATGATGTTGAGTCTATTTAGAAAACTCATTGGATTTGCAAAATGTCATCAACGTAAGGGCATTTAGGTTTTTAACTTTGAACCTAAATCCAATGACATGCTGACATTTTTGGTTAATTTCACATTGAATTTACGATAGTTGACAACTCTATCAAATGTAAATCAAAACTAGATGTTGAACTGACATCTGTGCCCAGTGTGTTCTCTCCTCACACACTGAGAAACAACTCTGCCTCTACCACTCTTACTCCCCCTCTCCTCTCCTCCTCTTCTGCTCTCCCTCTCTATAGTTCCTGTACTGGCTAAAGTTGAGCAGGTGTGAATAGCAATGTTGATTTGCAGTCTGGTATCTCATCAGTGGGAGGCAGGTCATCAATGTGATTGTGTCTGTGTCCCTACTGTCTCTCCCTCCGCACAAACATCTTCCTCCTCTCTTGTTCCAGATGACGTGAACCACAATTATAGTTAGATTCATTTATATACAGACATGCTCAAATTCAGATTCCACACACACATACGCTGATATAATGCAGACTGTGTGTCGTTCTTTCTCACACTCAAAAACAATGACTTTGGTGTGTATTTCTTATTTTTTTCCTTTTGTTTATGAATACTATATGTATAGTTGTTCCTGTCAAAACCAGCACTGGACCTAGATCCACTTCTGTGCACAGGGTTTTGTTTATGAATACTATATATATATATATATATATATATATATATATATATATATATATATATATATATATATATATAAATATAAATATATATATATAGTTGTTCCTGTCAAAACCAGCACTGGACCTAGATCCACTTCTGTGCACAGGGTTTTGTTTTATTTTTACACTGAAAAACAATATTTGGTGTACTGGACCATAGTGGACGACAGAGTACATATTGAAAGGTTTCGTTCCAAACGCTATGTATCCATTTTCAAAAATGTTGGTAAATTAGCTTTTATTGTTGAAAGAAATAATGAAAGGTGTGTTTTTAACATGATCTAATCATGGCATGGGGTTGTTCAATGACAGGCATATAACTGTATTTGTTTCAAATCTATCACTTGATGGTTTCATTTCAGAGAGACAAATAATGTTTGTTTTTTTAAAAGCTCCTCACTCTCAGATAAATAAGTAGTACTGCTAGGTTTTACCCAGACAAATGTAACAAATAACTACACTTTCAATAAGAGATGTACAAATTATACATTTCTATTATCAATATTTAAAAAATATAATTTAAAATTCTAATTAAATTGAGTAATATGAGATCTGTATGTAAAACATTTGCATTTTACATTTGTCATTTAGTAGATGCTCTTATCCAGAGTGACTTACAGTAAGTGGGTTCATAAGATACTATAGCTAGGTGAGACCACCACATATCACAATCAAATATACATTTACATTTTACATTTAAGTCATTTAGCAGACGCTCTTATCCAGAGCGACTTACAAATTGGTGCATTCACCTTATGACATCCAGTGGAACAGCCACTTTACAATAGTGCATCTAAATATTTTAAGGGGGGTGAGAAGGATTACTTTATCCTATCCTAAGTATTCCTTAAAGAGGTGGGGTTTCAGGTGTCTCCGGAAGGTGGTGATTGACTCCGCTGTCCTGGCGTCGTGAGGGAGTTTGTTCCACCATTGGGGAGCCAGAGCAGCGAACAGTTTTGACTGGGCTGAGCGGGAACTGTACTTCCTCAGTGGTAGGGAGGCGAGCAGGCCAGAGGTGGATGAACGCAGTGCCCTTATTTGGGTGTAGGGCCTGATCAGAGCCTGGAGGTACTGAGGTGCCGTTCCCCTCACAGCTCCGTAGGCAAGCACCATGGTCTTGTAGCGGATGCGAGCTTCAACTGGAAGCCAGTGGAGAGAGCGGAGGAGCGGGGTGACGTGAGAGAACTTGGGAAGGTTGAACACTAGACGGGCGTTCTGGATGAGTTGTAGGGGTTTAATGGCACAGGCAGGGAGCCCAGCCAACAGCGAGTTGCAGTAATCCAGACGGGAAATGACAAGTGCCTGGATTAGGACCTGCGCCGCTTCCTGTGTGAGGCAGGGTCGTACTCTGCGGATGTTGTAGAGCATGAACCTACAGGAACGGGCCACCGCCTTGATGTTAGTTGAGAACGACAGGGTGTTGTCCAGGATCACGCCAAGGTTCTTAGCGCTCTGGGAGGAGGACACAATGGAGTTGTCAACCGTGATGGCGAGATCATGGAACGGGCAGTCCTTCCCCGGGAGGAAGAGCAGCTCCGTCTTGCCGAAGTTCAGCTTGAGGTGGTGATCCGTCATCCACACTGATATGTCTGCCAGACATGCAGAGATGCGATTCGCCACCTGGTCATCAGAAGGGGGAAAGGAGAAGATTAATTGTGTGTCGTCTGCATAGCAATGATAGGAGAGACCATGTGAGGTTATGACAGAGCCAAGTGACTTGGTGTATAGCGAGAATAGGAGAGGGCCTAGAACAGAGCCCTGGGGGACACCAGTGGTGAGAGCGCGTGGTGAGGAGACAGATTCTCGCCACGCCACCTGGTAGGAGCGACCTGTCAGGTAGGACGCAATCCAAGCGTGGGCCGCGCCGGAGATGCCCAACTCGGAGAGGGTGGAGAGGAGGATCTGATGGTTCACAGTATCAAAGGCAGCCGATAGGATGAGAGCAGAGGAGAGAGAGTTAGCTTTAGCGGTGCGGAGCGCCTCCGTGATACAGAGAAGAGCAGTCTCAGTTGAATGACTAGTCTTGAAACCTGACTGATTTGGATCAAGAAGGTCATTCTGAGAGAGATAGCGGGAGAGCTGACCAAGGACGGCACGTTCAAGAGTTTTGGAGAGAAAAGAAAGAAGGGATACTGGTCTGTAGTTGTTAACATCGGAGGGATCGAGTGTAGGTTTTTTCAGAAGGGGTGCAACTCTCGCTCTCTTGAAGACGGAAGGGACGTAGCCAGCGGTCAGGGATAAGTTGATGAGCGAGGTGAGGTAAGGGAGAAGGTCTCCGGAAATGGTCTGGAGAAGAGAGGAGGGGATAGGGTCGAGCGGGCAGGTTGTTGGGCGGCCGGCCGTCACAAGACGCAAGATTTCATCTGGAGAGAGAGGGGAGAAAGAGGTCAGAGCACAGGGTAGGGCAGTGTGAGCAGAACCAGCGGTGTCGTTTGACTTAGCAAACGAGGATCGGATGTCGTCGACCTTCTTTTCAAAATGGTTGACGAAGTCATCTGCAGAGAGGGAGGAGGGGGAGGAGGATTCAGGAGGGAGGAGAAGGTGGCAAAGAGCTTCCTAGGGTTAGAGGCAGATGCTTGGAATTTAGAGTGGTAGAAAGTGGCTTTAGCAGCAGAGACAGAGGAGGAAAATGTAGAGAGGAGGGAGTGAAAGGATGCCAGGTCCGCAGGGAGGCGAGTTTTCCTCCATTTCCGCTCGGCTGCCCGGAGCCCTGTTCTGTGAGCTCGCAATGAGTCGTCAAGCCACGGAGCGGGAGGGGAGGACCGAGCCGGCCTGGAAGATATAGAGAGTCAAAGGATGCAGAAAGGGAGGAGAGGAGGGTTGAGGAGGCAGAATCAGGAGATAGGTTGGAGAAGGTTTGAGCAGAGGGAAGAGATGATAGGATGGAAGAGGAGAGAGTAGCGGGGGAGAGAGAGCGAAGGTTGGGATGGCGCGATAACATCCGAGTAGGGGCAGTGTGGGAAGTGTTGGATGAGAGCGAGAGGGAAAAGGATACAAGGTAGTGGTCGGAGACTTGGAGGGGAGTTGCAATGAGGTTAGTGGAAGAACAGCATCTAGTAAAGATGAGGTCGAGCGTATTGCCTGCCTTGTGAATAGGGGGGGAAGGTGAGAGGGTGAAGTCAAAAGAGGAGAGGAGTGGAAAGAAGGAGGCAGAGAGGAATGAGTCAAAGGTAGACGTGGGGAGGTTAAAGTCGCCCAGAACTGTGAGAGGTGAGCCGTCCTCAGGAAAGGAGCTTATCAAGGCATCAAGCTCATTGATGAACTCTCCGAGGGGACCTGGAGGGCGATAAATGATAAGGATGTTAAGCTTGAAAGGGCTGGTAACTGTGACAGCATGAAATTCAAAGGAGGCGATAGACAGATGGGTAAAGGGAGAAAGAGAGAATGACCACTTGGGAGAGATAAGGATCCCGATGCCACCACCCCGCTGATATACAGGATACTAACATTCTATTCCAGCTAAACAATGGATATACAGTATAGTGTTTGTCCCCTCCCCTCAAAAAAACATTTTCATACACATCTAAAATATGTGAATGAAAAATCTGAGAACAATAATAACTTACACACACATGAAGGTAAGCAATCATTTCTGATTAAAAAACACATTGTGGAAAAAGTGTGGATATATCATTTTAGAAATAAACTTTAATGCTGAACTGTAGAGAAGGTAAGACCATCACAAGTATCAAGTTACTGATGGCTGCCAAGTCTAACTTCAAAGGACCCACAAGTCACTGGGTTCATTTGGTAGACAACTAACAGCCAAACAAACACAGAGCAAGATGCTCATGCACCCTGGTCTCAACATGCACCCTGGCCTCAACATGCACCCTGGCCTCAACATGCACCCTGGCCTCAACATGCACCCTGGCCTCAACATGCACCCTGGCCTCAACATGCACCCTGGCCTCAACATGCACCCTGGCCTCAACATGCACCCTGGCCTCAACACATACCCTGGTCTCAACACGCACCCTGGTCTCAACACGCACCCTGGCCTCAACATGCACCCTGGCCTCAACACGCACCCTGGCCTCAACACGCACCCTGGCCTCAACACGCACCCTGGCCTCAACACGCACCCTGGCCTCAACACGCACCCTGGCCTCAACACGCACCCTGGCCTCAACACGCACCCTGGCCTCAACACGTACCCTGGCCTCAACACGTACCCTGGCCTCAACAGGCACCCTGGCCTCAACACGTACCCTGGCCTCAACACGTACCCTGGCCTCAACAGGCACCCTGGCCTCAACATGCACCCTGGACTCAATATGCACCCTGGCCTCAACACGTACCCTGGCCTCAACATGCACCCTGGCCTCAACATGCACCCTGGCCCCAACATGCACCCTGGCCTCAACACGTACCCTGGCCTCAACACGCACCCTGGCCTCAACACGCACCCTGGCCTCAACACGCACCCTGGTCTCAACACGCACCCTGGTCTCAACACGCACCCTGGCCTCAACACGCACCCTGGCCTCAACACGCACCCTGGACCTCAACACGCACCCGGGTCTCAACACGCACCCTGGCCTCAACACGCACCCTGGCCTCAACACGCACCCTGGACTCAACACGCACCCTGGCCTCAACATGCACCCTGGCCTCGACACGCACCCTGGTCTCAACACGCACCCTGGCTGCCCTCTTTCCAAATCTTTGACCTCTCTGCTCACTTTCCTGAGGCAAAACAAAGAAAGAGCGTGTCTGTGTGTGTGTTGTCTCACTCCACTGTAGTGAAAAGCCAGTCTCAGACTGATCGAACTTCTGAAAGCTGGGATAGCGATCTTTGTGAATTGATACTCAATATCTTATCTTATCACATACTGTGTGTGTGTGTGTGTGTGTTTTGTGTGTCTGTCTGTCTGTGTGTGTGTATCTGTGTGTGTGTGTGTGTGTCTGTGTGTGTCTGTGTGTGTCTGTGTGTGTGTCTGTGTGTGTGTGTGTGTGCGTCTGTGTGTGTGTGTCTGTCTGTGTGTGTGTCTGTGTGTGTGTGTGTGTGTGTGTGTGTGTGTGTGTGTGTGTGTGTGTGTGTGTGTGTGTGTGTGTGTGTGTGTGTGTGTGTGTGTGTGTGTGTGTGTGTGTGTGTGTGTGTGTGTGTGTGTGTGTGTGTGTGTGTGTGTGTGTGTTCCCAGCTCTCACTGTCTCACGTCAGAATTGGACGTCCATCCATGTTCTACACATGTCAAATTTTGAAGTTGTTCCAAACGTCAGCATTCAAAGTGTTCAAGGTTAAGTTCAGGATATTAACTCAGCATTATTAAGGATTGGCATTAACTCAGAATGGTTAAGGTTTGGGATAGACTTTAAACAAAAATATCAAAAAACACTTTCTACCTATAAATTCAAACTTGCAACCTTTGGAATCAGAGGCAGATGCTTACGTCTATCCACCATCCCCATCGCCCTAGCAAATCTGAAACCTACTTGAAGGTAACAGCATTCACTGTTACCCCTAGTGACCAGCTTCCACATCATCTCCTGATGTCGAATACTGACTTGTACCACGGGTGACCTGGCTGGTATGTGTGTCCTCACAACCAGTCCTGCAGAATGTCTATTCCTGCCTGTCTAAATAACTCTTCCATGCCATTTACATCCCTCTTTCTTCCTTCTCCCCCTTTTTCTGCATCTTTATCTACCCCTCTCCCCTCCCTTTACACACTCCCCCCATCCTCTCTCTCTCCCTCCCTCTCTCCTCTCCTCATCCTCTCTCTCCATCTCTCTACCTCTCCCTCCCTTTCGCCTCCCCTACTCCTTATCGATCCATCCAAAGTCATGAGTCACAGAGCGAAATCATCTCCCTGATGGATAGGTGTCAGAAATCAATCCAAAGAACTTTAGGAAAGAACGACAGACTGGAAGAAGAGCATCTCAAAAGAGACAGAACCCTTTGTCTTATCTCAGTGCTGTAATCATGGATTCCATCTTCTGTCTCATCCACTCCCTCCCTCTTCCTCTCCTCCTTTTCTATTGCCAGACAGGCTGAGGCTCCACTGGGTGAAAAGGAAGAGAGGAAGACAGGGCAAAAGGGAAAGAGAGACCAAGACCCAGAGATACACTGACAGAGAAACAGAGAGAGAGCCTCAGTGTTCCCTAACTCTGTAAAGGTAAGGGTAGCAGAGGAGACATACAAGAGGCAGTGTGTTTAGGAGAACCCAGGGCATTTGGGCTGCGTTACCCCTTTAGCCCTCTAGTGGGTGCCCTCGCCCATATCAGGCCTGAAGGGACATGGCCATCTGAAAGACTCTTCTCTCTACCACCTTCCACCACTCCCTCTATCAGTCTCTTTTTTTCAACAACGTAACTCTAATCAACTCTCGTTGCCATGGAGAAGACATACTCCCTCACAGCCCACTATGATGAGTTCCAGGAGGTCAAGTATGGTGGTCGCTATAGCAGCGGCACCCTTAGCAACGGCATGAGCCTGCACTTGGGCGGGAGCCTAGACCGAAATATTGGGCGTGGCCGAGGCAAAGGGGGCGGGGCCAGTGATCGGAGTCGGGACCTGAGTGGCATCAACAGAGGACAGGGACTTCCTCGTTGGAGCCGCAGGGAGATCTGCCTGCTCTCTGCTCTGGTGTTTGCTGTGGGGATGTGTGTCATCCTGGGCAGCATGCTGGCACTCAAATACATCTCCCTGGACTTCCAGCAGGAGGCGCACTGCAGACAGGACTGCCAGAAGAAACGCTCGTTAGTCCGCGCCGCACGCTTCATCCAGGCCAACATCGACCCCACCATCCAGCCCTGCCAGGATTTCTACAGCTTTGCCTGTGGCGGCTGGCTACAGCGCCATGGCATCCCAGAGGACAAGCTGAGCTATGGCATCATCACCGCCATCGGAGAGCACAATGAGGAGAAGCTACAACGTCTCCTGCTGGAGCCTGTGCGTCGGCACACCGTGGACTCGGCGGAACGCAAGGTGAAAGAGTTCTACCGCTCCTGTGTGAACATCCAGGAGATTGACAAGCTGGGGTCGGGACCCATGACGGAGGTGATTGACAGCTGTGGTGGGTGGGACCTGGTTGGAGTGCCCTCTGGTGGTGCGGGGTGGGAGAGCAGTACTGCACCAGCCAGACCAGACTTTAACGAGTTGCTCTATAGGACCCAGGGGGTGTACAGCACTGCGGTCTTCTTCTCTCTGACTGTCAACGTGGACGATAAGAACTCCTCACGCAACGCTATCAGGGTAAGAGTGTCTCTGTCAGAGTGTCTCTCTGCGTGTGTGAACACCTTACTGTTTATCATCTGACTGATATACCATCTGTTTACTTACATGTCTGTGTTGATTACACATGTCCATATGTGTTCCCTTGACTGTGATCGTATGTGTGTATTTGTAGATTGATCAGGAGGGGCTCACACTGCCTGAGAGGACTCTGTACCTGGGGCAGGATGAGGACAGTGTGAAGGTAAAGGATTACCCCCACCCTCTTTCTATCCACCACTCCATCTCTCCATCTGTTCACTTATCGACCAATTCCTTTCTTCTCCATCCATCCACCTGTTTGTTCCTGTCATCTCTGTTCCCTTTGTTATCCTGTCTGCTCTGCCACATGTCACACTGATGTCCATTGACCATTAATGATGATGTCATGGACAGATCCTGGCGGCTTACAAGGCCCTGATGGAGCGTCTGCTAAGCATGCTGGGGGCTCACAATGCCACTCAGAAGTCCAAAGAGATCCTACAGCTGGAAACACTCCTAGCCAACGTAAGTGTGTGTGTGTGTGTTTGGTGTGTATTTGTGTGTGTGCATGTCTATATGTGTGTGTATTTGTGCGTGTGTGTGTGTGTGCATGTCTATATGTGTGTGTGTTTGTGCGTGTGTGTGTGTGTGCATGTCTATATGTGTGTGTGTTTGTGCGTGTGTGTGTGTGTGTGCATGTCTATATGCGTGTGTTCAGTTGTAATGTTTTTCCCCTCTGTTTCAGATTACTGTGTCTGAGTATGATGAACAGAGAAAGGACATCAACACTATGTACAGCCGCATCACCCTGAGACAACTACAGCGCATCGCTCCTAGTGTGAGTACCACACACACACACACACACACACACACACACACACACACACACACACACACACACACACACACACACACACACACACACACACACACACACACACACACACACACACACACACACACACACACACACACACACAAATCTGTGTTGTGTGTGTGTGTGTGGGCAGGAGTGTGATGGATTAAGAGCTGATCTCCAGCAGAGCATTGTGAAGTGTGTGAAGTGTGTGTGTAAGGCGGGGGGCCATTCTAGGCCCCGTGAACCTCTCATACCCACGCCTCCGTGGCTCAGCGAAGCTGTCCGCCTTCCGGGGATAGAGGGAGACCAACGGGGGGCTACGGAAGGAAGGAGAAAGAGGGTAGAGGAAGGGAGAGGACGGGATAAATAGGGGTCGACGGGGGACTTCAGAAGGAGGATGGGGGGGGGGGCTGATGGGGGGGGCATATGGGATGAATCTGGGGGAAAGAGGGACAGAGGAAGAGGGAGGAGAGGGGGGAAGACAGGAGGGGAGAGCCGTAAGATGACTTGGACAGCAGCAGGAAACTGATGGAGAATTCAGAGCTGCTCCATCACTTCTGATTGGAGAAGAAGGGAGGGGAGTGAATGGGGGAATGGACATGGACAGAGAGAGAGATAAATGAAGTGAGCTTCACTAGCATCACTGATAAAACGAGAGAAAGAAACATGAGAGAAAAAGAAAGAAAGAATGAATGAAAGAAATGCGAAAGAGATTCCTAAAAAGGTGCAAATGGAGAGTGAGAGATTATTTTCCTGCTGTAGCAAACTGGTTTAAATTAAGATCCTACATCAGAACACATTCAGACAGACAGACATGCTCAAATAGGGGGATGTCAATTACGTTCATACTGATTTATCCCTCTCCCTCTTTCACTCTCTCTTTTCTGCTATCCCACTATTGCCTGTTAATAATAGTGGGAGATTATGAGACAATTTGGGATTACAGGGATGCTGTATGGTCAGTAGTTAAAGAGGAACATTGTGTTGTGGATGACCTAAATTATGAGCAGGGTTTCTTTTATGGCTTTACCTTCTTGTTATCCTCTATATATCTTTGATATTGTGGAGGCAGTATTTGCACTTTCCTTACTGGTACAATAAAGGTTTGTTGGAATCCCCTTTCATCAGAGCAGGGTGACAACAATCCTGTTTTCTTATCTTGTGTTGTGGAAATTCCCACCAGGGACTCAAAGTCAATATTAAATTTACCATCTCCATCTCTTCATTCAAAGACTCAGTCATAGGCACTCTTACTGACAGTTGTTGCTGCTTTGCGTGATGTATTGTTGTCTCTAACTTATTGCCCTTTGTGTTGTTGTCTGTGCCAAATAATGTGTGTACCATGTTTTGTGCTGTCACGTGTTGCTACTGTACCATGTTTTGTGCTGTCACGTGTTGCTACTGTACCATGTTTTGTGCTGTCACGTGTTGCTACTGTACCATGTTTTGTGCTGTCACGTGTTGCTACTGTACCATGTTTTGTGCTGTCACGTGTTGCTACTGTACCATGTTTTGTCATGTTGTGTTGCTACCATTGTGCATTTTCATGTGTTGCTGCCATGCTATGTTGTTGTCTTTGGTCTCTCTTTATGTAGTGTTGTGGTGTTTCTCTTGTTGTGATGTGTGTTTTGTTCTATATTTAAATGTTTAATCCCAGCCCCCATCCCCGCAGGAGGCCTTTTGCCTTTTGGTAGGCTGTTGTTGTAAATAAGAATTTATTCCTAACTGACTTGCCTAGTTAAATAAAGGTTCAATAAAAAATTCAATACAATAATTTTTTATCAGCAAGCTGGAGAGGTTCCAACAAACTTAATGAAACCAAGTAGTACACGTCGGTCAGGAGATCCGCCGGGGCAGTCCTGTTAGTTCTCTTATATACTGCTTACACAGACAAATTATATTTGCATGATTTACATGATTCATTATTCATAATTCATTTATCATTAACGTTTGGTTCCTGTATGTAGCCAACCAATACCTCACAAGGCTTCTTATTTCCAAGCTGAGACCTTGAAACTGAGACACTCTTTTTGGTCCTCAAAGCAATGTTCTGGGCTTACTGCCAAATTGCTTATACTGATAGTGAGGATTCCTCGCAGACACAATCAATCGGTCACTTGCATAAACACAATTGAATTGGTTATTAGAAAAGCACAAACAACATTTTCTCTCACACTTGTTAAAACCTAAAACCTCTACTCTCCTATCCCTCCACTCCTCTCCCCCTTCCTCTCCTCTCCTCTTCCTGCCCTCTCCTCTTCCTCTCCTCTCCCCCTTCCTCTGCTCTCCTCTTCCTGCCCTCTCCTCTTCCTCTCCTCTCCCCCTTCCTCTGCTCTCCTCTTCCTGCCCTCTCCTCTTCCTCTCTTCTCCCCCTTCCTCTCCTCTCCTCTTCCTGCCCTCTCCTCTTCCTCAACTCTCCCCCTTCCTGCCCTCTCCTCTTCCTCTCCTCTTCCTCTCCTCTCCCCCTTCCTCTCCTCTTCCTGCCCTCTCCTCGTCCTCTCCTCTCCCCCTTCCTGCCCTCTCCCTCTTCCTCTCCTCTCCCTCTTCCTCTCCTCTTCAGCTGCATTGGAAACGTTTGTTGGACAGAATTTTCCATGATAACTTCTCTGAGGATGAAGAGATCGTGGTGTTGGCTACTGACTACATGGAGAAAGTCTCTGAGATCATCAAGACCACCTCCAAAAGGTGAGAAAGGGAGGGTGGGAGGAGGAGATGGGGGGTGGATGGGGGAGGAAGAGAGGGAGGGAGGAGGAGAAGGGTGGATGAGAGGAGGGAGGAGGAGAAGGGTGGATGAGAGGAGGGAGGAGGAGGAGGGTGGATGAGAGGAGGGAGGAGGGTGGATGAGAGGAGGAGGAGGGTGAATGAGAGGAGGGTGAATGAGTGGAGGGTGGATGAGAGGAGGGAGGAGGGTGAATGAGAGGAGGGAGGGTGGATGAGAGGAGGGAGGAGGGTGAATGAGAGGAGGGAGGAGGGTGGAGGGAGGAGGGTGGATGAGAGGAGGGAGGAGGGTGGATGAGAGGAGGGAGGAGGGTGAATGAGAGGAGGGAGGAGGGTGAATGAGAGGAGGGAGGAGGGTGAATGAGAGGAGGGAGGAGGGTGAATGAGTGGAGGGAGGAGGGTGGATGAGAGGAGGGAGGAGGGTGAATGAGTGGAGGGAGGAGGGTGGATGAGAGGAGGGAGGAGGGTGAATGAGAGGAGGGAGGATAATAATAATAATAATAATAAATGCCATTTAGCAGACGCTTTTATCCAAAGCGACTTACAGTCATGTGTGCATACATTCTACGTATGGGTGGTCCCGGGGATCGAACCCACTACCCTGGCGTTACAAGCGCCATGCTCTACCAACTGAGCTACAGAAGGACCACGATGAGAGGAGGGAGGAGAGTTAATGAGAGGAGGGAGGAGAGTGAATGAGAGGAGGGAGGAGGGTGGATGAGAGGAGGGAGGAGGGTGGATGAGAGGAGGGTGGATGAGAGGAGGGAGGAGGGTGAATGAGAGGAGGGGGGAGGGTGGATGAGAGGAGGGTGAATGAGAGGAGTGAGGATCGTGAATGAGAGGAGGGAGGAGGGTGATGAGAGGAGGGAGCAGGGTGGATGAGAGGAGGGAGCAGGGTGGATGAGAGGAGGGAGCAGGGTGGATGAGAGGAGGGAGCAGGGTGAATGAGAGGAGGGAGGAGGGTGATGAGAGGAGGGAGCAGGGTGGATGAGAGGAGGGAGCAGGGTGGATGAGAGGAGGGAGCAGGGTGGATGAGAGGAGGGAGCAGGGTGGATGAGAGGAGGGAGCAGGGTGGATGAGAGGAGGGAGCAGGGTGGATGAGAGGAGGGAGCAGGGTGAATGAGAGGAGGGTGATTGAGAGGAAGAAGGAGGGTGAATGAGAGGAGGGAGGAGGGTGAATGAGAGGAGGGAGGAGGGTGAATGAGAGGAGGGAGGAGGGTGAATGAGAGGAGGGAGGAGGGTGAATGAGAGGAGGGAGCAGGGTGAATGAGAGGAGGGAGCAGGGTGGATGAGAGGAGGGATCAGGGTGAATGAGAGGAGGGAGCAGGGTGAATGAGAGGAGGGAGCAGGGTGAATGAGAGGAGGGATCAGGGTGAATGAGAGGAGGGAGCAGGGTGAATGAGAGGAGGGAGGAGGGTGAATGAGAGGAGGGAGGAGGGTGAATGAGAGGAGGGTGAATGAGAGGAGGGAGCAGGGTGGATGAGAGGAGGGATCAGGGTGAATGAGAGGAGGGAGCAGGGTGAATGAGAGGAGGGAGGAGGGTGAATGAGAGGAGGGATCAGGGTGAATGAGAGGAGGGTGAATGAGAGGAGGGATCAGGGTGGATGAGAGGAGGGTGAATGAGAGGAGGGATCAGGGTGGATGAGAGGAGGGAGGAGGGTGAATGAGAGGAGGGATCAGGGTGAATGAGAGGAGGGTGAATGAGAGGAGGGATCAGGGTGGATGAGAGGAGGGAGCAGGGTGAATGAGAGGAGGGAGCAGGGTGAATGAGAGGAGGGAGCAGGGTGGATGAGAGGAGGGAGCAGGGTGAATGAGAGGAGGGTGATTGAGAGGAAGAAGGAGGGTGAATGAGAGGAGGGAGGAGGGTGAATGAGAGGAGGGAGCAGGGTGGATGAGAAGAGGGAGGAGGGTGAATGAGAGGAGGGATCAGGGTGAATGAGAGGAGGGAGCAGGGTGAATGAGAGGAGGGAGCAGGGTGAATGAGAGGAGGGAGCAGGGTGAATGAGAGGAGGGAGCAGGGTGGATGAGAGGAGGGAGCAGGGTGAATGAGAGGAGGGATCAGGGTGAATGAGAGGAGGGAGCAGGGTGGATGAGAGGAGGGAGCAGGGTGGATGAGAGGAGGGAGCAGGGTGGATGAGAGGAGGGAGCAGGGTGAATGAGAGGAGGGAGCAGGGTGGATGAGAGGAGGGTGATTGAGAGGAAGAAGGAGGGTGAATGAGAGGAGGGAGCAGGGTGAATGAGAGGAGGGAGCAGGGTGAATGAGAGGAGGGGGCAGGGTGAATGAGAGGAGGGAGCAGGGTGGATGAGAGGAGGGAGCAGGGTGGATGAGAGGAGGGAGCAGGGTGAATGAGAGGAGGGTGATTGAGAGGAAGAAGGAGGGTGAATGAGAGGAGGGAGGAGGGTGAATGAGAGGAGGGAGGAGGGTGAATGAGAGGAGGGAGGAGGGTGAATGAGAGGAGGGAGGAGGGTGAATGAGAGGAGGGAGCAGGGTGAATGAGAGGAGGGAGCAGGGTGGATGAGAGGAGGGATCAGGGTGAATGAGAGGAGGGAGCAGGGTGAATGAGAGGAGGGAGCAGGGTGAATGAGAGGAGGGATCAGGGTGAATGAGAGGAGGGAGCAGGGTGAATGAGAGGAGGGAGGAGGGTGAATGAGAGGAGGGAGGAGGGTGAATGAGAGGAGGGTGAATGAGAGGAGGGAGCAGGGTGGATGAGAGGAGGGATCAGGGTGAATGAGAGGAGGGAGCAGGGTGAATGAGAGGAGGGAGGAGGGTGAATGAGAGGAGGGATCAGGGTGAATGAGAGGAGGGTGAATGAGAGGAGGGATCAGGGTGGATGAGAGGAGGGTGAATGAGAGGAGGGATCAGGGTGGATGAGAGGAGGGAGGAGGGTGAATGAGAGGAGGGATCAGGGTGAATGAGAGGAGGGTGAATGAGAGGAGGGATCAGGGTGGATGAGAGGAGGGAGCAGGGTGAATGAGAGGAGGGAGCAGGGTGAATGAGAGGAGGGAGCAGGGTGGATGAGAGGAGGGAGCAGGGTGAATGAGAGGAGGGTGAATGAGAGGAGGGAGCAGGGTGAATGAGAGGAGGGAGGAGGGTGAATGAGAGGAGGGAGGAGGGTGAATGAGAGGAGGGTGAATGAGAGGAGGGAGCAGGGTGGATGAGAGGAGGGATCAGGGTGAATGAGAGGAGGGAGCAGGGTGAATGAGAGGAGGGAGGAGGGTGAATGAGAGGAGGGATCAGGGTGAATGAGAGGAGGGTGAATGAGAGGAGGGATCAGGGTGGATGAGAGGAGGGTGAATGAGAGGAGGGATCAGGGTGGATGAGAGGAGGGAGGAGGGTGAATGAGAGGAGGGATCAGGGTGAATGAGAGGAGGGTGAATGAGAGGAGGGATCAGGGTGGATGAGAGGAGGGAGCAGGGTGAATGAGAGGAGGGAGCAGGGTGAATGAGAGGAGGGAGCAGGGTGGATGAGAGGAGGGAGCAGGGTGAATGAGAGGAGGGTGATTGAGAGGAAGAAGGAGGGTGAATGAGAGGAGGGAGGAGGGTGAATGAGAGGAGGGAGCAGGGTGGATGAGAAGAGGGAGGAGGGTGAATGAGAGGAGGGATCAGGGTGAATGAGAGGAGGGAGCAGGGTGAATGAGAGGAGGGAGCAGGGTGAATGAGAGGAGGGAGCAGGGTGAATGAGAGGAGGGAGCAGGGTGGATGAGAGGAGGGAGCAGGGTGAATGAGAGGAGGGATCAGGGTGGATGAGAGGAGGGAGCAGGGTGGATGAGAGGAGGGAGCAGGGTGAATGAGAGGAGGGAGCAGGGTGGATGAGAGGAGGGAGCAGGGTGGATGAGAGGAGGGTGATTGAGAGGAAGAAGGAGGGTGAATGAGAGGAGGGAGCAGGGTGAATGAGAGGAGGGAGCAGGGTGAATGAGAGGAGGGAGCAGGGTGAATGAGAGGAGGGTGATTGAGAGGAAGAAGGAGGGTGAATGAGAGGAGGGAGCAGGGTGAATGAGAGGAGGGAGCAGGGTGAATGAGAGGAGGGAGCAGGGTGAATGAGAGGAGGGTGATTGAGAAGAGGGAGCAGGGTGAATGAGAGGAGGGAGCAGGGTGAATGAGAGGAGGGAGGAGGGTGAATGAGAGGAGGGAGGAGGGTGAATGAGAGGAGGGAGCAGGGTGAATGAGAGGAGGGAGGAGGGTGAATGAGAGGAGGGAGCAGGGTGAATGAGAGGAGGGAGCAGGGTGAATGAGAGGAGGGAGCAGGGTGAATGAGAGGAGGGAGCAGGGTGAATGAGAGGAGGGAGCAGGGTGAATGAGAGGAGGGAGCAGGGTGAATGAGAGGAGGGAGCAGGGTGGATGAGAGGAGGGAGCAGGGTGAATGAGAGGAGGGATCAGGGTGAATGAGAGGAGGGAGCAGGGTGGATGAGAGGAGGGAGCAGGGTGGATGAGAGGAGGGAGCAGGGTGGATGAGAGGAGGGAGCAGGGTGAATGAGAGGAGGGAGCAGGGTGGATGAGAGGAGGGAGCAGGGTGGATGAGAGGAGGGAGCAGGGTGAATGAGAGGAGGGAGCAGGGTGAATGAGAGGAGGGAGCAGGGTGAATGAGAGGAGGGAGCAGGGTGAATGAGAGGAGGGTGATTGAGAGGAAGAAGGAGGGTGAATGAGAGGAGGGAGCAGGGTGAATGAGAGGAGGGAGCAGGGTGAATGAGAGGAGGGAGGAGGGTGAATGAGAGGAGGGAGGAGGGTGAATGAGAGGAGGGAGCAGGGTCAATGAGAGGAGGGAGCAGGGTGAATGAGAGGAGGGTGATTGAGAGGAAGAAGGAGGGTGAATGAGAGGAGGGAGCAGGGTGAATGAGAGGAGGGAGCAGGGTGAATGAGAGGAGGGTGATTGAGAAGAGGGAGCAGGGTGAATGAGAGGAGGGAGCAGGGTGAATGAGAGGAGGGAGCAGGGTGAATGAGAGGAGGGAGCAGGGTGAATGAGAGGAGGGTGATTGAGAGGAAGAAGGAGGGTGAATGAGAGGAGGGAGCAGGGTGAATGAGAGGAGGGAGCAGGGTGAATGAGAGGAGGGTGATTGAGAAGAGGGAGCAGGGTGAATGAGAGGAGGGAGCAGGGTGAATGAGAGGAGGGAGCAGGGTGAATGAGAGGAGGGAGCAGGGTGAATGAGAGGAGGGAGCAGGGTGAATGAGAGGAGGGAGCAGGGTGGATGAGAGGAGGGAGCAGGGTGAATGA
The DNA here is from genome assembly GCF_021184085.1 of Oncorhynchus gorbuscha. Lineage (NCBI taxonomy): Eukaryota > Metazoa > Chordata > Actinopteri > Salmoniformes > Salmonidae > Oncorhynchus > Oncorhynchus gorbuscha. The sequence goes on from NC_060185.1 coordinate 24,795,632, forward strand.
GAGGAGGGTGAATGAGAGGAGGGATCAGGGTGAATGAGAGGAGGGATCAGGGTGGATGAGAGGAGGGAGGAGGGTGAATGAGAGGAGGGAGCAGGGTGAATGAGAGGAGGGAGCAGGGTGAATGAGAGGAGGGAGCAGGGTGGATGAGAGGAGGGAGCAGGGTGGATGAGAGGAGGGAGCAGGGTTAATGAGAGGAGGGATCAGGGTGAATGAGAGGAGGGAGCAGGGTGAATGAGAGGAGGGATCAGGGTGAATGAGAGGAGGGAGCAGGGTGAATGAGAGGAGGGAGCAGGGTGAATGAGAGGAGGGAGCGGGGTGAATGAGAGGAGGGAGCAGGGTGGATGAGAGGAGGGAGCAGGGTGAATGAGAGGAGGGATCAGGGTGAATGAGAGGAGGGAGCAGGGTGGATGAGAGGAGGGAGGAGGGTGGATGAGAGGAGGGAGCAGGGTGGATGAGAGGAGGGAGCAGGGTGAATGAGAGGAGGGAGCAGGGTGGATGAGAGGAGGGAGGAGGGTGGATGAGAGGAGGGTGATTGAGAGGAAGAAGGAGGGTGAATGAGAGGAGGGAGCAGGGTGAATGAGAGGAGGGAGCAGGGTGAATGAGAGGAGGGAGCAGGGTGAATGAGAGGAGGGAGCAGGGTGAATGAGAGGAGGGTGATTGAGAGGAAGAAGGAGGGTGAATGAGAGGAGGGAGCAGGGTGAATGAGAGGAGGGAGCAGGGTGAATGAGAGGAGGGAGCAGGGTGAATGAGAGGAGGGTGATTGAGAAGAGGGAGCAGGGTGAATGAGAGGAGGGAGCAGGGTGAATGAGAGGAGGGAGGAGGGTGAATGAGAGGAGGGAGGAGGGTGAATGAGAGGAGGGAGCAGGGTGAATGAGAGGAGGGAGGAGGGTGAATGAGAGGAGGGAGGAGGGTGAATGAGAGGAGGGAGCAGGGTGAATGAGAGGAGGGAGCAGGGTGAATGAGAGGAGGGAGCAGGGTGGATGAGAGGAGGGAGCAGGGTGAATGAGAGGAGGGATCAGGGTGAATGAGAGGAGGGAGCAGGGTGGATGAGAGGAGGGAGCAGGGTGGATGAGAGGAGGGAGCAGGGTGGATGAGAGGAGGGAGCAGGGTGAATGAGAGGAGGGAGCAGGGTGGATGAGAGGAGGGAGCAGGGTGGATGAGAGGAGGGAGCAGGGTGAATGAGAGGAGGGAGCAGGGTGAATGAGAGGAGGGAGGAGGGTGAATGAGAGGAGGGAGCAGGGTGAATGAGAGGAGGGTGATTGAGAGGAAGAAGGAGGGTGAATGAGAGGAGGGAGCAGGGTGAATGAGAGGAGGGAGCAGGGTGAATGAGAGGAGGGTGATTGAGAGGAAGAAGGAGGGTGAATGAGAGGAGGGAGCAGGGTGAATGAGAGGAGGGAGCAGGGTGAATGAGAGGAGGGAGCAGGGTGAATGAGAGGAGGGAGGAGGGTGAATGAGAGGAGGGAGGAGGGTGAATGAGAGGAGGGAGCAGGGTGAATGAGAGGAGGGAGCAGGGTGAATGAGAGGAGGGTGATTGAGAGGAAGAAGGAGGGTGAATGAGAGGAGGGAGCAGGGTGAATGAGAGGAGGGAGCAGGGTGAATGAGAGGAGGGTGATTGAGAAGAGGGAGCAGGGTGAATGAGAGGAGGGAGCAGGGTGAATGAGAGGAGGGAGCAGGGTGAATGAGAGGAGGGAGCAGGGTGAATGAGAGGAGGGAGGAGGGTGAATGAGAGGAGGGAGGAGGGTGAATGAGAGGAGGGAGCAGGGTGAATGAGAGGAGGGAGCAGGGTGAATGAGAGGAGGGTGATTGAGAGGAAGAAGGAGGGTGAATGAGAGGAGGGAGCAGGGTGAATGAGAGGAGGGAGCAGGGTGAATGAGAGGAGGGTGATTGAGAAGAGGGAGCAGGGTGAATGAGAGGAGGGAGCAGGGTGAATGAGAGGAGGGAGGAGGGTGAATGAGAGGAGGGAGCAGGGTGAATGAGAGGAGGGATCAGGGTGAATGAGAGGAGGGAGCAGGGTGGATGAGAGGAGGGAGCAGGGTGAATGAGAGGAGGGAGCAGGGTGGATGAGAGGAGGGATCAGGGTGAATGAGAGGAGGGTGAATGAGAGGAGGGATCAGGGTGAATGAGAGGAGAGTGAATGAGAGGAGGGAGGAGGGTGGATGAGAGGAGGGAGGAGGGTGAATGAGAGGAATGAGGAGGGAGCAGGGTGAATGAGAGGAGGGAGCAGGGTGAATGAGAGGAGGGAGCAGGGTGAATGAGAGGAGGGAGCAGGGTGGATGAGAGGAGGGAGCAGGGTGAATGAGAGGAGGGTGATTGAGAGGAAGAAGGAGGGAGAGGAGGGAGCAGGGTGAATGAGAGGAGGGAGGAGGGTGAATGAGAGGAGGGAGCAGGGTGAATGAGAGGAGGGAGCAGGGTGGATGAGAAGAGGGAGCAGGGTGAATGAGAGGAGGGAGCAGGGTGGATGAGAGGAGGGAGCAGGGTGAATGAGAGGAGGGAGCAGGGTGAATGAGAGGAGGGAGCAGGGTGAATGAGAGGAGGGAGCAGGGTGGATGAGAGGAGGGAGCAGGGTGAATGAGAGGAGGGATCAGGGTGAATGAGAGGAGGGAGCAGGGTGGATGAGAGGAGGGAGCAGGGTGGATGAGAGGAGGGAGCAGGGTGGATGAGAGGAGGGAGCAGGGTGAATGAGAGGAGGGAGCAGGGTGGATGAGAGGAGGGAGGAGGGTGGATGAGAGGAGGGTGATTGAGAGGAAGAAGGAGGGTGAATGAGAGGAGGGAGCAGGGTGAATGAGAGGAGGGAGCAGGGTGAATGAGAGGAGGGAGCAGGGTGAATGAGAGGAGGGAGCAGGGTGAATGAGAGGAGGGTGATTGAGAGGAAGAAGGAGGGTGAATGAGAGGAGGGAGCAGGGTGAATGAGAGGAGGGAGCAGGGTGAATGAGAGGAGGGAGCAGGGTTAATGAGAGGAGGGAGGAGGGTGAATGAGAGGAGGGAGCAGGGTGAATGAGAGGAGGGATCAGGGTGAATGAGAGGAGGGAGCAGGGTGGATGAGAGGAGGGAGCAGGGTGAATGAGAGGAGGGAGCAGGGTGGATGAGAGGAGGGATCAGGGTGAATGAGAGGAGGGTGAATGAGAGGAGGGATCAGGGTGAATGAGAGGAGAGTGAATGAGAGGAGGGAGGAGGGTGGATGAGAGGAGGGAGGAGGGTGAATGAGAGGAGGGATCAGGGTGAATGAGAGGAGGGAGCAGGGTGAATGAGAGGAGGGAGCAGGGTGAATGAGAGGAGGGAGCAGGGTGGATGAGAGGAGGGAGCAGGGTGAATGAGAGGAGGGTGATTGAGAGGAAGAAGGAGGGTGAATGAGAGGAGGGAGGAGGGTGAATGAGAGGAGGGAGCAGGGTGGATGAGAAGAGGGAGCAGGGTGAATGAGAGGAGGGAGCAGGGTGGATGAGAGGAGGGAGCAGGGTGAATGAGAGGAGGGAGCAGGGTGGATGAGAGGAGGGAGGAGGGTGGATGAGAGGAGGGTGATTGAGAGGAAGAAGGAGGGTGAATGAGAGGAGGGAGCAGGGTGAATGAGAGGAGGGAGCAGGGTGAATGAGAGGAGGGAGCAGGGTGAATGAGAGGAGGGAGCAGGGTGAATGAGAGGAGGGTGATTGAGAGGAAGAAGGAGGGTGAATGAGAGGAGGGAGCAGGGTGAATGAGAGGAGGGAGCAGGGTGAATGAGAGGAGGGAGCAGGGTGAATGAGAGGAGGGTGATTGAGAAGAGGGAGCAGGGTGAATGAGAGGAGGGAGCAGGGTGAATGAGAGGAGGGAGGAGGGTGAATGAGAGGAGGGAGGAGGGTGAATGAGAGGAGGGAGCAGGGTGAATGAGAGGAGGGAGGAGGGTGAATGAGAGGAGGGAGCAGGGTGAATGAGAGGAGGGAGCAGGGTGAATGAGAGGAGGGAGCAGGGTGAATGAGAGGAGGGAGCAGGGTGAATGAGAGGAGGGAGCAGGGTGAATGAGAGGAGGGAGCAGGGTGAATGAGAGGAGGGAGCAGGGTGGATGAGAGGAGGGAGCAGGGTGAATGAGAGGAGGGATCAGGGTGAATGAGAGGAGGGAGCAGGGTGGATGAGAGGAGGGAGCAGGGTGGATGAGAGGAGGGAGCAGGGTGGATGAGAGGAGGGAGCAGGGTGAATGAGAGGAGGGAGCAGGTTGGATGAGAGGAGGGAGCAGGGTGGATGAGAGGAGGGAGCAGGGTGAATGAGAGGAGGGAGCAGGGTGAATGAGAGGAGGGAGCAGGGTGAATGAGAGGAGGGAGCAGGGTGAATGAGAGGAGGGTGATTGAGAGGAAGAAGGAGGGTGAATGAGAGGAGGGAGCAGGGTGAATGAGAGGAGGGAGCAGGGTGAATGAGAGGAGGGAGGAGGGTGAATGAGAGGAGGGAGGAGGGTGAATGAGAGGAGGGAGCAGGGTGAATGAGAGGAGGGAGCAGGGTGAATGAGAGGAGGGAGCAGGGTGAATGAGAGGAGGGTGATTGAGAAGAGGGAGCAGGGTGAATGAGAGGAGGGAGCAGGGTGAATGAGAGGAGGGAGCAGGGTGAATGAGAGGAGGGAGCAGGGTGAATGAGAGGAGGGAGCAGGGTGAATGAGAGGAGGGAGCAGGGTGAATGAGAGGAGGGAGGAGGGTGAATGAGAGGAGGGAGCAGGGTGAATGAGAGGAGGGAGCAGGGTGAATGAGAGGAGGGAGGAGGGTGAATGAGAGGAGGGAGGAGGGTGAATGAGAGGAGGGAGCAGGGTGAATGAGAGGAGGGAGGAGGGTGAATGAGAGGAGGGAGGAGGGTGAATGAGAGGAGGGAGGAGGGTGAATGAGAGGAGGGAGGAGGGTGAATGAGAGGAGGGAGGAGGGTGAATGAGAGGAGGGAGGAGGGTGAATGAGAGGAGGGAGGAGGGTGAATGAGAGGAGGGAGGAGGGTGAACGAGAGGAGGGAGGAGGGTGTCTGATAGACAGACTAATAATGTAAAGGTTAGAGTGTTGAATTAAAAATCCAGATGCTTGAGTTTAGTATGTGTAAGCATTTTTGTAAGAGTTGCTAAATTCCTTTGTGTGGCCTTTACTAGGGCTGTTTCTATACATTGTGTCATATTGAAGTGTCATAGTGTGTATACATTTGTTTTTGAGTGTATCACTGGTGGGTGAACTCTACTGTGGATGATTAGTATCGATCTGGACCCCCTACCTCGACACACACATAGTGTTGTGCTGTCAAGGACAGCTGTTGACAGACTCCAGAGGTGGCTGTGGAGGCTAGTTGGAGTCAGGGTGATCTCCAATACTGACTGGTGTTATACTCTACAGGTCACACCTGTCTGTCTGCCAGTCTGTAGCTGACTCGCTCTCAGTTCATATAATTACAATTCATTTCAATTGATGTCTGTCTGTTTAGCTTTTTTCTCTTCTTTTTCAATACTCTACACCTCAACTTCCTCCCTCCCTCCCTCATCCTTCATACCCCTTCCCTCTTTCTCTCCCTCCAGCTCACCCGCTCTTATCTCCCTTTCTCCTTCTTTCTGATATATCAGTTCTTGAGTGAGATGTTCTTTGAAATGAGAAAAGAGACACACAATGGGGTGAGTGCTCTCATAAAATGGCATGTTATCTAATATCAGATAATGTAATAATAATCTTATCATAATGCTCTTTGCTGTAATCACCCTTATTATCATCGCCATGGTGACAACCAGCATTACAGCCAATCCCCTGGAGGCTCCGGAGATTTTCTGTGTCTTTTCTTTTGTTGTTTTTCCCTTCTTTTCTCTCCTTCTCTTTCTTTCACCATCTCTCTCTCCCTCCTGGTGATTTCAGTAATAAACAGTCAGTCATGTTCCCTCTCTCTGTTCTCTACTTCTCTTTCACCATCTGGTGATTTCAGTAATAAACAGTCATCTCTCTCTCCTGGTGATTTCAGTAATAAACAGTCAGTCATGTTCCCTCTCTCTGTTCTCTACTTCTCTTTCTTTCACCATCTCTCTCTCCTCCTGGTGATTTCAGTAATAAACAGTCAGTCATGTTCCCTCTCTCTGTTCTCTACTTCTCTTTCTTTCAGTCAGTCATCTCTCTCTCCTCCTCTCTCTCCCTCCTGGTGATTTCAGTAATAAACAGTCAGTCATGTTCCCTCTCTCTGTTCTCTACTTCTCTTTCTTTCACCATCTCTCTCTCCCTCCTGGTGATTTCAGTAATAAACAGTCAGTCATGTTCCCTCTCTCTGTTCTCTACTTCTCTTTCTTTCACCATCTCTCTCTCCCTCCTGGTGATTTCAGTAATAAACAGTCAGTCATGTTCCCTCTCTCTGTTCTCTACTTCTCTTTCTTTCACCATCTCTCTCTCCCTCCTGGTGATTTCAGTAATAAACAGTCAGTCATGTTCCCTCTCTCTGTTCTCTCCTTCTTCTGCTTCCCTCTTTTTACTATCTGTTCTTTTTCAATCTGTCCACTCTCTTTTTCCAGTCTCGCTCCTCCACTCTGTTTTTCCCTCCGTTGCTGCATCTCTCTTCCCTCGTCATCTTTCCTACGGTCTCTCTTGCTGCTTCTCTCTCATCGCTATCTCATTTATCTATCATTTAGCTTTCATACCTCTCTCTATCATCCCGTGGCTGTTCTCAGTTCTCTCTCTCCCTTTCCCCTGTTCTCTTTTTCCCTACCTCTCTCTCCCCTGTTCTCTCTGTTTCTCTGTTTCTCTGAATCACTCCTGCTGAGTCCATTATCTGTGTTTAATCAAAGGTTAGAGTCGCTGTTTCCTCTCCCCCCCCCCCCCTCCCTCACACACACACACCACTGGGTGTGACAGACTCTGTTCCTACCGCCACCCACTGTGCACCACTTGTTCATTTGCATAACTGTCGTGAAATGCCCCTGTGCTTCTCAGTATGGGATCTCAACCCCCCCAACCCCCACACACAACCGAAATTTTTTATTTATTTATTTTATTTCACCTTTATTTAATCCAGGAAGGCTAGTTGAGAACAACACATTTACAACTGCGACCTGGCCAAGATAAAGCATAGCAGTGTGAACAGACAACACAGAGTTACACATTGAGTAAACAATTAACAAGTCAATAACACAGTATAAGAAAAAAAAGAAAAAAAGAGAGTATATACATTGTGTGCAAAAGGCATGAGGAGGTAGGCATATTATTACAATTTAGCAGATTAACACTGGAGTGATAAATGATCAGATGGTCATGTACAGGTAGAGATACTGGTGTGCAAAAGAGCAGAAAAGTAAATAAATATAAACAGTATGGGGATGAGGTAGGTAAATTGACATTCACACCTACATGAGAGCAATCCCATCGATACAACACACACACACACACACACACACACACACACACACACACACACACACACACACACACACACACACACACACACACACACACACACACACACACACACACACACACACACACACACACACACACACACACACACACACACACACACACACCTATTTGGGACACAAACAGTCCCATTTGGGCCCAACAGGGGGTGAGGCAGTGACAGAGGGGTTTGACAAAGGCCAACCATATGTCTGCCTGCTTTATGGAGCAGCAGAGCTGAGGCCCTGGGAGGTCAATAATGCAGCCCAGAAACAGGCCTTCATCTGGACTCTAAACACACCGGGGTGGGGCCTCCCCATGGGTTACTGCCACTAACACACCACCACAAACTGCCTGGAGAGAGTGGGCGGGCAGACACACACATGTATAAAGTCAGAACATCTGCTGTCTCAGCCACTGCCTGTCACCAAGGGAGTACCCCAAGGCTCGATCCTAGGCCCCATGCTCTTCTCAATTTACATCAACAACATAGCTCAGGCAGTAGGAAGCTCTCACATCCATTTATATGCAGATGATACAGTCTTATACTCAGCTGGCCCCTCCCCGGACTTTGTGTTAAACGCTCTACAACAAAGCTTTCCTAGTGTCCAACAAGCTTTCTCTACCTCTGAGGGTTTAGAGCTTGAGGTAGTTACCTCATAAAAGTACTTGGGAGTATGGCTAGACGGTACACTGTCCTTCTCTCAGCACATATCAACGCTGCAGGCTAAAGTTGAATCTAGACTTGGTTTCCTCTATCGTAATCGCTCCTCTTTCACCCCAGCTGACAAACTAACCCTGATTCAGATGACCATCCTACCCATGCTAGATTATGGAGATGTAATTTATAGATTGGCAGGTAATGGTGCTCTCGAGCGGCTAGATGTTCTTTACCATTCGGCCATCAGATTTGCCACCAATGCTCCTTATAGGACACATCACTGCACTCCATACTCCTCTGTAAACTGGTAATCTCTGTATACCTGTTGCAAGACCCCCTGGTTAATGCTTTTTTTTGTTTTACTCTTAGGCCTCACTCCCCCCTATCTGAGATATTTACTGCAGCCCTCATCCTCCACATACAACACCCGTTCGGCCAGTCACATTCTGTTAAAGGTCCACAAAGCACACACATCCCTGGGTGAAGAGATGACTCCGGGATGCTGGCCTTCTAGGCAGAGTTACAAAGAAAAAGCCATATCTCAGACTGGCCAATAAAAATAAAAGATGGGCAAAAAGAATGCAGACACTGGACAGAGGACCTCTGCCTAGAAGGCCAGCATCCTGAAGTCACCTCTTCACTGTTGACGTTGAGACTGGTGTTTTGCGGGTACTATTTAATGAAGCTGCCAGTTGAGGACTTGTGATGCGTCTGTTTCTCAAACTAGGCACTCTAATGTATTTGTCCTCTTGCACAGTTGTGCACCGGGGCCTCACACTCATCTTTATATTCTGGTTAAAGCCAGTTTGCACTGTTCTGTGAAGGGAGTAGTACACATACGATATCTTCCATTTCTTGGCAATTTCTCGCATGGAATAACCTTAATTTCTCAGAACAAGAATAGACTGATGAGTTTCAGAAGAACGTTTTTTGTTTCTGGCCATTTTTTACCTTTATTTAACTAGGCAAGTCAGTTAAGAACAAATTCTTATTTTCAATGATGGCCTAGGAACAGTGGGTTAACTGCCTGTTCAGGGGCAGAATGACAGATTTGTACCTTGTCAGCTCGGGGATTTGAACTTGCAACCTTCCGGTTACTAGACAACGCTCTAACCACTAGGCTACCCTGCCGCCCCCATTTTGAGCCTGTAATCGAACACACAAATGCTAATCTCCAGACACTCAACTAGTCTAAAGAAGGCCAGTCTTCAGCTGTGCAAACATAATTGCAAAAGGGTTTTGTAATGATCAATTAGCCTTTTAAAATGATAAACTTGGATTAGCTAACACAACGTACCATTGGAACACTGGAGTGATGGTTTCTGATAATGGGCCTACCTGGTTAAATAAAGGTGAAATAAAAATAAAAAAATGAAACATTTCTGATTAATTTGATGTTATTTTAATGGGCAAAAAAATGTGCTTTTCTTTCAAAAACAAGGACATTTCTAAGTGACCCCAATCTTTTGAACGGTAGTGTATAAATATTTTGTATTATTCTTTTTAAACCCCTGTCCCAGCAGGAAGCCTTTTGCCTTTTGGTAGTCTGTCATTGTAAATAAGAATTTGTTCTTAACTGACTTGCCTAGTTAAATAATGGTTAAATAAATAAAATAAATAAGTAAAATATACACTCACTCATAGATACACAAAGTCTGTTCTCACAGTGGGCTCTCACTGAGTTTCTGTACCTGCTTATAGGCAAAAGGGTGTCAGTCAGTCTGTTCTCGCAGTGGGCACCCACTGAGCTTCTCTACCTGTTGAGAGGCAAAATGGTGTCAGACAGAGAAAGAAACAAAAACACACATCTACTGTGTTCCAGAACAGTACGTGTGCCCCTCTTGTGTTCCCCTCCTGTCATTCAGACAGTCCAGATTTATGTGGCGCTCTGGCCCCTGTGTGTCGTAGTCAGAGGGAGAAGAAAAACTACACACACTTTTTACAAGACCTTTGTGTGGGTCTCATCTTTCTGTCACCCTCAATTAATTTCTCTAATTGTTTGCAAACCCTGTGCCGTCCCATCTCTTTCCCCACTCCATCCCAACCAGCCCCCGCCGACCCTCTCTCCCCCACCCCACCCTCCTTCTCCCCCACCCTACCTCCCTCCTTCTCCCCCACCCTCCCCCTCCCTCCCCCCCCACCCTCCCTCCTTCTCCCCCACCCACCCTCCCTCCTTCTCCCCCCCACCCTCCCTCCCTCCTTCTCCCCCGTCCCACCCTCCCTCCTTCTCCCCCACCCTCCCTCCCTCCTTCTCCCCCACCCACCCTCCCTCCTTCTCCCCCCTCCCCTCCCTCCCCTCCTTCTTCTTCCCCACCCTCCCTCCCTCCTTCTCCCCCACCCTCCCTCCCTCCGTCTCCCCCACCCTCCCTCCGTCCGTCTCCCCCACCCTCCCACCCTCCGTCTCCCCCACCCTCCCTCCCCTCCTTCTTCCCCACCCTCCCTCCCCCACCCACCTTCTTCCCCCACCCTCCCTCCCTCCTCCTCTCCCCCACCCTCCCTCCCTCCGTCTCCCACCCACCCTCCCTCCCTCCCCTCCCTCCTCCTCTCACCCACCCTCCCTCCCTCCCTCCGTCTCCCCCCCCACCTCCCTCCCTCAGTCTCCCCCACCCTCCCTCCCCTCCATCTCCCCCCACCCTCCCTCCCTCCTTCTCCCCCACCCTCCCTCCCCTCCTTCTCCCCCACCCTCCCTCCCTCCTTCTCCCCCACCCTCCCTCCCTCCTTCTCCCCCCTTATTCCCCACCCTCCCTCCCCTCCTTCTCCCCCACCCTCCCTCCCCTCACCCACCTCCCTCTCCCCCCACCCTCCCTCCCCTCCTTCTCCCCCACCCTCCCTCCCTCCCCCCCCACCCTCCCTCCCTCCATCTCCCCCACCCTCCCTCCCTCCTTCTTCCCCACCCTCCCTCCCCTCCCTCCCCCCCACCCACCCTCCTTCTCCCCCACCCTCCCACCCTCCCTCCCCCCCCCCTCCCTCCTCTCCCCTTCCCCCACACCCTCCTCCCCCCCCCACCCACCCTCCCCCCCCACCCACCCCCTCCTTCTCCCCCACCCTCCCTCCCTCCCTCCCCCACCCTCCCTCCCTCCTTCTCCCCCCCTCCCTCCCTCCTTCTCCCCCACCCACCCCTCCTCCCTCTCCCCCACCCTCCCTCCCCTCCTTCTCCCCCACCCTCCCTCCCCTCCTCCTCCTCCCCCACCCTCCCTCCCTCCTTCTCCCCCACCCTCCCCCCTCCTTCTCCCCCACCCCCCCCCTCCTTCTCCCCCCCACCCACCCCCCACCCTCCCTCCTTCCTCCCCCACCCTCCCTCCCTCCTTCTTCCCCCCACCTCCCTCCCTCCTTCTCCCCCACCCTCCCTCCCTCCTTCCCTCCTCCCTCCCTCCTCCCCCACCCTCCCTCCCTCCCTTCCCCACCCTCCCTCCCTCCTTTCCTTCTCCCCACCCTCCCCCTCCTTTCCTTCTCCCCCACCCTCCCTCCCTCCCTCCCCTCTTCTCCCCACCCACCCTCCCCCCTCCTTCTCCCCCACCCACCCTCCCTCTTCTCCCCCACCCACCCTCCCTCCTTCTCCCCACCCTCCCTCCCTCCCTCCCCACACCCCCCCTCCTTCTCCCTCCCCCCTCCCCTTCCTTCTCCCCCACCCACCCTCCCTCCCTCCTTCTCCCCCACCCACCCTCCCTCCCTCCTCCTTCTCCCCCACACCCTCCCTCCTTCTCCCCCACCCTCCCTCCCACCTTCTCCCCCACCCACCCTCCTTCTGCCCCTCCCCAAACACCCTCCCTCCCTTATCCCCCACCCACCCACCCTCCTTCTCCCCCCACCCTACTTCTCCCCTCCCCCACCCTCCCTCCCTCTCCCCCACCCTCTTTCTCTCCCCACCCACCCTCCCTCCTTCTTCTCCCCCACCCACCCTCCCTCCTTCTCCCCCACCCTCCCTCCTCCCTCTGCCCCTCCCCAAACACCCTCCCTCCTTATCCCCCACCCACCCACCCACCCACCCTCATTCTCCTCACCCTACTTCTCCCCCACCCTCCCTCCCTCCCTCTTTCTCTCCCACCCTCCCTCTGGCAGTGTGTGTAAGGCCCATGTTATAATAATAATAATAATAATAATAATATGCCATTTAGCAGACGCTTTTATCCAAAGCGACTTACAGTCATGTGTGCATACATTCTACGTATGGGTGGTCCCGGGGATCGAACCCACTACCCTGGCGTTACAAGCGCCATGCTCTACCAACTGAGCTACAGAACAAGACCCAGACAACTGCATCCAATCCCATTAACCAGATGAGCTGGTGTCCAATGAGGCTGAAACAGTAATGACAACACCAGTGTCTCTTTACAACCTCTCCTCCTCTCCCTCTTATTCCCACCTTCCTCTCTGCTCATCCATCTGTCACTATCACTCACGCTCGTCTCAAGGGGAAGAGTGTGTGTGTGTATTTAGACTGTGGGTAGGAGCTGTAGGACCATTATTACAGAGGGTAATATCTGCCAGTATTCTGGAGGGACAATGTATTTTATCTTAACAATGAGCATTACAATCCAGTCTTCTAGTGTTTTTTTATTCTCATCCCATGATGATTCAGGGCTATTGTTTTATCATTAGAATACATTTAACTAAAGCCTTTTCATTTCTGTCTAATCTCCCAGGTCTCCTAAAGCTACCTACCACAACCACACACACCAACTCCGTATGGGATTAGATTTTCACACACATCTACAACAAATGAATAAAACAGGTGTTTTATTCAACAGAGTAAACCAACTCAAACACAAAACCAAGCGAAGCTGCAACAACTACAACACATTGATCTGTACTGATTATTAGAGGTATAAAAGAACAGACATCGTCTCAGTCTTCCTCTTCCTCCATTCTCTCGCACTCCCTCTTCTCAATTCATTTAACTTCAGAAGCGCTTTGTTGGCGAGACACTTGGACTGCTTTGATTTAATATGCAGTGCACACATCAAAAATCCAAAGAGAAAACAACATGGAACGGAGTCTCGCAGTTGGAGACAAGGCCACTTGTCCTGAGGGCAGAATGGATATGTTCACTCTGTGGGACCCGTCAACTCATTAAGCACAACTGTACATTACTGTGAAGGGAAAATTATGTTTGAATACATGAATGAATTTTTTAAATATGTTTTTTTACTTCTACTCGTCTGAGTCACTCTTGGACCCTTCCTTTATGCCCCCCTTTCTATCCATCACTCCTCCCCCCCCGCCCATACTCTGTCTCTCTCCTCTAACCTGCTTGTATCTCCTTTATGCCCCCTTTCTATCCATCACTCCTCCCCCCCGCCCATACTCTGTCTCTCTCCTCTAACCTGCTTGTATCTCCTTTATGCCCCCTTTCTATCCATCACTCCTCTCTTCCCCCGCCCATACTCTGTCTCTCTCCTCTAACCTGCTTGTATCTCCTTTATGCCCCCTTTCTATCCATCACTCCTCTCTTCCCCCCGCCCATACTCTGTCTCTCTCCTCTAACCTGCTTGTATCTCCTTTATGCCCCCTTTCTATCCATCACTCCTCTCTTCCCCCCCCCCCATACTCTGTCTCTCTCCTCTAACCTGCTTGTATCTCCTTTATGCCCCCTTTCTATCCATCACTCCTCTCTTCCCCCCGCCCATACTCTGTCTCTCTCCTCTAACCTGCTTGTATCTCCTTTATGCCCCCTTTCTATCCATCACTCCTCTCTTCCCCCCCGCCCATACTCTGTCTCTCTCCTCTAACCTGCTTGTATCTCCTTTATGCCCCCTTTCTATCCATCACTCCTCTCTTCCCCCGCCCATACTCTGTCTCTCTCCCTCTAACCTGCTTGTATCTCCTTTATGCCCCCTTTCTATCCATCACTCCTCTCTTCCCCCCCGCCCATACTCTGTCTCTCTCCTCTAACCTGCTTGTATCTCCTTTATGCCCCCTTTCTATCCATCACTCCTCTCCCCCCCCCCGCCCATACTCTGTCTCTCTCCTCTAACCTGCTTGTATCTCCTTTATGCCCCCTTTCTATCCATCACTCCTCCCCCCCCCGCCCATACTCTGTCTCTCTCCTCTAACCTGCTTGTATCTCCTTTATGCCCCCTTTCTATCCATCACTCCTCTCTTCCCCCCCCCCCCCGCCCATACTCTGTCTCTCTCCTCTAACCTGCTTGTATCTCCTTTATGCCCCCTTTCTATCCATCACTCCTCTCTTCCCCCACCCCATACTCTGTCTCTCTCCTCTAACCTGCTTGTATCTCCTTTATGCCCCCTTTCTATCCATCACTCCTCTCTTCCCCCCCCGCCCATACTCTGTCTCTCTCCTCTAACCTGCTTGTATCTCCTTTATGCCCCCCTTTTCTATCCATCACTCCTCTCTTCCCCCGCCCATACTCTGTCTCTCTCCTCTAACCTGCTTGTATCTCCTTTGCTCTTCATTTCTATCCATCACTCCTCTCTTCCCCCCCCATACTCTGTCTCTCTCCTCTAACCTGCTTGTATCTCCTTTATGCCCCCTTTCTATCCATCACTCCTCTCTTCCCCCCGCCCATACTCTGTCTCTCTCCTCTAACCTGCTTGTATCTCCTTTATGCCCCCTTTCTATCCATCACTCCTCTCTTCCCCCCGCCCATACTCTGTCTCTCTCCTCTAACCTGCTTGTATCTCCTTTATGCCCCCTTTCTATCCATCACTCCTCTCTTCCCCCCCCCCCCCATACTCTGTCTCTCTCCTCTAACCTGCTTGTATCTCCTTTATGCCCCCTTTCTATCCATCACTCCTCTCTTCCCCCCCGCCCATACTCTGTCTCTCTCCTCTAACCTGCTTGTATCTCCTTTATGCCCCCTTTCTATCCATCACTCCTCTCTTCCCCCGCCCATACTCTGTCTCTCTCCTCTAACCTGCTTGTATCTCCTTTATGCCCCCTTTCTATCCATCACTCCTCTCTTCCCCCCCCGCCCATACTCTGTCTCTCTCCTCTAACCTGCTTGTATCTCCTTTATGCCCCCTTTCTATCCATCACTCCTCTCTTCCCCCGCCCATACTCTGTCTCTCTCCTCTAACCTGCTTGTATGTCCTTTATGCCCCCTTTCTATCCATCACTCCTCTCTTCCCCCCCCGCCCATACTCTGTCTCTCTCCTCTAACCTGCTTGTATCTCCTTTATGCCCCCTTTCTATCCATCACTCCTCTCTTCCCCCGCCCATACTCTGTCTCTCTCCTCTAACCTGCTTGTATCTCCTTTATGCCCCCTTTCTATCCATCACTCCTCTCTTCCCCCCGCCCATACTCTGTCTCTCTCCTCTAACCTGCTTGTATCTCCTTTATGCCCCCTTTCTATCCATCACTCCTCTCTTCCCCCCCCCCGCCCATACTCTGTCTCTCTCCTCTAACCTGCTTGTATCTCCTTTGCTGTACCCCCCTTTCTAACCTCCATCATCTCCTTTGCTTCCCCCCTCTATCCATACTCTGTCTCTCTCCTCTAAACCTGCTTGTATCTCCTTTGCTGTACTCCCCTCTCTCTCCTCTCTAACCTGCTTGTATCTCCTTGCTGTATCCATCCTTTGCTGTACTCCCCTCTCTCCTCTAACCTGCTTGTATCTCCTTTGCTGTCTCCCTTTTCTATCCATCACTCCTCTCTTCCCCCGTACTCTGTCTCTCTCCTCTAACCTGCTTGTATCTCCTTTATGCTGTACTCCCTCTCTCTTCTAACCTGCTTGTCTCTCCTTTGCTGTATCTCCCCCTTCTCCCTAACCTGCTTTCTATCCATCACTCCTCTCTTCCCCCTAACCCATACTCTTTGCTGTACTCTCTCTCTCTAACCTGCTTGTATCTCCTTTGCTGCCCCCTTTCTATCCATCACCCTCTCTCTCCCCCACCCATCTCTGTCTCTCTCCTCTAACCTGCTTGTATCTCCTTTGCTGCCCCCCTTTCTATCCATCACTCCTCCCTCTTCCCCCCTGCCCATACTCTGTCTCTCTCCTCTAACCTGCTTGTATCTCCTTTATGCCCCCTTTATCCATCCTCCTCTCTTCCCCCCAACCATACTTGTATCTCCCTTTGCTGTATCTCCTCTCTCCTCTAACCTGCTTGTATCTCCTTTGCTGTCTCTCTCCTCTAACCTGCTTGTATCTCCTTTGCTGTACTCCCCTTTCTCTCCATCTAACCTGCTTGTATCTCCTTTGCTGTACTCTGTCTCTCTCCTCTAACCTGCTTGTATCTCCTTTATGCCCCCTTTCTATCCATCTAACCTGCTTTCCCCTTTGCCCATACTCTGTCTCTCTCCTCTAACCTGCTTGTATCTCCTTTGCTGTACCCCCCTCTTCTATCCATCACTCCTCTCTAACCTGCTTGTATCTCCCCCTGTACTGTATACTCTGTCTCTCTCCTCTAACCTGCTTGTATCTCCTTTATGTACTCCCCCTTCTCTAACCTCCTGTATCTCCTTTGCTGTACTCCCCTCTCTCCTCTAACCTGCTTGTATCTCCTTTCTTTCATTTTCTATCCATCACTCCTCTCTTCCCCCTGCTTGCCCTTTCTGTCTCCCCCTCTCCTCTAACCTGCTTGTATCTCCTTTATGTACTCCCCTTTCTATCCATCTAACCTGCTCTTCTCCCCGCTGTACTCTGTCTCTCTCCTCTAACCTGCTTGTATCTCCTTTTGCTGTACCCCTTTCTATCCATCTAACCTGCTCTATCCCTTTGCTGTACTCTGTCTCTCTCCTCTAACCTGCTTGTATCTCCTTTGCTGTACTCCCCTTTCTCCATCTAACCTGCTTGTTCCCCCCGCCCATACTCCCCCTCTCTCCTCTAACCTGCTTGTATCTCCTTTGCTGTACCCCCCTTTCTATCCAACCTCATCTCCTTCTGTACTCCCCCTCCTTTGCCCATCACTCTCCCTGTCTCTCTCCTCTAACCTGCTTGTATCTCCTTTGCTGTACTCCCCTCTCTCCTCTAACCTGCTTGTATCTCCTTTGCTGTACTCCCCCTCTTCCCATCACTCCTCCCTGTCTCTCTCCTCTAACCTGCTTGTATCTCCTTTGCTGTACTCTCTCTCCTCTAACCTGCTTGTATCTCCTTTGCTGTACTCCCCCTCTTTCTAACCTGCTTGTATCTCCTTTGCTGTACTCCCCTCTCCCTCTAACCTGCTTGTATCTCCTTTGCTGTACTCCCCTCTCTCCTCTAACCTGCTTGTATCTCCTTTGCTGTACTCCCCCTCTCTATCCATCACTCCTCCCTGTCTCTCTCCTCTAACCTGCTTGTATCTCCTTTGCTGTACTCCCCTCTCCTCTAACCTGCTTGTATCTCCTTTGCTGTACTCCCCCTCTCTCCTCTAACCTGCTTGTATCTCCTTTGCTGTACTCCCCCTCTCCTCTAACCTGCTTGTATCTCCTTTGCTGTACTCCCCCTCTCTCTCTAACCTGCTTGTATCTCCTTTGCTGTACTCCCCTCTCTCTCTAACCTGCTTGTATCTCCTTTGCTGTACTCCCCCTCTCTCCTCCTAACCTGCTTGTATCTCCTTTGCTGTACTCCCCTCTCCTCTAACCTGCTTGTATCTCCTTTGCTGTACTCCCCTTTTCTAACCTGCTTGTATCTCCTTTGCTGTACTCCCCCTCTCCTCTAACCTGCTTGTATCTCCTTTGCTGTACTCCCCCTCTCTCCTCTAACCTGCTTGTATCTCCTTTGCTGTACTCCCCCTCTCTCCTCTAACCTGCTTGTATCTCCTTTGCTGTACTCCCCCTCTCTATCCATCACTCCTCCCTGTCTCTCTCCTCTAACCTGCTTGTATCTCCTTTGCTGTACTCCCCCTCTCTCCTCTAACCTGCTTGTATCTCCTTTGCTGTACTCCCCCTCTCTCCTCTAACCTGCTTGTATCTCCTTTGCTGTACTCCCCCTCTCTCCTCTAACCTGCTTGTATCTCCTTTGCTGTACTCCCCCTCTCTCCTCTAACCTGCTTGTATCTCCTTTGCTGTACTCCCCCTCTCTCCTCTAACCTGCTTGTATCTCCTTTGCTGTACTTCCCCTCTCTCCTCTAACCTGCTTGTATCTCCTTTGCTGTACTCCCCCTCTCTCCTCTAACCTGCTTGTATCTCCTTTGCTGTACTTCCCCTCTCTCCTCTAACCTGCTTGTATCTCCTTTGCTGTACTCCCTCTCTCTCCTCTAACCTGCTTGTATCTCCTTTGCTGTACTCCCCCTCTCTCCTCTAACCTGCTTGTATCTCCTTTGCTGTACTCCCTCTCTCTCCTCTAACCTGCTTGTATCTCCTTTGCTGTACTCCCCTCTCTCCTCTAACCTGCTTGTATCTCCTTTGCTGTACTCCCCTCTCTCCTCTAACCTGCTCGTATCTCCTTTGCTGTACTCCCCTCTCTCCTCTAACCTGCTTGTATCTCCTTTGCTGTACTTCCCCTCTCTCCTCTAACCTGCTTGTATCTCCTTTGCTGTACTCCCCTCTCTCCTCTAACCTGCTTGTATCTCCTTTGCTGTACTCCCCTCTCTCCTCTAACCTGCTTGTATCTCCTTTGCTGTACTCCCCCTCTCTCCTCTAACCTGCTCGTATCTCCTTTGCTGTACTTCCCCTCTCTCCTCTAACCTGCTCGCATCTCCTTTGCTGTACTCCCCCTCTCTCCTCTAACCTGCTTGTATCTCCTTTGCTGTACTTCCCCTCTCTCCTCTAACCTGCTCGTATCTCCTTTGCTGTACTCCCTCTCTCCTTACCCACCTTTTCCGTCTTTACCCTTCTCCTATATTTTTTCCATTCATCTTTTTCCATAAGTTTCCACATTGAATCTTTGAAGGGGCACTCCTTAATTATACAATAAAGCCTTGTTAAAAACGAAAAGTCATCGTTCCCCCTCCTCTCTCGATCTCTCTTGCCAGGGTTCTCCATAACTACATGCTGTGGCGGATTGTAGCAGCTCTCAGTGAACACCTGTCCACGGCGTTCCGGAGCACCATCCATGAGTTTTCCCGGGAGATTGACGGTACAGAGCGTCAACTGGAGCTGGGGAGGCTGTGTTTCACCCAGGCCAACAAACACTTCGGCATGGCCCTGGGAGCACTCTTTGTCCAGCAGCACTTCTCCTCTCACAGCAGGGCCAAGGTGGGGCAGTTTCTATCTCTGTCTCTCCTCACAGCAGTGGTGTAAAGTCCTTATTAAGTCGTTTTGGGGGTATCTGCACTTTTTACTTTTTATATTTTAGACATTTTTTACTTTTTCTTCACTACATTCTTAAGAAAATAATGTGCTTTTTACTCTATACATTTTCTAACAACCAAAAAGTAGTCATTACATTTTGAATGCTTAGCAGGACAGGAGAATGGTCTGATACACACTTATCAGGAGAACATCCCTGGTTATCCCTACTGCCGTTGATCTGGCAGACTCACTCTACACAAATGCTTTGTTTGTAAATTATGTGTGCAACTAGCAATCTGTAAAAAATAATAATTACATTTTAAAAATTGTGATGCCTGGTTTGCTTAATATAAGGAATTTGAAATTTATACCTTGACTTTTATATTATATAATATAAAAGTAAAAAATAAGTATTTAGCAATTACATGTACTTTTGATACCTAAGTACATTTAAAAACAAATTATTTTAGACTTTTACTCAAGTAGTATTTTACTGGGTGACTTTCACCTGAGTCATTTTCTATTAAGGTATCAACTTTCACTCAAGTATGATAAATGGGTACTTTTTCCACCACTGCCTCACAGCAGGGCCAAGGTGGGGCAGCTTCTGTCTCTGTCCCTCTTGCTTTGTTTCTTTCTGTAATGGTCTGGTGATTCTATATGAAGTAGAACTAAAAATGTCTCTATCTCCATCCCACCCTAAGCCTTCCATCATCACACCTTATCCCTCTCTATCCTAGTCTGCTTGTATATAGTAGCTTGTTCATTCTAGGGAATGTGGTTTCCAATGGCATTCCTAACCCCTCTGACCCTTGTCTTTATTTAAGCTCTTCATCATCTCTCACTCCTCCCTTCCTTTCTCCCCCCTCTTTCCCTCACTTGTGTTCAATGCCAACATAGCCTCAACCCCCAAACCCTAGCCATTGTATGTAGGAATTTCCTTCATATTACAGCTAACCCACCCTTTCAGTTTCATATCTATGAAAAGTCCCTGGGAATAGGAGGAAGGGTCCATCTGACTTTGGGCTTACCTGATACAGCTATCTCTCTGGCCCATTCCCAATAGAATCCTTAAAAACAACTGACCTCTAACCCCTGTTCTCTTCCCTCAGGTACAGGAGCTGGTAGAGGACATAAAGCTCTCACTGAAACTCCGGCTGCAAGAGCTGGACTGGATGGATGAGGTGACCAAGGAGGCAGCCAGGGCCAAGGTCAGGATACCACACTATCTCAAATAGGCCCACTGTAGTACAACGTAGGATGAAAGCAGGGGTTGTCTTATTCTGGATCAGTTTAATACTGGTTTATTAAATCCCCATCTCAGTATGTTGTCTGATACGTTCAGAATGTAACGTCTTCATCCTTTTAGAGCACTTGCTGAAACAAAAGTGCTCCAGTGTAATCCCATTATAACAGTCTGCTTGATTAGCTGGTCGTGTGTGTGTGTGTGTGTGTGGTCTATGAAGGATATGTCGGCTCAATATGTGCAAAGTCTCTTTCACCCTCTCTTCCCCTCTTTTCTCTGACCCTTTCCTCCCTTCCCTCTCTCAGCTGCAGCATATGATGGTGATGACAGGCTATCCAGACTTCCTACTCAAACCAGAGCTCATAGACCAGGAGTATGGGGTGAGACCACTTTTACTCACAGACGTACTCTCTCTCTTTCTCTCGCTCTCATTGACTCTCTCCATCTCTGTTATTTGTTCTCCAGTTTGATGTGGATGAAAATACCTATTTCAAAAACATCCTCAACAGTATTAATTTTAACATCAAGATGTCTGTAAAGAAGATCCACAAGCAGGTGGACAAGACCGCGTAAGTGATGCTTTCAACTGCTCCAGATGTTCAGCCTCACAATAACACAACTACACACAGATTCAAAGTTCTATGCACCTCTTGACACTAAACCGTACATTTTATGACAAAAGTAACTGAAGTGAAGATTATACAAGCGATGTACCTACAAATTGACGACACCATAAGCTCGTCTTTTGTGTAACTGTTTAAAATATGCTCCTAGGACTGAACTCAAAACTGAGCTTGTGTCCGAACAAGCTGAAGCCCTCCACCCAGTACTGCCAAATCATGACTTCCTCCTTTATCACAAATATACTCCTTTCATCATTAAGCTCTCCCTCTGCAGAGAAAACATGTCCTCATCCCTCCACCCATCTCTCCGCTGTCTGTAGGGCCATCCGTCTTTCCCACCAGAACAAGGGCATCTCTGAATTTCAAAGTTATTAATTTGGGAAATGTCCTTAAATCGATTCGCCTGGATTTAAAGATTATGACGAAGGGAGTGTTTTCTTATGCAGACAGGAATTATCAATATTGGACTAAATTATAGAATATTTTCACCTTAAAAAAAACTCAAAAGTTTTGAAACAAATTGTCTGTGACACTTAAGTGTCTTTGTGTCTCTTGTTGTTTGAAGATGTTTAGTGAATGTAGGATTAATACATCTCTGATTGGCTGTTTCCCTCTCAGGTGGCTCCTTCCCCCTCAGGCCCTCAATGCCTACCATCTCCCAAACAAGAACCAAATGGGTGAGTCAGTGTGTGATCACATAGCACATCAACGCTCTTAGTATATTCAAGATAACACACTCCTTCTTTCTGGTCAATCCATGTGATGAGGCACCCACATGCCCTAACACACTTACTCTGCATTCACTTACTGACACCAGCCCCCCACACACACTGTCATCTCCCCTCAGTCTTGGCCTCTAGTGGTGTCTGTATCTGCCTCGAGGCTTTACTTCACAGAAAAATCAATGGTGAGTTGCAGAGGACAGAGAGGGCCAGACAAACACAGCCATCAGCCACAAGAGCTAATGGTTACCCTACCTCTATCTACTCCTCTTATACTGCATCACTGCCTCCCTACCCCTCTCTTTATCTTCTGCTCTCACCTTTACTTGTAGTATTTCCCGCTGGAATCCTTCAGCCCACGCTGTACGACCCCGACTTTCCACAGTGAGTACAACTCGGAATATTTTAATCAACTGCTAATTAAGACACTGATTAGTTGTATCAAGTGAGTTAGTTAATGGCCTACTAGACTGGAACGAAAGTCTGCACCCGCTGTACTGGAGCACTCCAGGACAACCCTTCTACAGCATTACCAATGCTTTCCTCCTACATTACCCCTCGTATTCTACCTCCAAACCATTCCACTTTCCGTTAATGGTCACAGTTATACTGCAACCCTCAACTCTCACAGCACGGTATTATTTATTCACATACTTATTCCATTAGAAGTGATCACCACCACTCCACATAAACGACCGCTGCATCCACCCATGCATACTGATGAATGGAATATGATATTAGATGTGTGTGCGTGGTCCCGTTCCCTGCAGTTATTACTACAGTATCCCTAACCTGCCATATAGACGGAGGCTAGCCCAGTGCTGCTATCAGGCCCCAGGTAATGAAGCCTCACTCAGCCAGTTATTTTATACAGGTTTGGAGGGCAACTCTCAGCAGGGTATCGACATCCTGTCAGAAAGTCATTTTCAGACTTAGCCATGTGGATAGCCCCGAGCCTCTGGCCGTCGCTACATCGTATCAGTCTCCATCTGCATGGTCTGCCAGACTACACTAAACACTCCTCACCCACCCGGGTCAAGGAGAGGTGGCCAGGACTCTCACGCTCTTCAGTTATTAATAACAGTTAGATATGACATCAACAGGTCAGATTATGATGTATGTAATACTCTACTGTCCCCTTCAGGACCGGGGTTAGAACTTTAGGCTGAACAGAAGTTTATCAGTTTGTGTTATACTGTGTTATTATAAATATACATTATGTTCATGTCCTCAAATGTTAAGTGATTAGTAACTCATCCCTCCCCTATCCCCCTCTAGATCTCTGAACTATGGAGGAATAGGAGCCATCATCGGTCATGAGCTGACACATGGATATGATGACTGGGGTGAGAGAACCCCCTTGTCTGAAATGTGTCCTAGAAAAGCCTCAAATCCAATAGGGTATGAACAGTTGTAGCCTAACAGTAGAGAAACTGTAATGTCAGTATAATATCAGTTCTGAATAAGGGGTTCATGTCTTTGTCCACATTGGTCATCCTAACTTAAGCCTCTTGCCCCCCCATCTAAGTGGGTTGTCACTATCAGGCCATGCTGCAAGGTACGGAAGTTCCGCCTCCCCCTATCCCAACCAATGAAATCAGTCAAATTACTTCAGACAGAGTAAAAGGCTATAGCCAACTGTACCTTGCAGCGTGGCCAAATATAGTGACCCCCATGCTAAGTGATGTCACCTTACTCTTAGGGGGACAGTATGATCGCTACGGCAACCTGAAGCAGTGGTGGACGGAGGAGTCATACAAGAAGTTTCAGAAGAAAGCAGAGTGCATCGTCAAACTCTACGACAACTTCACCGTCTATAACCAGAAAGTGGGTGCATAGCATACCTTGTTACACTGCTTACTGGACACTCACACACACCTGTAATGGGAGTTGCAATGGTATCTTTCCCCTGTGTTTCTGCAGGTGAATGGTCGTCTGACTCTGGGGGAGAATATAGCAGACATGGGAGGCCTTAAACTGTCTTATTTTGTGAGTGAAATCTTCCAATAGACTGTGCTAGCTGTCAATCATGACTGATTACTCTCTGTCAGGGATCTATTCAATCCGCATTACGGAGGTTCAGCTTTAACGCATCATTGACATTTAAAAGAAATGTTCCTGCTTTAGAGGAGAATGCATTCATGGTAAACACTGTATGTTGGCTCAATCGGAAATTATCTTTAAGTTTCTATCGCATTGAATAGAGCCCTCAGTCACAGTCTCTATGGACTAATGACAAGCTGTCTGTAAACCCAGAACTCAAATCTCATCTCTCTCTCTACCTCTATCCATTTCTGTTTCACTCTCTCCAGGCATATCAGAAGTGGATCAGAGAACATGGTCCAGAAAGACCTCTCCCTGGACTCAAATACACACATGAACAATTACTCTTCATCGCCTTCGCACAGGTACAAACTATGTAGTGTTGTTTCGGCCTGGGAATCTTTTTGTTGCAGTGGGAGTAAAGATGATATTTTTTACTGCAAACTGTCTCCTATTAGAACTGGTGTATGAAGAGACGGTCTCAGTCCATATACCTGCAGCTACTGACTGACAAGCACGCACCAGAGCATTACAGGTACATGCACATCAGAAAAGTGAGGAAGTGTATCAGCCTATCACAGGCCGTACATAATATGAATCGCCTCTCTGATTGGACCATTATCTCTCCCCTCCACCCCTGCAGGGTGATTGGCAGCGTGTCCCAGTTTGATGAGTTTGCCCGAGTGTTTCACTGTCCAAAGGGTTCCCCCATGCATCCTGTCAACAAGTGTTCTGTATGGTGACCTCTGAACTCCTCCACCCACCAACAACTAGAACTTACCTGTGACCTTAACTCTCCTCACCAATCTGTCTGAGGTGTTCTGTTCAGATTCACTTCCATCTCAATCCTGGGACTACCTTTTGCTCTTATCACAGAATTTGCAAATAATGTCATCACCACCAGGCAAAACCATGATCACTTCACTGTCTACTCATGTACATAACCAGTGCTTGACTTGGGCAGGAGGTCACTGGTACGGAGTACTGGCACCTCAAATGTTCTACCGCTTGAGCTCCTGTTCCTCTTATAGAATAGTATTAGCTCAAAGTATTGTGGAGCTCCTGTTCCTCTTATAGAATAGTATTAGCTCAAAGTATTGTGGAGCTCCTGTACTGAAAATGAGTACCGGCACCTATTTCAATCCAAGTCAAGCACATCATTTCTTTATATTTACTTTTTGTGTCATGGGATTACCTTTCTGGTTTTGAATTGGCATGTCAATTCATTCATTATTTGAATCACTTAAAGATCAGATGTTGACAGTAGTAAAGAGCGTTATTAAATCATATTGAAGGGATGGGGATTGTACTGCCAGTATGGACTGCATTCACTCAGATCACTGTTTTGCCTGCCAATGTTTTCGGGAGTCTTTTCTATGAGGTAAATAGTGGACACTGTGCTGCCATCCAGTGGCTGAACAGAGAAGTGGTCTCCGATGTGGAGACCTTGTTCGTCTTGACTGTTGTTACCTGTCTGGCCTTGTGGACGCCATTGGAATGGTGTTACTGTGCGTTTGTACGGTTTTCAATCCATAGTGACCTTTTGCTCAGGATTTGTAGCTAAGTGTGTCCCCAGTGGCAAAGAATAGTGATGGAACATCATGGACTAGTCTGTCTGAACCATGAACCCCTCACACCTTAGTGTACATCAAGGTGAACTATGCTTCTCAATCCACCGGAGACTCCAATCTCCCAATGTCTCACTGTCACATCCCAGACTATGGATTCTTTAGCATGACGATTGTGTTTAAGATAGAAGCATGAACCTGTTGAACAACATCATCCATCCTATTGGACATTATGGACTCTGAGCCCTTCCTATTGGTTTATGTTAACTCTAGGGTCTTCCTTGATACAGCGCATACTCACTCTTGAATGTCCCTGGCCTGCACAGCCAAGAAGCTTTCAAAGGAAGGATCGATGTCACAACAAATCATCTATCTTCTGTACATACAAAACTGTGAATCCAGTCAAAAAAACATTTGTACACAGTAATATTATAATTTTGTATGAAGAATCTCTAAAAATAAGAACAATCTTTGTATAAGTTATAATTGTACGGTTCTTATTCTGAAAACAGCATGTTCAAAACCAGCTTTACACAGTGCAGACTGAGATAAAAGGATGACATCACAGTTCTCAGCTCATATTTCTTGGTGTTCAATGTTTTGGGTAAATAAAAGGGATCATTGTGTGAGGGGTTGGTTTCTCCATGTGCCTTGGTCCAGTGCGTGTACTATACAGTATGCGTGTCTTATTGTGTGTGTGAGTGTGTCAGTGCATGTATCCCACCAGGTTTGTATCCATTTGCAATGCGAGCCAGCTCTCTCTTGGTCTCCCAACGTTGAATGGTGGATCTCCATCTCTCCCACTCTGGAGGTTCTGGAGGCCTGCTATCACACAGAGTCTGGAACATGACAAGAATAAAATAGAGAACTTATGAGTCTATGTCCGGAACCACTCTCATCCTGTTCAGATACACATCCCCATAGCCACAGGGTAACTGTCTGTCCAGAACCACTCTCATCCTGTTCAGATACACATCCCCATAGCCACTGGGTAACTGTCTGTCGGACAACACCACTCTCATCCTGTTCAGATACACATCCCCATAGCCACTGGGTAACTGTCTGTAGGACAACACCATTCTCATCCTGTTCAGATACACATCCCCATAGCCACTGGGTAACTGTCTGTCTGGAACCACTCTCATCCTGTTCAGATACACATCCCCATAGCCACTGGGTAACTGTCTGTCCAGAACCACTCTCATCCTGTTCAGATACACATCCCCATAGCCACTGGGTAACTGTCTGTCCAGAACCACTCTCATCCTGTTCAGATACACATCCCCATAGCCACAGGGTAACTGTCTGTAGGACAACACCATTCTCATCCTGTTCAGATACACATCCCCATAGCCACTGGGTAACTGTCTGTAGGACAACACCATTCTCATCCTGTTCAGATACACATCCCCATAGCCACTGGGTAACTGTCTGTAGGACAACACCATTCTCATCCTGTTCAGATACACATCCCCATAGCCACTGGGTAACTGTCTGTAGGACAACACCATTCTCATCCTGTTCAGATACACATCCCCATAGCCACTGGGTAACTGTCTGTAGGACAACACCATTCTCATCCTGTTCAGATACACATCCCCATAGCCACTGGGTAACTGTCTGTAGGACAACACCATTCTCATCCTGTTCAGATACACATCCCCATAGCCACTGGGTAACTGTCTGTCTGGAACCACTCTCATCCTGTTCAGATACACATCCCCATAGCCACTGGGTAACTGTCTGTCCAGAACCACTCTCATCCTGTTCAGATACACATCCCCATAGCCACTGGGTAACTGTCTGTCCAGAACCACTCTCATCCTGTTCAGATACACATCCCCATAGCCACTGGGTAACTGTCTGTCCAGAACCACTCTCATCCTGTTCAGATACACATCCCCATAGCCACTGGGTAACTGTCTGTCCGGAACCACTCTCATCCTGTTCAGATACACATCCCCATAGCCACTGGGTAACTGTCTGTCCAGAACCACTCTCATCCTGTTCAGATACACATCCCCATAGCCACTGGGTAACTGTCTGTCCAGAACCACTCTCATCCTGTTCAGATACACATCCCCATAGCCACTGGGTAACTGTCTGTCCAGAACCACTCTCATCCTGTTCAGATACACATCCCCATAGCCACTGGGTAACTGTCTGTAGGACAACACCACTCTCATCCTGTTCAGATACACATCCCCATAGCCACTGGGTAACTGTCTGTCCAGAACCACTCTCATCCTGTTCAGATACACATCCCCATAGCCACTGGGTAACTGTCTGTCCAGAACCACTCTCATCCTGTTCAGATACACATCCCCATAGCCACTGGGTAACTGTCTGTCCAGAACCACTCTCATCCTGTTCAGATACACATCCCCATAGCCACTGGGTAACTGTCTGTCTGGAACCACTCTCATCCTGTTCAGATACACATCCCCATAGCCACTGGGTAACTGTCTGTCCAGAACCACTCTCATCCTGTTCAGATACACATCCCCATAGCCACTGGGTAACTGTCTGTCCAGGACAACACCATTCTCATCCTGTTCAGATACACATCCCCATAGCCACTGGGTAACTGTCTGTAGGACAACACCATTCTCATCCTGTTCAGATACACATCCCCATAGCCACTGGGTAACTGTCTGTCTGGAACCACTCTCATCCTGTTCAGATACACATCCCCATAGCCACTGGGTAACTGTCTGTCCAGAACCACTCTCATCCTGTTCAGATACACATCCCCATAGCCACTGGGTAACTGTCTGTCCAGAACCACTCTCATCCTGTTCAGATACACATCCCCATAGCCACTGGGTAACTGTCTGTCCAGAACCAGAACCACTCTCATCCTGTTCAGATACACATCCCCATAGCCACTGGGTAACTGTCTGTCCGGAACCACTCTCATCCTGTTCAGATACACATCCCCATAGCCACTGGGTAACTGTCTGTCCAGAACCACTCTCATCCTGTTCAGATACACATCCCCATAGCCACTGGGTAACTGTCTGTCCAGAACCACTCTCATCCTGTTCAGATACACATCCCCATAGCCACTGGGTAACTGTCTGTCCAGAACCACTCTCATCCTGTTCAGATACACATCCCCATAGCCACTGGGTAACTGTCTGTAGGACAACACCACTCTCATCCTGTTCAGATACACATCCCCATAGCCACTGGGTAACTGTCTGTCCAGAACCACTCTCATCCTGTTCAGATACACATCCCCATAGCCACTGGGTAACTGTCTGTCCAGAACCACTCTCATCCTGTTCAGATACACATCCCCATAGCCACTGGGTAACTGTCTGTCCAGAACCACTCTCATCCTGTTCAGATACACATCCCCATAGCCACTGGGTAACTGTCTGTCTGGAACCACTCTCATCCTGTTCAGATACACATCCCCATAGCCACTGGGTAACTGTCTGTCCAGAACCACTCTCATCCTGTTCAGATACACATCCCCATAGCCACTGGGTAACTGTCTGTAGGACAACACCATTCTCATCCTGTTCAGATACACATCCCCATAGCCACTGGGTAACTGTCTGTAGGACAACACCATTCTCATCCTGTTCAGATACACATCCCCATAGCCACTGGGTAACTGTCTGTCTGGAACCACTCTCATCCTGTTCAGATACACATCCCCATAGCCACTGGGTAACTGTCTGTCCAGAACCACTCTCATCCTGTTCAGATACACATCCCCATAGCCACTGGGTAACTGTCTGTCCAGAACCACTCTCATCCTGTTCAGATACACATCCCCATAGCCACTGGGTAACTGTCTGTAGGACAACACCACTCTCATCCTGTTCAGATACACATCCCCATAGCCACTGGGTAACTGTCTGTCCAGAACCACTCTCTCATCCTGTTCAGATACACATCCCCATAGCCACTGGGTAACTGTCTGTCCAGAACCACTCTCATCCTGTTCAGATACACATCCCCATAGCCACTGGGTAACTGTCTGTCCAGAACCACTCTCATCCTGTTCAGATACACATCCCCATAGCCACTGGGTAACTGTCTGTCTGGAACCACTCTCATCCTGTTCAGATACACATCCCCATAGCCACTGGGTAACTGTCTGTCCAGAACCACTCTCATCCTGTTCAGATACACATCCCCATAGCCACTGGGTAACTGTCTGTAGGACAACACCATTCTCATCCTGTTCAGATACACATCCCCATAGCCACTGGGTAACTGTCTGTAGG
Organism: Oncorhynchus gorbuscha; assembly: GCF_021184085.1. Classification (NCBI taxonomy): domain Eukaryota; kingdom Metazoa; phylum Chordata; class Actinopteri; order Salmoniformes; family Salmonidae; genus Oncorhynchus; species Oncorhynchus gorbuscha. The sequence goes on from NC_060185.1 coordinate 24,825,194, forward strand.
ACAACACCATTCTCATCCTGTTCAGATACACATCCCCATAGCCACTGGGTAACTGTCTGTCCAGAACCACTCTCATCCTGTTCAGATACACATCCCCATAGCCACTGGGTAACTGTCTGTCTGGAACCACTCTCATCCTGTTCAGATACACATCCCCATAGCCACTGGGTAACTGTCTGTCCAGAACCACTCTCATCCTGTTCAGATACACATCCCCATAGCCACTGGGTAACTGTCTGTCCAGAACCACTCTCATCCTGTTCAGATACACATCCCCATAGCCACTGGGTAACTGTCTGTCTGGAACCACTCTCATCCTGTTCAGATACACATCCCCATAGCCACAGGGTAACTGTCTGTCCAGAACCACTCTCATCCTGTTCAGATACACATCCCCATAGCCACTGGGTAACTGTCTGTCCGGAACCACTCTCATTCTGTTCAGATACACATCCCCATAGCCACTGGGTAACTGTCTGTAGGACAACACCACTCTCATCCTGTTCAGATACACATCCCCATAGCCACTGGGTAACTGTCTGTAGGACAACACCATTCTCATCCTGTTCAGATACACATCCCCATAGCCACTGGGTAACTGTCTGTCTGGAACCACTCTCATCCTGTTCAGATACACATCCCCATAGCCACTGGGTAACTGTCTGTCCAGAACCACTCTCATCCTGTTCAGATACACATCCCCATAGCCACTGGGTAACTGTCTGTCCAGAACCACTCTCATCCTGTTCAGATACACATCCCCATAGCCACTGGGTAACTGTCTGTAGGACAACACCACTCTCATCCTGTTCAGATACACATCCCCATAGCCACTGGGTAACTGTCTGTAGGACAACACCACTCTCATCCTGTTCAGATACACATCCCCATAGCCACTGGGTAACTGTCTGTCCAGAACCACTCTCATCCTGTTCAGATACACATCCCCATAGCCACTGGGTAACTGTCTGTCCAGAACCACTCTCATCCTGTTCAGATACACATCCCCATAGCCACAGGGTAACCGTCTGTAGGACAACACCACTCTCATCCTGTTCAGATACACATCCCCATAGCCACTGGGTAACTGTCTGTCCAGAACCACTCTCATCCTGTTCAGATACACATCCCCATAGCCACTGGGTAACTGTCTGTAGGACAACACCATTCTCATCCTGTTCAGATACACATCCCCATAGCCACTGGGTAACTGTCTGTCCAGAACCACTCTCATCCTGTTCAGATACACATCCCCATAGCCACTGGGTAACTGTCTGTAGGACAACACCATTCTCATCCTGTTCAGATACACATCCCCATAGCCACTGGGTAACTGTCTGTAGGACAACACCATTCTCATCCTGTTCAGATACACATCCCCATAGCCACTGGGTAACTGTCTGTCTGGAACCACTCTCATCCTGTTCAGATACACATCCCCATAGCCACTGGGTAACTGTCTGTCCAGAACCACTCTCATCCTGTTCAGATACACATCCCCATAGCCACTGGGTAACTGTCTGTCCAGAACCACTCTCATCCTGTTCAGATACACATCCCCATAGCCACTGGGTAACTGTCTGTCCAGAACCACTCTCATCCTGTTCAGATACACATCCCCATAGCCACTGGGTAACTGTCTGTAGGACAACACCACTCTCATCCTGTTCAGATACACATCCCCATAGCCACTGGGTAACTGTCTGTCCAGAACCACTCTCATCCTGTTCAGATACACATCCCCATAGCCACTGGGTAACTGTCTGTCCAGAACCACTCTCATCCTGTTCAGATACACATCCCCATAGCCACTGGGTAACTGTCTGTCCAGAACCACTCTCATCCTGTTCAGATACACATCCCCATAGCCACTGGGTAACTGTCTGTCTGGAACCACTCTCATCCTGTTCAGATACACATCCCCATAGCCACTGGGTAACTGTCTGTCCAGAACCACTCTCATCCTGTTCAGATACACATCCCCATAGCCACTGGGTAACTGTCTGTAGGACAACACCATTCTCATCCTGTTCAGATACACATCCCCATAGCCACTGGGTAACTGTCTGTAGGACAACACCATTCTCATCCTGTTCAGATACACATCCCCATAGCCACTGGGTAACTGTCTGTCCAGAACCACTCTCATCCTGTTCAGATACACATCCCCATAGCCACTGGGTAACTGTCTGTCCAGAACCACTCTCATCCTGTTCAGATACACATCCCCATAGCCACTGGGTAACTGTCTGTCTGGAACCACTCTCATCCTGTTCAGATACACATCCCCATAGCCACTGGGTAACTGTCTGTCCAGAACCACTCTCATCCTGTTCAGATACACATCCCCATAGCCACTGGGTAACTGTCTGTAGGACAACACCACTCTCATCCTGTTCAGATACACATCCCCATAGCCACTGGGTAACTGTCTGTAGGACAACACCACTCTCATCCTGTTCAGATACACATCCCCATAGCCACTGGGTAACTGTCTGTCCAGAACCACTCTCATCCTGTTCAGATACACATCCCCATAGCCACTGGGTAACTGTCTGTCCAGAACCACTCTCATCCTGTTCAGATACACATCCCCATAGCCACTGGGTAACTGTCTGTAGGACAACACCATTCTCATCCTGTTCAGATACACATCCCCATAGCCACTGGGTAACTGTCTGTCTGGAACCACTCTCATCCTGTTCAGATACACATCCCCATAGCCACTGGGTAACTGTCTGTCCAGAACCACTCTCATCCTGTTCAGATACACATCCCCATAGCCACTGGGTAACTGTCTGTCCAGAACCACTCTCATCCTGTTCAGATACACATCCCCATAGCCACTGGGTAACTGTCTGTAGGACAACACCACTCTCATCCTGTTCAGATACACATCCCCATAGCCACTGGGTAACTGTCTGTCCAGAACCACTCTCATCCTGTTCAGATACACATCCCCATAGCCACTGGGTAACTGTCTGTCCAGAACCACTCTCATCCTGTTCAGATACACATCCCCATAGCCACTGGGTAACTGTCTGTCCAGAACCACTCTCATCCTGTTCAGATACACATCCCCATAGCCACTGGGTAACTGTCTGTCTGGAACCACTCTCATCCTGTTCAGATACACATCCCCATAGCCACTGGGTAACTGTCTGTAGGACAACACCACTCTCATCCTGTTCAGATACACATCCCCATAGCCACTGGGTAACTGTCTGTCTGGAACCACTCTCATCCTGTTCAGATACACATCCCCATAGCCACTGGGTAACTGTCTGTCCAGAACCACTCTCATCCTGTTCAGATACACATCCCCATAGCCACTGGGTAACTGTCTGTAGGACAACACCATTCTCATCCTGTTCAGATACACATCCCCATAGCCACTGGGTAACTGTCTGTCCAACACCACTCTCATCCTGTTCAGATACACATCCCCATAGCCACTGGGTAACTGTCTGTAGGACAACACCATTCTCATCCTGTTCAGATACACATCCCCACAGCCACTGGGTAACTGTCTGTCTGGAACCACTCTCATCCTGTTCAGATACACATCCCCATAGCCACTGGGTAACTGTCTGTCCAGAACCACTCTCATCCTGTTCAGATACACATCCCCATAGCCACTGGGTAACTGTCTGTCCAGAACCACTCTCATCCTGTTCAGATACACATCCCCATAGCCACTGGGTAACTGTCTGTAGGACAACACCATTCTCATCCTGTTCAGATACACATCCCCATAGCCACTGGGTAACTGTCTGTAGGACAACACCACTCTCATCCTGTTCAGATACACATCCCCATAGCCACTGGGTAACTGTCTGTAGGACAACACCATTCTCATCCTGTTCAGATACACATCCCCATAGCCACTGGGTAACTGTCTGTCCAGAACCACTCTCATCCTGTTCAGATACACATCCCCATAGCCACTGGGTAACTGTCTGTCCAAACCACTCTCATCCTGTTCAGATACACATCCCCATAGCTACTGGGTAACTGTCTGTCTGGAACCACTCTCATCCTGTTCAGATACACATCCCCATAGCCACTGGGTAACTGTCTGTAGGACAACACCATTCTCATCCTGTTCAGATACACATCCCCATAGCCACTGGGTAACTGTCTGTCCAGAACCACTCTCATCCTGTTCAGATACACATCCCCATAGCCACTGGGTAACTGTCTGTCTGGAACCACTCTCATCCTGTTCAGATACACATCCCCATAGCCACTGGGTAACTGTCTGTCCAGAACCACTCTCATCCTGTTCAGATACACATCCCCATAGCCACTGGGTAACTGTCTGTCTGGAACCACTCTCATCCTGTTCAGATACACATCCCCATAGCCACTGGGTAACTGTCTGTAGGACAACACCACTCTCATCCTGTTCAGATACACATCCCCATAGCCACTGGGTAACTGTCTGTCCAGAACCACTCTCATCCTGTTCAGATACACATCCCCATAGCCACTGGGTAACTGTCTGTCCAGAACCACTCTCATCCTGTTCAGATACACATCCCCATAGCCACTGGGTAACTGTCTGTAGGACAACACCATTCTCATCCTGTTCAGATACACATCCCCATAGCCACTGGGTAACTGTCTGTCTGGAACCACTCTCATCCTGTTCAGATACACATCCCCATAGCCACTGGGTAACTGTCTGTCCAGAACCACTCTCATCCTGTTCAGATACACATCCCCATAGCCACTGGGTAACTGTCTGTCCAGAACCACTCTCATCCTGTTCAGATACACATCCCCATAGCCACTGGGTAACTGTCTGTAGGACAACACCACTCTCATCCTGTTCAGATACACATCCCCATAGCCACTGGGTAACTGTCTGTCCAGAACCACTCTCATCCTGTTCAGATACACATCCCCATAGCCACTGGGTAACTGTCTGTCCAGAACCACTCTCATCCTGTTCAGATACACATCCCCATAGCCACTGGGTAACTGTCTGTCCAGAACCACTCTCATCCTGTTCAGATACACATCCCCATAGCCACTGGGTAACTGTCTGTCTGGAACCACTCTCATCCTGTTCAGATACACATCCCCATAGCCACTGGGTAACTGTCTGTAGGACAACACCACTCTCATCCTGTTCAGATACACATCCCCATAGCCACTGGGTAACTGTCTGTCTGGAACCACTCTCATCCTGTTCAGATACACATCCCCATAGCCACTGGGTAACTGTCTGTCCAGAACCACTCTCATCCTGTTCAGATACACATCCCCATAGCCACTGGGTAACTGTCTGTGCAGAACCACTCTCATCCTGTTCAGATACACATCCCCATAGCCACTGGGTAACTGTCTGTCCAGAACCACTCTCATCCTGTTCAGATACACATCCCCATAGCCACTGGGTAACTGTCTGTAGGACAACACCATTCTCATCCTGTTCAGATACACATCCCCATAGCCACTGGGTAACTGTCTGTAGGACAACACCACTCTCATCCTGTTCAGATACACATCCCCATAGCCACTGGGTAACTGTCTGTAGGACAACACCATTCTCATCCTGTTCAGATACACATCCCCATAGCCACTGGGTAACTGTCTGTCCAGAACCACTCTCATCCTGTTCAGATACACATCCCCATAGCCACTGGGTAACTGTCTGTCCAGAACCACTCTCATCCTGTTCAGATACACATCCCCATAGCCACTGGGTAACTGTCTGTAGGACAACACCACTCTCATCCTGTTCAGATACACATCCCCATAGCCACTGGGTAACTGTCTGTCCAGAACCACTCTCATCCTGTTCAGATACACATCCCCATAGCCACTGGGTAACTGTCTGTCCAGAACCACTCTCATCCTGTTCAGATACACATCCCCATAGCCACTGGGTAACTGTCTGTAGGACAACACCATTCTCATCCTGTTCAGATACACATCCCCATAGCCACTGGGTAACTGTCTGTAGGACAACACCACTCTCATCCTGTTCAGATACACATCCCCATAGCCACTGGGTAACTGTCTGTAGGACAACACCATTCTCATCCTGTTCAGATACACATCCCCATAGCCACTGGGTAACTGTCTGTCCAGAACCACTCTCATCCTGTTCAGATACACATCCCCATAGCCACTGGGTAACTGTCTGTAGGACAACACCACTCTCATCCTGTTCAGATACACATCCCCATAGCTACTGGGTAACTGTCTGTCTGGAACCACTCTCATCCTGTTCAGATACACATCCCCATAGCCACTGGGTAACTGTCTGTAGGACAACACCATTCTCATCCTGTTCAGATACACATCCCCATAGCCACTGGGTAACTGTCTGTCCAGAACCACTCTCATCCTGTTCAGATACACATCCCCATAGCCACTGGGTAACTGTCTGTCTGGAACCACTCTCATCCTGTTCAGATACACATCCCCATAGCCACTGGGTAACTGTCTGTCCAGAACCACTCTCATCCTGTTCAGATACACATCCCCATAGCCACTGGGTAACTGTCTGTAGGACAACACCACTCTCATCCTGTTCAGATACACATCCCCATAGCCACTGGGTAACTGTCTGTAGGACAACACCACTCTCATCCTGTTCAGATACACATCCCCATAGCCACTGGGTAACTGTCTGTCCAGAACCACTCTCATCCTGTTCAGATACACATCCCCATAGCCACTGGGTAACTGTCTGTCTGGAACCACTCTCATCCTGTTCAGATACACATCCCCATAGCCACTGGGTAACTGTCTGTAGGACAACACCATTCTCATCCTGTTCAGATACACATCCCCATAGCCACTGGGTAACTGTCTGTCTGGAACCACTCTCATCCTGTTCAGATACACATCCCCATAGCCACTGGGTAACTGTCTGTCCAGAACCACTCTCATCCTGTTCAGATACACATCCCCATAGCCACTGGGTAACTGTCTGTCCAGAACCACTCTCATCCTGTTCAGATACACATCCCCATAGCCACTGGGTAACTGTCTGTAGGACAACACCACTCTCATCCTGTTCAGATACACATCCCCATAGCCACTGGGTAACTGTCTGTCCAGAACCACTCTCATCCTGTTCAGATACACATCCCCATAGCCACTGGGTAACTGTCTGTCTGGAACCACTCTCATCCTGTTCAGATACACATCCCCATAGCCACTGGGTAACTGTCTGTCCAGAACCACTCTCATCCTGTTCAGATACACATCCCCATAGCCACTGGGTAACTGTCTGTCTGGAACCACTCTCATCCTGTTCAGATACACATCCCCATAGCCACTGGGTAACTGTCTGTAGGACAACACCACTCTCATCCTGTTCAGATACACATCCCCATAGCCACTGGGTAACTGTCTGTCTGGAACCACTCTCATCCTGTTCAGATACACATCCCCATAGCCACTGGGTAACTGTCTGTCCAGAACCACTCTCATCCTGTTCAGATACACATCCCCATAGCCACTGGGTAACTGTCTGTAGGACAACACCATTCTCATCCTGTTCAGATACACATCCCCATAGCCACTGGGTAACTGTCTGTAGGACAACACCACTCTCATCCTGTTCAGATACACATCCCCATAGCCACTGGGTAACTGTCTGTAGGACAACACCATTCTCATCCTGTTCAGATACACATCCCCATAGCCACTGGGTAACTGTCTGTCTGGAACCACTCTCATCCTGTTCAGATACACATCCCCATAGCCACTGGGTAACTGTCTGTCTGGAACCACTCTCATCCTGTTCAGATACACATCCCCATAGCCACTGGGTAACTGTCTGTCCAGAACCACTCTCATCCTGTTCAGATACACATCCCCATAGCCACTGGGTAACTGTCTGTCCAGAACCACTCTCATCCTGTTCAGATACACATCCCCATAGCCACTGGGTAACTGTCTGTCCAGACAACACCACTCTCATCCTGTTCAGATACACATCCCCATAGCCACTGGGTAACTGTCTGTAGGACAACACCACTCTCATCCTGTTCAGATACACATCCCCATAGCCACTGGGTAACTGTCTGTCCAGAACCACTCTCATCCTGTTCAGATACACATCCCCATAGCCACTGGGTAACTGTCTGTAGGACAACACCACTCTCATCCTGTTACACATCCCCATAGCCACTGGGTAACAGATACACATCCCCATAGCCACTGGGTAACTGTCTGTCCAGAACCACTCTCATCCTGTTCAGATACACATCCCCATAGCCACTGGGTAACTGTCTGTAGGACAACACCACTCTCATCCTGTTCAGATACACATCCCCATAGCCACTGGGTAACTGTCTGTCCAGAACCACTCTCATCCTGTTCAGATACACATCCCCATAGCCACTGGGTAACTGTCTGTAGGACAACACCATTCTCATCCTGTTCAGATAAACATCCCCATAGCCACTGGGTAACTGTCTGTCTGGAGGACAACACCATTCTCATCCTGTTCAGATACACATCCCCATAGCCACTGGGTAACTGTCTGTCTGGAACCACTCTCATCCTGTTCAGATACACATCCCCATAGCCACTGGGTAACTGTCTGTCCAGAACCACTCTCATCCTGTTCAGATACACATCCCCATAGCCACTGGGTAACTGTCTGTCTGGAACCACTCTCATCCTGTTCAGATACACATCCCCATAGCCACTGGGTAACTGTCTGTAGGACAACACCACTCTCATCCTGTTCAGATACACATCCCCATAGCCACTGGGTAACTGTCTGTCCAGAACCACTCTCATCCTGTTCAGATACACATCCCCATAGCCACTGGGTAACTGTCTGTCCAGAACCACTCTCATCCTGTTCAGATACACATCCCCATAGCCACTGGGTAACTGTCTGTAGGACAACACCATTCTCATCCTGTTCAGATACACATCCCCATAGCCACTGGGTAACTGTCTGTCTGGAACCACTCTCATCCTGTTCAGATACACATCCCCATAGCCACTGGGTAACTGTCTGTCCAGAACCACTCTCATCCTGTTCAGATACACATCCCCATAGCCACTGGGTAACTGTCTGTCCAGAACCACTCTCATCCTGTTCAGATACACATCCCCATAGCCACTGGGTAACTGTCTGTCTGGAACCACTCTCATCCTGTTCAGATACACATCCCCATAGCCACTGGGTAACTGTCTGTCCAGAACCACTCTCATCCTGTTCAGATACACATCCCCATAGCCACTGGGTAACTGTCTGTCTGGAACCACTCTCATCCTGTTCAGATACACATCCCCATAGCCACTGGGTAACTGTCTGTAGGACAACACCACTCTCATCCTGTTCAGATACACATCCCCATAGCCACTGGGTAACTGTCTGTCTGGAACCACTCTCATCCTGTTCAGATACACATCCCCATAGCCACTGGGTAACTGTCTGTCCAGAACCACTCTCATCCTGTTCAGATACACATCCCCATAGCCACTGGGTAACTGTCTGTAGGACAACACCATTCTCATCCTGTTCAGATACACATCCCCATAGCCACTGGGTAACTGTCTGTCCAACACCACTCTCATCCTGTTCAGATACACATCCCCATAGCCACTGGGTAACTGTCTGTAGGACAACACCATTCTCATCCTGTTCAGATACACATCCCCACAGCCACTGGGTAACTGTCTGTCTGGAACCACTCTCATCCTGTTCAGATACACATCCCCATAGCCACTGGGTAACTGTCTGTCTGGAACCACTCTCATCCTGTTCAGATACACATCCCCATAGCCACTGGGTAACTGTCTGTCCAGAACCACTCTCATCCTGTTCAGATACACATCCCCATAGCCACTGGGTAACTGTCTGTAGGACAACACCACTCTCATCCTGTTCAGATACACATCCCCATAGCCACTGGGTAACTGTCTGTCCAGAACCACTCTCATCCTGTTCAGATACACATCCCCATAGCCACTGGGTAACTGTCTGTCCAGAACCACTCTCATCCTGTTCAGATACACATCCCCATAGCCACTGGGTAACTGTCTGTCCAGAACCACTCTCATCCTGTTCAGATACACATCCCCATAGCCACTGGGTAACTGTCTGTCTGGAACCACTCTCATCCTGTTCAGATACACATCCCCATAGCCACTGGGTAACTGTCTGTAGGACAACACCACTCTCATCCTGTTCAGATACACATCCCCATAGCCACTGGGTAACTGTCTGTCTGGAACCACTCTCATCCTGTTCAGATACACATCCCCATAGCCACTGGGTAACTGTCTGTCCAGAACCACTCTCATCCTGTTCAGATACACATCCCCATAGCCACTGGGTAACTGTCTGTCTGGACAACACCACTCTCATCCTGTTCAGATACACATCCCCATAGCCACTGGGTAACTGTCTGTAGGACAACACCACTCTCATCCTGTTCAGATACACATCCCCATAGCCACTGGGTAACTGTCTGTCCAGAACCACTCTCATCCTGTTCAGATACACATCCCCATAGCCACTGGGTAACTGTCTGTAGGACAACACCACTCTCATCCTGTTCAGATACACATCCCCATAGCCACTGGGTAACTGTCTGTCCAGAACCACTCTCATCCTGTTCAGATACACATCCCCATAGCCACTGGGTAACTGTCTGTCCAGAACCACTCTCATCCTGTTCAGATACACATCCCCATAGCCACTGGGTAACTGTCTGTCCAGAACCACTCTCATCCTGTTCAGATACACATCCCCATAGCCACTGGGTAACTGTCTGTCTGGAACCACTCTCATCCTGTTCAGATACACATCCCCATAGCCACTGGGTAACTGTCTGTAGGACAACACCACTCTCATCCTGTTCAGATACACATCCCCATAGCCACTGGGTAACTGTCTGTCTGGAACCACTCTCATCCTGTTCAGATACACATCCCCATAGCCACTGGGTAACTGTCTGTCCAGAACCACTCTCATCCTGTTCAGATACACATCCCCATAGCCACTGGGTAACTGTCTGTAGGACAACACCATTCTCATCCTGTTCAGATACACATCCCCATAGCCACTGGGTAACTGTCTGTAGGACAACACCACTCTCATCCTGTTCAGATACACATCCCCATAGCCACTGGGTAACTGTCTGTCTGGACACCATTCTCATCCTGTTCAGATACACATCCCCACAGCCACTGGGTAACTGTCTGTCCAGAACCACTCTCATCCTGTTCAGATACACATCCCCATAGCCACTGGGTAACTGTCTGTCCAGAACCACTCTCATCCTGTTCAGATACACATCCCCATAGCCACTGGGTAACTGTCTGTCTGGAACCACTCTCATCCTGTTCAGATACACATCCCCATAGCCACTGGGTAACTGTCTGTCTGGAACCACTCTCATCCTGTTCAGATACACATCCCCATAGCCACTGGGTAACTGTCTGTAGGACAACACCATTCTCATCCTGTTCAGATACACATCCCCATAGCCACTGGGTAACTGTCTGTCTGGAACCACTCTCATCCTGTTCAGATACACATCCCCATAGCCACTGGGTAACTGTCTGTCCAGAACCACTCTCATCCTGTTCAGATACACATCCCCATAGCCACTGGGTAACTGTCTGTCCAGAACCACTCTCATCCTGTTCAGATACACATCCCCATAGCCACTGGGTAACTGTCTGTAGGACAACACCACTCTCATCCTGTTCAGATACACATCCCCATAGCCACTGGGTAACTGTCTGTCCAGAACCACTCTCATCCTGTTCAGATACACATCCCCATAGCCACTGGGTAACTGTCTGTCCAGAACCACTTCTCATCCTGTTCAGATACACATCCCCATAGCCACTGGGTAACTGTCTGTCCAGAACCACTCTCATCCTGTTCAGATACACATCCCCATAGCCACTGGGTAACTGTCTGTCTGGAACCACTCTCATCCTGTTCAGATACACATCCCCATAGCCACTGGGTAACTGTCTGTAGGACAACACCATTCTCATCCTGTTCAGATACACATCCCCATAGCCACTGGGTAACTGTCTGTCTGGAACCACTCTCATCCTGTTCAGATACACATCCCCATAGCCACTGGGTAACTGTCTGTCCAGAACCACTCTCATCCTGTTCAGATACACATCCCCATAGCCACTGGGTAACTGTCTGTAGGACAACACCATTCTCATCCTGTTCAGATACACATCCCCATAGCCACTGGGTAACTGTCTGTAGGACAACACCACTCTCATCCTGTTCAGATACACATCCCCATAGCCACTGGGTAACTGTCTGTCCAGAACCACTCTCATCCTGTTCAGATACACATCCCCATAGCCACTGGGTAACTGTCTGTAGGACAACACCACTCTCATCCTGTTCAGATACACATCCCCATAGCCACTGGGTAACTGTCTGTCTGGAACCACTCTCATCCTGTTCAGATACACATCCCCATAGCCACTGGGTAACTGTCTGTCCAGAACCACTCTCATCCTGTTCAGATACACATCCCCATAGCCACTGGGTAACTGTCTGTCCAGAACCACTCTCATCCTGTTCAGATACACATCCCCATAGCCACTGGGTAACTGTCTGTCTGGAACCACTCTCATCCTGTTCAGATACACATCCCCATAGCCACTGGGTAACTGTCTGTAGGACAACACCACTCTCATCCTGTTCAGATACACATCCCCATAGCCACTGGGTAACTGTCTGTCCAGAACCACTCTCATCCTGTTCAGATACACATCCCCATAGCCACTGGGTAACTGTCTGTCCAGAACCACTCTCATCCTGTTCAGATACACATCCCCATAGCCACTGGGTAACTGTCTGTCCAGGAACCACCATTCTCATCCTGTTCAGATACACATCCCCATAGCCACTGGGTAACTGTCTGTAGGACAACACCACTCTCATCCTGTTCAGATACACATCCCCATAGCCACTGGGTAACTGTCTGTCCAGGAACCACTCTCATCCTGTTCAGATACACATCCCCATAGCCACTGGGTAACTGTCTGTCTGGAACCACTCTCATCCTGTTCAGATACACATCCCCATAGCCACTGGGTAACTGTCTGTCCAGAACCACTCTCATCCTGTTCAGATACACATCCCCATAGCCACTGGGTAACTGTCTGTCTGGAACCACTCTCATCCTGTTCAGATACACATCCCCATAGCCACTGGGTAACTGTCTGTCTGGAACCACTCTCATCCTGTTCAGATACACATCCCCATAGCCACTGGGTAACTGTCTGTCTGGAACCACTCTCATCCTGTTCAGATACACATCCCCATAGCCACTGGGTATCTGTCTGTAGGACAACACCATTCTCATCCTGTTCAGATACACATCCCCATAGCCACTGGGTAACTGTCTGTCCAGAACCACTCTCATCCTGTTCAGATACACATCCCCATAGCCACTGGGTAACTGTCTGTAGGACAACACCATTCTCATCCTGTTCAGATACACATCCCCATAGCCACTGGGTAACTGTCTGTCTGGAACCACTCTCATCCTGTTCAGATACACATCCCCATAGCCACTGGGTAACTGTCTGTAGGACAACACCATTCTCATCCTGTTCAGATACACATCCCCACAGCCACTGGGTAACTGTCTGTCTGGAACCACTCTCATCCTGTTCAGATACACATCCCCATAGCCACTGGGTAACTGTCTGTCTGGAACCACTCTCATCCTGTTCAGATACACATCCCCATAGCCACTGGGTAACTGTCTGTCCAGAACCACTCTCATCCTGTTCAGATACACATCCCCATAGCCACTGGGTAACTGTCTGTCTGGAACCACTCTCATCCTGTTCAGATACACATCCCCATAGCCACTGGGTAACTGTCTGTCTGGAACCACTCTCATCCTGTTCAGATACACATCCCCATAGCCACTGGGTAACTGTCTGTCTGGAACCACTCTCATCCTGTTCAGATACACATCCCCATAGCCACTGGGTATCTGTCTGTAGGACAACACCATTCTCATCCTGTTCAGATACACATCCCCATAGCCACTGGGTAACTGTCTGTCCAGAACCACTCTCATCCTGTTCAGATACACATCCCCATAGCCACTGGGTAACTGTCTGTAGGACAACACCATTCTCATCCTGTTCAGATACACATCCCCATAGCCACTGGGTAACTGTCTGTCCAGAACCACTCTCATCCTGTTCAGATACACATCCCCATAGCCACTGGGTAACTGTCTGTCCAGAACCACTCTCATCCTGTTCAGATACACATCCCCATAGCCACTGGGTAACTGTCTGTGCAGAACCACTCTCATCCTGTTCAGATACACATCCCCATAGCCACTGGGTAACTGTCTGTCCAGAACCACTCTCATCCTGTTCAGATACACATCCCCATAGCCACTGGGTAACTGTCTGTAGGACAACACCATTCTCATCCTGTTCAGATACACATCCCCATAGCCACAGGGTAACTGTCTGTAGGACAACACCACTCTCATCCTGTTCAGATACACATCCCCATAGCCACTGGGTAACTGTCTGTAGGACAACACCACTCTCATCCTGTTCAGATACACATCCCCATAGCCACTGGGTAACTGTCTGTCCAGAACCACTCTCATCCTGTTCAGATACACATCCCCATAGCCACTGGGTAACTGTCTGTCTGGAAACACCATTCTCATCCTGTTCAGATACACATCCCCATAGCCACTGGGTAACTGTCTGTAGGACAACACCATTCTCATCCTGTTCAGATACACATCCCCATAGCCACTGGGTAACTGTCTGTCCAGAACCACTCTCATCCTGTTCAGATACACATCCCCATAGCCACTGGGTAACTGTCTGTCCAGACAACACCACTCTCATCCTGTTCAGATACACATCCCCATAGCCACTGGGTAACTGTCTGTAGGACAACACCACTCTCATCCTGTTCAGATACACATCCCCATAGCCACTGGGTAACTGTCTGTGACAGACCAGTCTCATCCTGTTCAGATACACATCCCCATAGCCACTGGGTAACTGTCTGTCTGTTCAGAACATCCCCATAGCCACTCTCTGTATCCATCCCCTGTTCAGATACACATCCCCATAGCCACTGGGTAACTGTACACATCCCCTGTTCTCAGTTCTGACCAGACAGTGGCTATGGACGAACAGGATGAGAATGGTTCTGTGTGTAAGAACAGGATGAGAGTGGTTCCAGACTTACCCAGTGGCTATGGGGATGTACAACACATTCTCATCCTGTTCAGATACACATCCCCATAGCCACTGGGTAACTGTCTGTCTGGAACCACTCTCATCCTGTTCAGATACACATCCCCATAGCCACTGGGTAACTGTCTGTAGGACAACACCACTCTCATCCTGTTCAGATACCCAGTGGCTATGGGGATGTGTAACTGTCTGTAGGACAACACCACTCTCATCCTGTTCAGATACCCAGTGGCTATGGGGATGTGTAACTGTCTGTAGGACAACACCACTCTCTTTGACAAGACACAGAATAAAGCCATTGAGACAAACACCTCAGGCCATTTTCATAAAGTGTCTGATAAATGTATTTGGATCACACAACTGGTGTTAAAATTCCCACCAAGGGCTTAATTCAAAAATATCAAACTGGATGGTTCAAATCCTGATATGTTTTTCCAGCTATAGTTCTGCACGTCGTCTTTGTCTTTGGTGGAGGGCTTTAAAATCAGCACTACAATGAAATATCTTTGAACAGCAAATTTACTCAGTACCTCCTTTTTACTAGAAATTTCCTTCCCTGAAAAATGTGAATAGTCTGTGCCTGCAACCGAGAAAGTTCTCAGCTCTTTAAACCTCCCCCCAAGAGAACCAAACATTTACCCAATAGAGCTAAGAGGTTTGAGGACCATTTATAAGTTAATGAATAGCTGTAATTCTTACTCCTACAGATTGGACAATTCTCTGAATTTCTCAGCCAGTTAAGACATACTTTGCACTCAGGGATTTTAGCACTCCCTAGAGTCTCTTTCATTGAGTTTAATGGAGTCACTTTGGGGGAACTGTGGTAAAGAGGTACTATTGAAACACCAAACAAAGAAGGCATAAAAGCTGAGAGGACTGCAGACTCATTATTAGTGAGAGTTGATGAAGTGATATGAGAGAAAAGCACCTTTCTGTTGCGTTTGCATGATGAACTGTGTGCACCCCCTTTACTGCTTCCCGGGGTGTAGTCTCCATTTTCTTGTGGTTCCTCATCCCCCATGGATCTGTTTGGCTCTCCATCACTCTTCAGGCTGTCAAACTTGGACCGGAACCAACTGTGAGCTTCCTCTAGGTTCTCTGATATCTGAGTGTGGGGACAAGCATGATGTCAGGAGAATTCCAATTAAGTTCAACTTCACTCACCCGTCAGGGGCTATTTGGGTGTACACGCTTAACAGACGGAGATACAGAGTAAGAGAATTAATGACCAAGCAAGGAGGTGATGAAGATGAGGGAGCAGGACAAATGACTCTGGGTGGTTGAGGGAGAGATTACCTGCTGTGACTCCAGGCTGACCTCTTTCATTTTCTGCTCTGCCTGGTCTTTGGCCTCCTGCAGCTTCTTGATGCTCTCCTCCAGCCTCTGCTCGGACAAACACAGAAACACACATATGCAGACTATAAACAGACATGGCTGTCTCTCAATATGCCATCAAAGTCAAAAAGTAAAGGAGATTAAATTAAGCCATTTAAAAACATTGAGTTAAGCGAGGCTAGCTTATGACAGAAATACGTAACCCCTGCTAACCTGACACTTGTCTTGCATGACGTGTCTCAGCTCCCTCTCAGCCTCTAGCTCCCCCTCCTGGCTGGAGGACAGGCGCCGTAGCTCCCGCTGGAGGGATAATGTCTCGGACCGGAACTGCTGGATCAACTCACTCTGAAAACAGACAGGACAATGGTGACTGATGAATACCATACTGTAAACATCCACCGGTGTAGAAAGTGTGAGTAAGGTGTCCTACCTGCTCATAGTTCTTCTTCTGATACTGATCCTTCAAGGTCTTGAGGCTCTTTAGTTCACCTTCCATGTCCTGAGTACAAAGGGAGAACATGAGTCACAATAATAGGACATCTGGTTTAGCAGGTGCTTGTCTACAAGATGGCACCAACAGACCCGGCCTCCCTGTTTCTGACTCCTAGCTAACTTTGAAGTATTTTTTAGTATTTTGTGTGTTAATTCTTACATTATTTGTGCAGAATGTTTCTAGTCAGACATTAAGATTTATTGTATTATTATTATTACTATGATTATGTGAACTTGTTTGACATTTTACTGTATTGTTAGGAGTTAGAAACTTAAGCATTTTGCTGCACCGCTATAACATCTCCTAAAATGTGTACGCGACCAATACACTTTGATTTGATATAGTAGACAGTACTGTAGATACTTTTATTTTCTGAGAGTTGCCCAGAGTGGCTCTATTATCTAGGTGTTGCTTGAGCTGTGTCTTCTGATCTCTGAGACGGGCTTTCTGATTGGACACCACTTTCTCCAACTCAGAGGTCTTCTCCCGCAGCTCCCGATTTGCCCTGGAGAGGTCACCTGACCTAGATGACAAGTCCTCAAGAGCCTTTCTCAACTGAAGAGAGAGAGACACACACAAACAGAAGGGAAGGAGAAATAAAGAGGGGTGAGGAAAGAGGAAGGATGATATTTAGAGTTCTGACTGATGGACAGAAGCGATGGTGTATGAGAGAGTGAGCAGTACCTCTGAGATTTCTCCCTGTGACAACCTCTTCATGGAGTCCCTCTCTTTCCTCATCCGAAGCTTCATCGATTCCAGATGCTCTGACCATCGACCAATCTCTGCCCTGGCCTCAGCCAGCTCCACCTCTCTGACATACACGCAAAATATAGACATGAATGTCACATTCATGCAAAGTAACCATGTACACTTTCACATATTTAAACCACACTTAAATAAACTCCTACTATCCACATTAGTCCCTGTCAGTTACCTCTGTGTGATGGTGCTCTGGTGTTGGTCTCTGGCTCGGTCCAGGTTGGCCTGCAGAGTGCTGTTGGCCAACACAGCCTGCTCTAAACTTTGGGCTAGTTTCTTGTTATCTAGCCTTGCCACATCCAGGGCCTTACGCAAGGGCTCCAGCTAGACAATCAAACATATCTTTGTAAACTACCATTATTACTACTGAAAGCTAAGAGCTGTTTGTGGGTATGTGTGTATATGACTCATTAATGATGTAGTTACCATTTTGTTTTTCTTGGAGTTACTTGTTGCCATGATGTCTTGGAGCTTTTCCACCTCTGCCTGTAGCTTCTGAATCTCTCGCTGACCCTGCAGTCTGAAAAATACATAAATGTTCAAACATACACCCATATACATGCACAACACAGACACACAGACACACAGACAGACACACAGACACACAGACACACAGACCTGTCTCTCCTGAGTGAGGCCAGCTCCTGCTCTCGTCTCCCCAGCTCCTTCTGTACTGTCTCAGTGTTGTGTTGCAGACGGGAGTGGGAGACCAAAACGTTCTCCAGGGTCTGAGCCACACTGCCCCCACCCTGACGAGACACACCCAGCCAGCCCTCCAGCTCACACAGCTACAGGACAAAAAGAGCAAAATCAGGTGGGTTAGTGCTGGTCTGGAGCAAAAGCCTGCACACACCCTGTAGCTGTCCAGGACCCAGGTTGGGGAACCATTTTACTAGCCCTCTGACCTTGTCCCTGTGCTGCTTCTGCAGTTTGTCCAGTTGTCCCCTCAGGGCCTGGCTGTCCCGCAGAGCTTCGTCTCTGGCTGCCACCACAGACGTCGCCTCCCTCTCCTTCACCTGGACTTCAGCCTGGGCCTGTCTGAGCTGAGCCTCCAGTTCATGACAGGTTGTCTTCAGGGTGCTAATTTCAGAGCTGACCTGTAAGGGAGTACAGGTGTATGTTAGGGAGTCACCTTGTTTTTGACACTTTACTACATTACCACATTACTACCATGAGTGTGTGTACCTGCGTGTACTTGTTCTCTAACACAGAGCTCAGCTTGCATTGTTGGACACTTTCTACATGGGTGTCCCTTAAAGCTTGCAGCTCCTCCTGGAGTTGATCTACCCTGGTCTGGTTGAGAGGAAGAGCATTAGAGGAAACACACTTCAACATGAGGATACATGAACACACACACATTCAGAGGTATGGCCAGTGTGTTTTAGTCAGTGGTATAAAATACTTAAGTAAAAAATCATTTTAAAGTACTAAAGCAGTTTTGAAGGGTATCTGTACTTTACAATTCATATTTTTGAGTACTTTTACTCCTCTACATTCCTAAAGAAAATAATTTACCTTTTACTCCATACATTTTCCCTGACATGCCAAAGTACTCCTGCTAAGCATTACATTTTGAATGCTTAGCAGGACAGGAAAATTGTCCAATTTGCACACTTATTAAGAGAACATTGCTGGTCCTCACTACTGCCTCTGATCTCATGGACTCACTAAACACACACGCTTCATTTGTCAATTATGTCTGGGTGTTGAAGTGTGTCCCTGACTATCCATAAATAAAATTAAAAAACAAGAAAATGTTTGTAAGCAATTTGAAATGATTGATGCTTTTAATAATAATAATAATAATATGCCATTTAGCAGACGCTTTTATCCAAAGCGACTTACAGTCATGTGTGCATACATTCTACGTATGGGTGGTCCCGGGAATCGAACCCACTACCCTGGCGTTACAAGCGCCATGCTCTACCAACTGAGCTACAGAAGGACCACAACTTTTGATACGTATGTATATTTTAGCAATTACATTTACTATTGATACTTAAGTACATTTAAAACCAAATACTTTTAGACTTTTACTCCAATAGTATTTTACTGGGTGACATTCACTTTTATGCGAGTCATTTTCTATAAAAGGTATCATTACCTTTACTCAAGTATGATAAATCAGGTACCCTTTCCACCAATGGTTTTAGTGTAAACTCCTTACCTGTAGCTTCCCTTTCTCATAGGCCAGGTTGTTCTTACTATCCGTCAGCTCCTTAAGCATCTGCTCCACCTGCTGCTGAGCATTCTGGGTAAAGAGGAGTTGAGAGGTGAGGGGAAAGAGGAAACAGTCAGGATGGAGAAAGAAAATAGAGAGAGCATGTAACATACAAACACACATTCACTATGGATGGACAGATTTAAAGTGATGTTATTTTTATTTTTTGATTTCACCTTTATTTAACCAGGGAGACAAGTTCTCATTTACAATTGTGAACTGGCCAAGATAAAGCAAAGCAGTTTGACACATACAACAACACAGAGTTACACGAAATAAAACAAACATACAGTCAATAATACAGTAGAAAAATAAGTCTATATACAATGTGAGCAAATGAGGTGAGATAAGGGAGGTAAAGGCAAAAAAAGGCCATGGTGGCAAAGTAAATACAATATAGCAAGTAAAACACTGGAATGGTAGATTTGCTGTGGAAAAATGTGCAAAGTAGAGAGAAATAATGGTGTGCAAAGGAGCTAAATAAATAAATAAATACAGTAGGGGGAGAGGTAGTTGTTTGGGCTAAATTATAGATGGGCTATGTACAGGTGCAGTAATCTGTGAGCTGCTCTGACAGCTGGTGCTTAAAGCTAGTGAGGGAGATAAGTGTTTCCAGTTTCAGAGATTTTTGTAGTTCGTTCCAGTCATTGGGAGCAGAGAACTGGAAGGAGAGGTAGCCAAAGGAATAATTGGTTTTGGGGGTGACCAGAGAGATATACCTGCTGGAGCACGTGCTACAGGTGGGTGCTGCTATGGTGACCAGCGAGCCGAGATAAAGGGGGGACTTTACCTAGCAGGGTCTTGTAGATGACCTGGAGCCAGTGGGTTTGGCGACGAGTATGAAGCGAGGGCCAGCCAACGAGAGCGTACAGGTCGCAGTGGTGGGTAGTGTATGGGGCTTTGGTGACAAAACGGATGGCACTGTGATAGAGTGCATCCAATTTATTGAGTAGGGTATTGGAGGCGATTTTGTAAATGACATCGCCGAAGTCGAGGATCGGTAGGATGGTCAGTTTTACAAGGGTATGTTTGGCAACATGAGTGAAGGATGCTTTGTTGCGAAATAGGAAGCCAATTCTAGATTTAACTTTGGATTGGAGATGTTTGATGTGAGTCTAGAAGGAGAGTTTACAGTCTAACCAGACACCTAGGTATTTGTAGTTGTCCACATATTCTAAGTCAGAACCGTCCAGAGTAGTGATGTTGGACGGGCGGGCAGGTGCAGGCAGGTGCAGGCAGCAATCAGTTGAAGAGCATGCATTTAGTTTCACTTGTATTTAAGAGCAATTGGAGGCAACGGAAGGAGAGTTGTATGGCATTGATGTCTGGAGGGTTGTTAACACAGTGTACAAAGGGCCAGAAGTATACAGAATGTTGTCGTCTGCGTAGAGGTGGATCAGAGACTCCCCAGCAGCAAGAGCGACATCATTGATGTATACAGAGAAGAGAGTCAGTCCAAGAATTGAACCCTGTGGCACCCCCATAGAGACTGCCAGAGGCCCGGACAACAGGCCCTCCGATTTGACACACTACACTCTATCAGAGAAGTAGTTGGTGAACCAGGCGAGGCAATCATTTGAGAAACCAAGGCTATCGAGTCTGATGATGAGGATATCCTTGATGAGGATGTAGTGATTGACAGAGTCGAAAGCCTTGGCCAGGTCAATGAATAAGGCTGCACAGTATTGTTTCTTATCGACGGCGGTTAAGATATCGTTTAGGACCTTGAGCGTGTCTGAGGTGCACCCATGACCAGCTCTGAAACCAGATTGCATAGCAGAGAAGATATGGTGTGATTCGAAATGGTTGGTAATCTGTTTGTTGACTTAGCTTTCAAAGACCTTAGAAAGGCAGGGTAGGATAGATATAAGTCTGTAGCAGTTTGTGTCAAGAGAGTCCCCCCCTTCATCACTCTCATATCTTTTGGACTTGCCCCGCAATCGAAACTTACTGGGGAGAAATAAGATCTAACATTGGAAAAATAATGGGATTTGACATAGAACAAACATTCAGTTCTTTGTACATGGGTGAAATACCTGATAACTTACACAATAGAGAAAAGTACGTCTTAACCTGTTGATCCTACCCCCTACTTTTCGAACATTCTGTTAAAAATCGCGCAACATTTCAGCGCCCTGCTACTCATGCCAGGAATATAGTATATGCATATGACTAGTATGTGTGGATAGAAAACACTCAGACGTTTCTAAAACTAGTTAAATCACGGCTGTGACTATAACAGAACGTTTCATCGAAAAGCGCAGGAAAATCTGATCACTGAAAACTGGAAAATATATCAATGCGCCACTTGAATGTATTGTTGAATAGAAACCACATTACCTGGAGCCGAGGTTGCAATAACTACAGCTTCCACACGATGTCAACAGTCTTTTGCCTAGGATTTATTTCTTGGTCAAACGAACAAGAGACAGCCCATTTCTTCCGGTCTCCAACAGGATATTTTGGTTGAGATTTACCCGGACATTATTTCAAGACGTAGAGCTATAGAATATACATCGCCCTGTGATCAATTTGATCGATTATTAACGTTTGCTAATACCTAAAGTTGCATTACAAAAGTATTTCGAAGTGTTTTGTGAAAGTTTATCGTCGACTTTTTAAATTTTTAGTCTTCATAGATCGATATCTAGGCTATATATGGACCGATTTAATCGAAAAAAAGACCCAATAGTGATGTTTATGGGACATCTAGGAGTGCCAGCAAAGAAGATCGTCAAAGGTAATGAATGTTTTATATTTTATTTCTGCATTTTGTGTAGCGCCGACTATGCTATTTATTTTGTTTACGTCCCCTGCGGGTCTTTAGGGGTGTTGCATGCTATCAGATAATAGCTTCTCATGCTTTCGCCGAAAAGCATTTTAAAAATCTGACTTGTTGGCTGGATTCACAACGAGTGTAGCTTTAATTCAGTACCCTGCATGTGTGTTTTAATGAACGTTTGAGTTTTAGCATTTAGCGTAGCGCATTTGCATTTCCAGATGTCTAGATGGGACGCCTGCTTGTCGGGTGGAGGTAAGAGGTTAAAGGTCCTACTAGCAGCCAGTAAAAAGGCTATCACTAGGAAATGGCTACAAAAAGACCCTCCCACAGTGACACAATGGATAGACATTGTAGAAGAAATACACCACATGACATTTGCTTTAAAAACTCAACAGGAGAGAGATCAAGAATACTGGGAAAAATGGGTTTCGTACATGGAAAAGGACTAATTCAAAGATGTCAATGTAACTAATATAATATGATGATGAAGGTATGAAGTGCACTGTAACTTTATTTGTACTTTGTGTTCCTACAATAAAAAAAAAAAAGTAAAAATAAAAAAGAGTGTCCCCCCTTTGAAGAGGGGGGATGACTGCAGCTGCTTTCAAATCTTTGGGAAACTCAGACGACACGAAAGAGAGGTAGAACAGGCTAGTAATAGTGGTGGCAACAATTTCGGCAGATAATTTTAGAAAGAAAGGGTCCAGATTGTCTAGCCCGGCTGATGTGTAGGAGTCCAGATTTTGCAGCTCTTTCAAAACATCAGCTGACTGGATTTGGGTGAAGGAGAAATGGGGAAGGCTTGGGCGAGTTGCTGTGGGGGGTGCAGGGGTAGGGGTAGCCAGGTGGAAAGCATGGCCAGCCATAGAAAAATGCTTATTGAAATTCTCAATTAGTAGTGGATTTATCGGTGGTGACATCAGTGCAGTGCGCAGCTGGGAGGTGTTCTTATTCTCCATGGACTTTACAGTGTCCCAGAACTTTGCAGGAAGCAAATATCTGCTCGAAAAAGCTAGCCTTGGCTTTTCTAACTGCCTGTGTATATTGGTTTCTAGCTTCCCTGAAAAGTTGCATATCACGGGGGCTGTTCGATGCTAATGTAGAACGCCATAGGATGTTTTTGTGTTGGTTTAGGGCAGTCAGGTCTGGAGAGAACCAAGGGCTATATCGGTTCCTGGTTCTAAATTTCTTGAAAGGGGCATGCTTATTTAAGATGGTGAGAGGAAGGCATTTAAAAAAATAACCAGGCATCCTCTACTGACGGGATGAGATCAATATCCTTCCAGGATACCCCAGCCAGGTCGATTAGAAAGGCCTGCTCGCTGAAGTGTTTCAGGGAGCGTTTGACAGTGATGAGTGGAGGTCGTTTGACCGCTGACCCATTACGGATGCAGGCAATGAGGCAGTGATCGCTGAGATCTTGGTTGAAAACAGCAGAGGTGTATTTAGAGGGCAAGTTGGTTAGGATGATATCTATGAGGGTGCCCGTGTTTACGGCTTTGGGGTGGTACCTGGTAGGTTCATTGATCATTTGTGTGAGATTGAGGGCATCAAGTTTAGATTGTAGGATGGCTGGGGTGTTAAGCATGTTCCAGTTTAGGTCGCCTAGCAGCACGAGCTCTGAATATAGATGGGAGGCAATCAGTTCACATATGGTGTCCAGAGCACAGCTGGGGGCAGAGGGTGGTCTATAGCAGGCGGCAACGGTGAGATACTTGTTTTTAGAGAGGTGGATTTTTAAAAGTAGAAGTTCAAATTGTTTGGATACAGACCTGGATAGTAGGACAGAACTCTGCAGGCTATCTTTGCAGTAGATTGCAACACCGCCCCCTTTGGTCGATCTATCTCGTCTTAAAATGTTGTAGTTAGGGATGGAGATTTCAGAATTTTTGGTGGTCTTCCTAAGCCAAGATTCAGACACGGCTAGAACGTCCGGGCTGGCAGAGTGTGCTAAAGCAGTGAATAAAACAAACTTAGGGAGGAGGCTTCTAATGTTAACATGCATGAAACCAAGGCTATTACGGTTACAAAGGGCATCAAAAGAGAGCGCCTGGGGAATAGGAGTGGAGCTAGGCACTGCAGGTCCTGGATTCACCTCTACATCGCCAGAGGAACAGAGGAGGAGTAGGATAAGGGTACGGCTAAAAGCTATGGGAATTGGTCGTCTAGAACATCCGGAACAGAGAGTAAAAGGAGGTTTCTGGGGGCGATAAAATAGCTTCAAGGTATAATGTACAGACAAAGGTATGGTAGGGTGTGAATACAGTGGAGGTAGACCTAGGTATTGAGTGATGATGAGAGAGATAGTCTCTAGAAACATAATTGAAACCAGGTGATGTCATCGCATGTGTGGGTGGTGGACCTGAGAGGTTGGATAAGATATAATGAGCAGGGCTAGAGGCTCTACAGTGAAATAAGACAATAAACACTAACCAGAACAGCAATGGACAAGGCATATTGACATTAAGGAGAGGCATGCTTCGTCGAGTGATCATAAGGGTCCAGTGAGTAGTGAGGTTGGTTGGGGTCACAGCGATTTAGACAGCTAGCCAGGCCATTGGTAGCATGCTAGCATAGGATGGAGGTCTGTTTTTAGCCACCTTGTGCGTTTCTGTTGGTAGATTAGTGGGGTTCTGTGTGGTAGAGGGGATCAATCCAATTGGCAAAATAGATTTAGTTATAGTGAACCAAGAAAAATTGTCCGATAGACCTATTCAGATAGCAGCCGATAAGACAGCTAACGATTAGCGGGCCACAGATGGGCGTTCAGGTAACGTCACGACGGAGGGGCCAGTTGGATAACTCCCTCCGGCAGATAATGCCGGAAGTCCAGTCGTGAAGGCCCGGTGGGGCTCCCCGCATCAGCAGTAAAACGGGTCCGGATAGGTGATTGTAGCCCAGGACTAGCTCCGGAATAATTTATGTTTGCTCCGGGATCAACGTAAGCCAATAGTCACACGGATAGCAGCTAGCTAGCTGCAAGATCCAGGTGTAAATGTCCAGAGCTTAGGGTTGAAATCCGGGGATATGGAGAGAAAAATAGGTCCGGTATGTTCTGGTCTGAGTCGCGTTGTCCAAAACTGGCGATAGCTTTCGAGCTAAAGGATAGCTGATGACCACAAACAGTGGTTAGCTGAATACAAATGTTAGCCAGTACACTGGCTAGCTTCTGGCTAGCTTCTATTGTGGATTTCAGATGAGGTAAATAATACTTTTTTTATTGGTGAGGCGGATTGCAGGAGAGTGTTTTTAAGTTGAGTTTTTGGAAAAGAAAATATATAAAAGAAGAAAGATGTAAATATATATATTACACACACACACAAAGGACATCTGACTGCTATGCCATCTTGGTATGAATTTTAGTGTGACCTCAGTCTCTAGATACTGAATGGATCTCTCACCTGCTGATGCTCCATGACAGCCAGTTTTCCCATGAGCCTCCTATTCTCTTCCTCCTGCTTCTGCAAGGTGGAGTTCAGAGATCCTGCCTCCAGCTGTCAATCACACAGGATGCACAGGATGCAAAGTAGACAGAGGACAGTTAAGAAAGCTATGTTCAGATTCAGACAAGAAGTGTGTTCACTGTGAATGAGGAGGTCCTTTTCATACAGGTCTGAGATCAGTCTGAATTGTTGTCAGAGATCATTGGCAGTACAGTACCTTGACATTAGCGAGTTGTGTTTCCAGAGCACTCCTCTCACCCTCTAGCTTGGTGACCACAATGCACATCTGTGACCCAAAAACAGGGGAGATAGGGGCATAACATTTAAGGACATCCACAGAAAGTATAAAAAGAGACAATGTAAAGCTCAGTTAAGCTTTAAAAATAGTCGTGGAAATTCTAAAATAGTCATGGAAATTCTCAATAACGAAGAGAGACAAGGTCAATCAACAATCAGGATATTAATTTCTTCAAAACGTATTAATAAGGGAGCATAGAGTAAGTGCTCTTCAATAATGAGGCTGGTCAACCCAACACTCTTGAGTGTTATGCTGAGAGCTCTGACATAGAAATAATACAAATATATTTTATAGCAAAGATACACCCTCTTAGTGTATCATGACAAACAGCAGATGTGTGGAATGGGTCAAAGGGTGAGACTTGACATATGAAAGAGGAGTATCCCCCAGACAGATAGCATTTGCTGTGAAGACTTTTGTTATTGTATAGAAACCAGAGTGTGGCCCCTAAGACAAGGTTCCTCTCATCATTATCCATACCTGAGCCATCTCTCCCTGGTACCTTATATTAAACAAACACCAACTCATTCTATGAAATGTATTCTATGAAACCAAACCATTCATAAATCAATTGTCAGCGTTAAGCCTCAGAGGCATCTCTCAGTTCACACAAACACAGATGAGAGAGTACTAAGAGTACTATTCTATTGCATAAAACAACCATTCGATGCAAAAACAGTATTAAACATAATCTTGTAATTTTTCTATCACACAACCTTGTACTCTTAGGCTATGTATTTTCTAAGCGACAAGGCAGCTGCACCTCAGTCTTCGCACAGTCCCGGTCTGTCCTCATGACCTCCCCTTCCTTTACAGCAGAGTTCAGATTCCCCCGCAGCCTCTCAATGGTATGCTCCAACAGCTCCCGCTGAGTGGCAACTGTCTCTTGGGCAACCATGGAACTCTGAAGTAGTTGGGTGTGGTCAACCTTCAGAGTCTCCCTGTGGAGCAGAAAGACAGGGGTTGTTATTAGTGGATGTGTGTGGCTAGCATCATCATTGAGAGCCTATTCATTCCTATGAGTATTTGCAGTTAGCTTTATCACCCACAGTTCCATCTGCAATTTAACTTTAGCTGATAGCGCCCCCTGCAGTTCTGCCTGAATGTTGCGTCTGGCTGCATCCAGCAGGAGGTCTTGCTCCTGCAACTGCTTGGTCACACGACTTCTCTCTGCCTGAGAGAGACACAGGAACAGAATAACATGTAGCCTGTACTAGAGAGAGAGTGTGAGTGAGTGAGTGAGTGAGTGAGTGAGTGAGTGAGTGAGTGAGTGAGTGAGTGAGTGAGTGAGTGAGTGAGTGAGTGAGTGAGTGAGAGAGAGAGAGAGAGAGAGAGTGAGTGAGTGAGTGAGAGAGAAAGAGAAAGAGAGAGAGAAGGGCTAGAGGCAGTACCTTAATGCTAGCCTGGTGTTCAGTCAGTAGCTTGGATTTCTCCACAGTAAGAGAATGTAGGGCTGAACTCAACTCAGAGCACTGACTCTCCAACTGGTTGTTAAATGCCTGTGAGAGGAAATGAGAGAGCAAAATGTCACCATTTATTCCTGAGATTTTTCATGATTAAATGGTAATGTACACATGGTCTTAGAAATATACGAAAAATAAGGGATAGCCAACGATGGGATATGCATTCTATGGAAAAGAATGAATGACGTGGAAGGTGTGTTCTACGACGTGCCAGCGGAGTGGAACTGACCTTCCACAGAGTTACATTCTTTTCCAGAGAGATGCATAAAGTCCCAAGGTGATTATCCCTTTAATACCATGGCCATAATTTACCACATTTGCCAGTAGAAATGTGTTCAACATCCAATGAAGTTGCTAGGGGGTTTACTAGATAGCCACAGTAGTTGCCATGATAACCAAACCAAGACTTGCTAGTTTTGCTAGTTAACCAAACCATCAGTCCTAGATTTCGATTTTCATAATGGCATTCAACAAAGCCAATAATGTTTCCAATTTGACTTTTGTTTTCAAAAGCAGCTCAAACATACAGTTGAAGTCAGAAGTTTACATACACTTAGGTTGAAGTCATTAAAACTAGTTTTTCAACCACTCCACAAATATCTTGTTAACAAACTATAGTTTTGGCAAGTCGGTTAGGACATCTACTCTGTGCATGACACAAGTAATTTTCCCAGCAATTGTTTACAGATTATTTCACTTATAATTCACTGTATCACATTTCCAGTGGGTCAGAAGTTTACATTCACTAAGTTGACTGTGCCTTTAAACAGCTTGGAAAATTCCAGAAAATCATGGCTTTAGAAGCTCTAATAGGCTAATTGACATCATTTGAGTCAATTGGAGGTGTACCTGTGGATGCATTTCAAGGCCTACCTTCAAAATCAATGGCTCTTTGCTTGAAATCATGGGAAAATCAAAAGAAAATCAGCCAAGACCTCAGAAAATAAATTGTAGACCTCCACAAGTCTGGTTCATCCTTGGGAGCAATTTTCAAATGCCTGAAGGTCAAAATTCAAAAGGCACACTTTTTTTGCAGGTGCATGTCAACAGTTGAACAAGATGAAGGAAAAAGGAAACCTCACACTGCTCTTGATAGTATCACTGCTCTTGATAGTATCACTGCTCTTGATAGTATCACTGCTCTTGATAGTATCACTGCTCTTGATAGTATCACTGCTCTTGATAGTATCACTGCTCTTGATAGTATCACTGCTCTTGATAGTATCACTGATATTTAATAAGCTGACGTATCGGCCTCACGGCCTTCGTCAGAGCTTTTGTGAATATTTTTATAAATGCCGGAAGGTACCACGTTCATCTGTACAAACAATAGTATGCAAGTATATACACCATGGGACCACACAGCCTTCATACCACTCAGGAAGGAAACGCATTCTGTCTCCTAGAGATGAACGTACTTTGGTCCGAAAAGTGCAAATCAATTCAAGAACAACAAAGGACCATGTGAAGATGCTGGAGGAAACAGGTACAAAAGTATCTATATCCACAGTAAAACGAGTCTGATACCAACATAACCTGAAAGGCCGCTCAGCAAGGAAGAAGCCACTGTTCCAAAACCGCCATAAAAAAGCCAGACTACGGTTTGCAAATGCACACGGGGACAAAGATCATACTTTTTGGAGAAATGTCCTCTGGTCTGATGAAATAAAAATATGAAAGAAATAAAAGCTGAAATAAATAATTATCTCTACCATTATTCTGACATTTCACATTCTTAAAATAAAGTGGTGATCCTAACTGACCTAAGACAAGGAATTTTTACTATGATTAAGTGTCAGGAATTGTGAAAAACTGAGTATAAATGTAGTTGGCTAAGGTGTATGTAAACCTCCGACTTCAACTGTAGAACATGTAAGAATGAACTATAGCCATTGTGCGTTATAGGGAAATAATGAACGCTCTAGAATGACCTTCAAGCTAATAAGAAATAAGTATTCAACAATGCCATGGTATAATTAAGCAATAAGGCCCGAGGAGGTGTGGTATATAACCAATAATCCCCGGCTAAGGTCTGTTCTTAAGCACGACACAACGCGGAATGCCTGGATACAGGCTTTAGCTGTGGTATATTGGCCATATACCACAAACCCCTGAGGTTCCTTATTGCTATTATAAACTAGTTACCAACAAAATTAGAACAGTAAAAAGTGATTTTTTTGTCAAGCCTGTGGTATACGGTCTGGTATACCACAGCTTTCAGAACTCAAACCACTTGGTTTATAATGGCCTTTAATGTATAGTATGTATATTCTGGGCCACTGACTTGGACTTTGTCAGCTGCAGTCCTCAGATCTCCCCCATCTCTCAGTAACCTGCTGTTCTTCTTGCTGCTGCTTCTGCAGGGCTAGCCGTGCACTCTGCATACACAATACACACTAAATAACACACACTGCATACACAACACACACTCAGGTAGACACACTCAACACAGTTGATTGATATCACTCAAGTGCTGGCACTTACTTTTAGTTCACCTGTCAACTCCAAAACAAGGGAATCTTTTACCTCTGTAAATAGATGAAGAGATCAACCATTTAATTGTCCATATGAAATCTGTCATTCAGGAACACTAGCACATCAACTGATGGGCCCACACTGTAAAGCAGAATATGAAAACATCCACAATGCAGTGTTGCTAACCTGCCTGCCCTTTGAGCTGCTCACACTGCTCCTGCAGCCTGTGGCCTCTGTCCTTCTCCTCTTGTAGTCTCTGTCTAGTGGCCTGTCCATCAGAACGCAGGGCATGGCAGTCTGCCTGCACTGTGTGGGCCTGCGGTCAGAGAGGGACAGGATATCAATGGTTGTTTTCTTTCTCAACTTGTATTGCTTCACACCTATCGTACCTGTCTTCTCTCCATCTCCACCACTCTCTCCATCTCCTCCACCCTCTGAAGTAGTGCACTGTGGGATTTCTCATTCTCAAAAGACCGAGCAGACTCCTGGGACATCTGCTCCTTCAGCTAAAAAAGGTTAGGGATCATTAGAGTTGAAGTTTTTTTTGTTAAAGTACACAGGTAAATCACGAGTCATGTATTCCCTTCTCTGTCAGATGGCCAATGTGACATCCCCTACTCCACCACCTTGTCCCATGATGCCCCTACAGTGACCGCACCTGCAGCAGCTTCTCACTCATCTGGACTTTGACCATCTTCAGCTCCTCTGCAGCAAGAGCCACATCCATCTGCAACAACAGTACCAGAACGTATAGGGTTATTATCTAAATATCAGAAAATGCCTATATTTGCCATATACTCATCTTGGCTGTATTAGTAAACAAAAGGTGGGTAAACTCTGACATGAAAACTGTGTGTTGCTGAGAGATGGAATGTGGTTGGTCTGGGTACCTTGGAGGTGGTGGCGACCTCCAGGGCCTCCCCAAGTCTCTGCACCTCCCCCCGGGACTTGTCCCTGTCCAGACAGGCATCGCGGAGCAGGTCCCTCAGCCGCATCACCTCCCTTCTGGAGACCCGCTGCTCCTCATCACTCTCCTGCTGCAGCGCAGACAACTGCTCCTTCAGACGGGCTGCACAGGCAGACAGAGGGACAGATATGGATAGGAAATAAGAGTAAGACTGATTGAGCCAAAAAGGAACAGAATGGTGTTGACACATCATTAGCAAAATATAAAATGACTGACTTCCCTAATGTGTTTGTGAGATTGTTTTGATTCTGGTTGTCAAAGCCATTACCTGAGTGTGAGGGATCCAGGTCTCTCTCAGTCTCCAAGCGAAAAGTTGTGAGCTTGAGGGTCTGCAGGAGGCTCTCCATGCGACATACCCTGCTCACTAGCCCATCACACTGGCGCCACAGTAGCCCTTCTCCTCCGGGCTCTCTTAGGGCATGGTGCATCTTCACGGGGCTAATGGGACGCTGAATGGGGTCCCTCTCCACGGGCTCCAGGAGCTGCTCTCTAGACACTCCCAGACTGCCCATTTCTCTGATGAGAGACTCTGCCTGCTCCTCCGCCACCAAGAGACGCTGGTGTAGCAGGGACAACGCCTCTGGGGCAGTGGCCCCTGCACTCAGGGGCTGGATCACTGGGCGGGACATTACTGGTGAGCGGGAGGGGGTAGAGAAGGGGCACAGCATCAAGACGAACATCTTTACTTTAGTAAAATGCATCGGTTGCAATAAACCTAGCTGGTTTGACAAGTACAAATATGCTGGCTTGTTAAGTTAACGAACTAATGTAGTTAGTGTGCTTACGAACACCATCAAGTCGTCAGTATCAAGCTAGAATCAATAGTCCCGCCCGTGCAACATTTGAACCGACGACCGATAGTACTAGCTAAATCAGTTTTGGCTAAAGTTAACATTAGCTTGCGTCTAAACATGAGCCAAGCAACCGCACAACTTCCTAATGTGATAACCAATACATGCACCATAATTCAGTAACGTTAATGTAAATGCCTAAAATACGTATCACAACACTCCTGATCACAAAAAATACTGCTTACCAGAAATCGCCCGCAGCAACTTCCTGCATTTGTTTCTATAGCGACGCGTCTTCACAGCTTCCCCTTAAACCGACCGTGCTCGGAAACTGCCTCATAAATCACAAAGGCCACCGCTGGAAGACCAGCGCAAGTTGCAACTGCCTCGAGCTGGGGCGTATTCCATTACGGAAACACAGCGAAACGAGATTTATTGGACAAACTCATGTAGGTCCCTCACCATTTCGTTCAATTAACGTTTTGCAACAGAACCGGCGTAATGAATATGCCCCAGTTTATCACTTGGTTAAAATGGTGGGAGGCCTTTATTTGACAGACGAATCGTTTAATTTCAGTTTATTTAAGGGGCCTGCCATCATTACACGTATAAGGATTTGCAAACGCAGCAGAAAAAAAAATCATATAAAGACTAAAACAACAAATTATTTTACAGGTACCTATAGCATATAGTGTGTAATAGTGCACTGGTTGCTTTTGTTGTGTGAACACAGTAATAAGTAGTGATGAATAGACTGAACACTAATTTATGTATATACACTTTATTACAAATATTATCTTTTAAATTACTGATTGCAAATTGCACAAAAATACATGTATACACACAAGTACAAAATACGTGCAAACACACATGACAACAGCAATCGATCTTCAAAATCATTGCGAAGACTGCTTGGCCCGTAGCTTCTGTAAGGTTTTCTGTAAAGAGAGAAAACAGAATTCATATAAATTCAAACGGACTAATGTTGATGTAAATCAACCAACTTTAAAACTCAATATCATTTTACATTGACGTTTTATTCATTTAGCAGACGCTCTTATCCAGAGAGACTTACGTTAATGAGTTCATACATTTTAAAACCTCTGGGTCAGGGGGCAGTATTTCCACATCCGGATGAAAAGCGTGCCCAAAGTAAATTGCCTGCTACTCATGCCCAGAAGCTAGGATACGCATATTATTAGTAGATTTGGATAGAAAACACTCTGAAGTTTCTAAAACTGTTTGAATAATGTCTGTGAGTATAACATAAATTATTTGGCAGGCGAAACCCCGAGCACAATCCATCCAGGGAATTTATTTTTTTAGGTCAATCTGTTTTCCATTAGTTTTCTACGGCAAGCCGTTTTAATATAAATATGCTTGCAGTTCCTATGGCTTCCACTACTGTCAACAGTCTTTAGAAATTGGTTGATGTTTTTCCTTTGAGTAATGAAGTAGTAGCCCTTTCCTTTCTGAGAGTCGAGCCAAGTGGACTGTTTT
This sequence comes from Oncorhynchus gorbuscha, assembly GCF_021184085.1. NCBI lineage: Eukaryota > Metazoa > Chordata > Actinopteri > Salmoniformes > Salmonidae > Oncorhynchus > Oncorhynchus gorbuscha. The sequence continues at coordinate 24,858,955 of NC_060185.1, forward strand.
GTTTGGGGCGCATGACCTGAAGCTCGCTCCACTTTGATTTTATCCGCTATTGAACACAGTTTATCCCATCTTAAATTTGATTGATTATTTACCTTTTAAAATACCTAAAGTTGGATTAGGAAAGTTGTTTGAAATGTTTGGACCAAGATTACAGGTAATTTATTAGATCATTTGTAGTCATGTTGGGCGAGTTGGAACCAGTGTTTTTCCTGAATCAAACTCCTCAAATAAATTGACATTTTGGGGATATAACGACAGAATTAATCAAAATAAAGGACTATTTGTGATGTTTATGGGACATATTGCAGTGCCAACAGAAGAAGATCTTCAAAGGTAAGGCATGAATTATATAGTTATTTCTGAGTTTTGTGTCGAGCCTGGCGGGTTGAAATATGATTGTCATGGGTTTGTTTGATGGGGTGCTGTCCTCAGATAATAGCATGGTTTGCTTTCGCCGTAAAGCATTTTTTAAAATCTGACACGGTGGCTGGATTAACAAGCTTAAAGTTAAGCTTTATTTTGGTGTATTGTGATTGTATGAAAGTTAAATATTTCTAGTAATTTAATTTGAATTTGGAGCTCTACCATTTCACCGGATGTTGTCAAAAGTTATAATACTTTTTTCATACAGGTCCCCCGTTGGAATCGAACCCACAACCCTGGCGCCATGCTCTACCAATATCACATTTCATTCATTTAAACATTGGGGTATTTTAAATGTTACCGTATGAAACTCTTTGGCCTTCTCCCTGTTGTTGGCATATGCCACCTGTCTGCTCCTGACCTCCTTCTGAAGCTTCACCTCATCTAGTCGGCTGTACAACCTGCAGAGAGACAACCAAGAGGGAGGTCATGAGAGAAACATGTCGGATATCAGATCATGTTAATGTGATGTGTGGTTGGGTCTTGTTCGAGCAGAAAACAGAAATAACCTGTTACCTTCCACTACTGTCTTCCCTCCGCTCAAACCTTCTCCCACCTATCTCCTGATTCTGCCTCCTCAACCCTCCTCTCCTCCCTCTCTGCATCCCTTGACTCTCTATGTCCCCTATCCTCCAGGCCGGCTCGGTCCTCCCCTCCCGCTCCGTGGCTCGATGACTCATTGCGAGCTCACAGAACAGGGCTCCGGGCAGCCGAGCGGAAATGGAGGAAAATGCCTCCCTGACCTGGCATCCTTTCACTCCCTCCTCTCTACATTTTCCTCCTCTGTCTCTGCTGCTAAAGCCACTTTCTACCACGCTAAATTCCAAGCATCTGCCTCTAACCCTAGGAAGCTCTTTGCCACCTTCTCCTCCCTCCTGAATCCTCCGCCCCCTCCCCCCTCCTCCCTCTCTGCAGATGACTTCGTCAACCATTTTGAAAAGGTCGACGACATCCGATCCTCGTTTGCTAAGTCAAACGACACCGCTGTTCTGCTCACACTGCCCTACCCTGTGCTCTGACCTCTTTCTCCCCTCTCTCTCCAGATGAAATCTCGCGTCTTGTGACGGCCGGCCGCCCAACAACCTGCCCGCTTGACCCTATCCCCTCCTCTCTTCTCCAGACCATTTCCGGAGACCTTCTCCCTTACCTCACCTCGCTCATCAACTCATCCCTGACCGTTGGCTACGTCCCTTCCGTCTTCAAGAGAGCGAGAGTTGCACCCTTCTGAAAAAACCTACACTCGATCCCTCCGATGTCAACAATTACAGACCAGTATCCCTTCTTTCTTTTCTCTCCAAAACTCTTGAACGTGCCGTCCTTGGCCAGCTCTCCCGCTATCTCTCTCTGAATGACCTTCTTGATCCAAATCAGTCAGGTTTCAAGACTAGTCATTCAACTGAGACTGCTCTCCTCTGTATCACGGAGGCGCTCCGCACTGCTAAAGCTAACTCTCTCTCCTCTGCTCTCATCCTTCTAGATCTATCGGCTGCCTTCGATACTGTGAACCATCAGATCCTCCTCTCCACCCTCTCCGAGTTGGGCATCTCCGGCGCGGCCCACGCTTGGATTGCGTCCTACCTGACAGGTCGCTCCTACCAGGTGGCGTGGCGAGAATCTGTCTCCTCACCACGCGCTCTCACCACTGGTGTCCCCCAGGGCTCTGTTCTTGGCCCTCTCCTATTCTCGCTATACACCAAGTCACTTGGCTCTGTCATAACCTCACATGGTCTCTCTTATCATTGCTATGCAGACGACACACAATTAATCTTCTCCTTTCCCCTTCTGATGACCAGGTGGCGAATCGCATCTCTGCATGTCTGGCAGACATATCAGTGTGGATGACGGATCACCACCTCAAGCTGAACCTCGGCAAGACGGAGCTGCTCTTCCTCCCGGGGAAGGACTGCCCGTTCCATGATCTCGCCATCACGGTCGACAACTCCATTGTGTCCTCCTCCCAGAGCGCCAAGAACCTTGGCGTGATCCTGGACAACACCCTGTCGTTCTCAACTAACATCAAGGCGGTGGCCCGTTCCTGTAGGTTCATGCTCTACAACATCCGCAGAGTACGACCCTGCCTCACACAGGAAACGGCGCAGGTCCTAATCCAGGCACTTGTCATCTCCCGTCTGGATTACTGCAACTCGCTGTTGGCTGGGCTCCCTGCCTGTGCCATTAAACCCCTTCAACTCATCCAGAACGCCGCAGCCCGTCTGGTGTTCAACCTTCCCAAGTTCTCTCACGTCACCCCGCTCCTCCGTTCTCTCCACTGGCTTCCAGTTGAAGCTCGCATCCGCTACAAGACCATGGTGCTTGCCTACGGAGCTGTGAGGGGAACGGCACCTCAGTACCTCCAGGCTCTGATCAGGCCCTACACCCAAACAAGGGCACTGCGTTCATCCACCTCTGGCCTGCTCGCCTCCCTACCACTGAGAAGTACAGCTCCCGCTCAGCCCAGTCAAAACTGTTCGCTGCCCTGGCCCCCAATGGTGGAACAAACTCCCTCACGACGCCAGGACAGCGGAGTCAATCACCACCTTCCGGAGACACCTGAAACCCCACCTCTTTAAGGAATACCTAGGATAGGTTAAGTAATCCCTCTCACCCCACCCCCCCTAAGTTTTAGATGCACTATTGTTAAGTGACTGTCCCACTGGATGTCATAAGGTGAATGCACCAATTTGTAAGCCGCTCTGGATAAGAGCGTCTGCTAAATGACTTAAATGTAATGTAAATGTTACCTCTCTGTTCTCTTATGCATCTCAGCCACGTCCTGTTTCCTTATCTCAGGAGTGCTGATCCTCACCTCCCCAACCTTCTTCAGCTTGGCTTCACTCACCGAGGACAAAGAGGGAGGACTCGGTTCAGTAACACTCTACAACACATAAGACCAAGTCTTTGACCCATTACTAACCCCACTTTCCTTCCCCAAGAGTTTCCATGTGTTGGTTGTTTGTTAACACAATATTATACTTATTTTAGTCTATTCTATTGTTACCTAGCATGGGAGGCTGCAAGGGAGTTTGGGGCTTTGGCTGTTGCTTTTCTGCTTGGCATACCCTCCTGCATGGGTTGACTCTGCACTCCTCCCCTCTTTCCTGGGTTTAGAAGTGGTTGACTGAACAGTGGTTGGGTCAGACTGGGCCCTGGTGGTTGTGTTGGCCCTACTCTCACTGATGTCAGACTGGGCCCTGGTGATTGTGTTGGCTCTGGCTCCATCCCTCTTGGCCTGAATCTCCTCCACCCTGCGGGCAGACCTCTGGATCAGGGCTCTGCGTTTCTGCTGGAAGGCCTCCTGTAGATTCACGCTGGGACACGACTGGAACTCCAGTAGCATCACTTGCCATAGGAAAAAACAAAACAAGTACAAACAAGGATTCATGTATGCATTTAAAGACATTGTAAAGACCAAGAAAGGATTCAGAGAATGAAAGAGAAGAGTAGGAACCAGAGAAGTTTCAGGTCTTCTGATTCTCACCTGCATGAGAGGGGGTTGTCTCTTTCTCCTGTAGACTGGCGTCCTCCTCTGGCAACATCGTCGACTTTGATTCCTAGGAAACACCACACCAAGTTCAGGGACTACCCAACAAAATGCATGCAGCGGAGGAGGTTACAGACGAGACTCAGTTACTCAGTCTTTAGACTCCTCTGGCCAGTGGGCAATCAACTTTTCCACAATGTATTGTTTCTCAGCGTCTTCTTCTTATACCTCTATCTCTCCTTCCTCAGTGAGTTCCTGGCCCTGTAGTGTGGTGTCTGTCAGGCTCACCAGGGTCAGCATGGACTCATCCATAATCCCCTTCACACTGCCCACCTCCTAAGAGAGGAGGAGAAAGACATCACACAGATCAACCAATAGCAGCACACAAGACTCCTTTCTCAAAGCCCACCTCTCGAGTGGCATCCATTAACACAACCCCTTCACTGAACCCAAAGTCTGGGAAACATTTTAATAGTGAAAAAAATGTCATGAAATACATACCATTATTCTCTCCCAGATGGGAGGGCTGATCTTTGACTCTGAACATAGCTGGTCATCTGGCTCTCCTGCATCTAGGTCCTCAATTTTAATAGCACCTCTTTTGTCAAGTCTCTGAGGTGTTGGTGTACTCTCCATATCAGTGTCCCCTCCTTCAAGTGGCATGTCCAAAGTGGAGACATCTTCACAGGCTGCTAGACCAACCTCCTCCGCTCTGGGGGACACCTGCAGGGCAGAGTCATTGGGGAGGCACTGGGATATGGTCAGCTGGTACAAGGAGTCGTGCGGGGCGGGCGAGGACTGAGGTGGTTCCTCCGCTCCTCTCAGGCGCTCAGGAGACGGTTCAGAGGTGACTGAGGGGTCTGTGTCATCCTCAAACTCCTCTGAGCATGCAGAGAGCTCAAGGTCCCCTGCAGGTGCTTCATGGTCACCATCTTCATCGTGGGAACATAGCCCCTCCACTTCCTCTTCTGGAAGGTGAAAGGTCATGAAGGTTTCGGATGTCTCGTTATGCGTGACCTCAGCCAGGAGGGGGTGGAAGGAGTCGGAGGCTGGATCCACTGAGAGACAGAACAGAGGTAAAAATATTAACAGTCAGAACCTAGTACCTAAGCCATATCATCACAACAAATGAGGGATTGGGGAATACTAGTTAGCTGGTGGGTCAGTGTGAATGCCGCAGGAAATGGAGGATGAAAAAAGAATCAGGGAATTCCGATTCATCATTAGAAAACGACTAATAGACTCACCCCCAGTCCTGTCTGCTTCCTGGGAGCAGGCCCCAGAGTGCTGCAGGCTCTGGTAGTGTGGAGGCTCCCGTACAGTGAGAGAGGAGCTGCTCAGTAACTGGGATTCAGGGGCTCCCTCTGGATCAGAGAACACTCCTGTCTGGCCCGAGACCCTCAGATCCACCCAGCCTAGGGAGTTAGAACCACCAGCTTCTAATGTAGAAAAAAAAAAACTCAGGTTTCAGTATAGCAATTAGCAAGAAATGTGCTCTTACACACTGAAATAAGACATGCAATAACACAAGCCAACACACAGTAATATTTCATCCATATTCATTGACTCGGTTACCTGAGCTCCCACTCCATTGGGCAGCAGACTCATCCAGCTCTCCAGCCAGAGGCCTCATCACCCGGCTCTCATCCTGGACTTCATCTAGCCACTGGGATGACTGGTCCAGTCGCTGGCTGACAGAGATTGACTGATTGGAGAGCCCGCCAATCATTCTGCTCAAAGTCGAATCCCACCCATGGTCCAGTGAGGTTGATTGACCTGAGAGCTGGCCAATCATTCTGCTCAAAGTAGAGTCCCAACCTTGACCCGGCGAGGATGACTTATCCGAGGGCTGGCCAGTCATTGGGCTGAAAGTGGAGTCCCGCCCCTGGTCCAGAACCAATGAGGAGGACTTGTCTGAGAGGCGATCCATGATCCGGTTGACAGTGTTGTCCCATTCCTTAACAAAACATTTTAAAAAGAGATGCCTTGAATTAGTTAATGTTGATACTAAAAATTGGAATATTTACTCTGAACCCATAATGCCATTGAATGGAGTACGAGGGTGTTGATGGACCCACCTGGTCCTGCCCCTGAGCTCCTGACTCCAAAACAGGTGACCTGTCTGGTCCCTCATTCTCCTGCAGTAACTTAGACCAGGGCTTCTGCTGCGACACAGAGGAGCTTGGCTCCTCACACACTGACCCTTCTAGTACTGCAGCTTGACCTGGATGGGAGGAGGAAGAGTAAGAAAAGGGGAATTGTAAGAGGCTGCCGTTTGGAAATGCACTACTATAGGATACTATAATCAAAAAGAGATGAAAATTGTGTGTACCCGTCTGGTTCCCAGCAGTACTAAGAGAAAAGTTGAGCTCCCTGGTGTATTTGTCTATGATGCGCTGGATACTGCTGCTGTGTATGAGTGAGTCTAAAATGGTACCAGATACACCCCTACAGGAACTGTGTCTGGATGAAGAGGAGCCATTGACCGATATCTTTTTATTTGTTCCTCCTCCTCCCATTCCAAACCCAGCCATGAGCAGGGAAGAGTCTTATGGGGGGGGAAAAGAGAAGAGGATAAAAGATATCATTTCTGACAAGACCGAATTGGTATATACTCAATTGATCAGGCCTACAGACAAGTCACACACACACCTATTTGGGTGGAGGTGTGTTCAGGGTCCGTGGAGGTGTGTTCAGGGTCCGTGGAGGTGTGTTCAGGGTCCGTGGAGGTGTGTTCAGGGTCCGTGGAGGTGTGTTCAGGGTCCGTGGAGGTGTGTTCAGGGTCCGTGGAGGTGTGTTCAGGGTCCGTGGAGGTGTGTTCAGGGTCCGTGGAGGTGTGTTCAGGGTCCGATGACAGGAGGTGTGTTCAGGAAGACACCAGTGGTGGACAGGGACACTTCCAGGAAGAGATGGGGTAGAGGACAGGTAGTCAGGTTCTGAGGGACACAACACAGGAAGACACCAGGCTTAACTGGGACACACACAGATGACAGGGACACAACACAGGAAGACACCAGGGTTAGACAGGGACACAACACAGGAAGACACCAGGGTTAGACAGGGACACAACACAGGAAGACACCAGGGTTAGACAGGGACACAACACAGGAAGACACCAGGGTTAGACAGGGACACAACACAGGAAGACACCAGGGTTAGACAGGAAGGGTATAATAACATAGCGACGGTATATAAATAACACTGGAAAGAGCAAATAAATAATAAATAAATAATGATACACGGACACACACAGAGAGCTCAGTTCAAGTGTAGAAACCTTCATGAAATATGTTTTCACATATACTTCAGGAACAATTGATTTACATCATGGCTCAGAAAGAACACACACACACACAAACAAAGATACACACACACACACAAATAAAGATACACACACACACACAAATAAAGATACACACACACACACACAACACACACACAAATAATGATACACTGACACACACAGAGAGCTCAGTTCAAGTGTAGAAACCTTCATGAAATATGTTTTCACATATACTTCAGGAACAATTGATTTACATCATGGCTCAGAAAGAACACACACACACACAGCGCAGTTCAAGTGTAGGAACCATAATGAAATATATTTTAAATATACTTAATTCAGGGTAATATTGATTGACATCATGCTCAGAAAGGAAACAGAAACCCAAACAGTCACGAACACAAGACAAAACACAAAACAAAAAACTGCTTCTCATGCAACATCATGGTATTGTAGGACAGACCACAAACCCTCAGATTGGGCAACTGATCATTTATCCACAATATGGTGGACCTCTGAGACGGAAATAGAACCAGTAAAAACCCTTACCTCTGTATGAGATTTACCAAGGACACCTCTCCCAAGCTGACAGGAGTGATTAGAGCGTTCTGGGAGTGCTGTGGTGGGATCTAGGATATAGGACAGATGGATTAGAGTAATTGAAAATGTCTGAGAGGACTCCATGACCATCAGTCTAAAGCTTATAAAAAGAGAAAGGATCCTTATGTTATACTCCTGTGGTAACCACCCTGGCATAAGATATCTCTCTATTCCCCTTCATCCATTCCTCCTTTCCTTACCAGGTCCAGGAGAGGCACCAGCCTCTAGCTGTAGTCTCTCTCTCCAGGACAGCTTGCTGGATCTACCAGACCCGGTTAATGTCTCACTCCCAGTCCCAGCTGTGTGTTCCCATGCACTGGACACAGAGGTGCTGGAGTGACCTCTTTCAGAGTGGCCCTGTTCTTCTGCAATTGCCCTTTCAATAGATACTGCCACACTCTCTTCTGCACAATACACAGAACCTGGTTAGAGATACACGCTTGTTTATGAAGGATGTATACAAGTGGTTACTAGAGTTGACCACTGCCGTGTGGTGTATGGTGCCCCCTGTGGGTGTGGCTGGCTGACCTGTGATCAGGCTGGCATTGGCTGGCGTCTCCACCTCTTGGATGGCACTGAGCTCGTGCTGCTCTGTCATCTCCATGACGGCCAGCCTGGCACGGGCCACCGGGGGTTTGGCTGCCCGGGGGTGGGGGAGTGGGTGAGGGGCGGGTCTGTCTGAGTGTGAACTCTGGACGTAGAGTGTGTCATCGTGGCTCTGACTGGTTTCTACCGATGTTGAGGTTTGCCCATTGGACTCCTCGATGGCCCGAAGCAGAGCTGCCATCAGACTGAGACGTTCTGACCCCAAACCATCAGTGGTCTCTGGACCAGGCTGGTGGAGCCACACAGAGATCGAGACAGACACAGACAGATATGGCTGTTAAGCTACTTTATAGTCAGTAGGCAGAGTGTATCCATGCAATTTCATTGACATAATGTACATGTTTGGGCTAACTATTAGTTCTACATGTTAGTGTTACTCTTGCTTTTTGAATCACTTTAAACCAATAGCAGACCTGCCTTAGTAACAGCAGGTAAAACCCTTAAGGTGTCGTTTGTTTCCTTACCTGTGTGTCATCAGCAGTGAGCAGTGCCTGTAACACCTCCCTCTGTCTCCTCCTCTGCTCCCTCTGTTCCTCCTCCAGTTCCCTCTGCTGCATGAAGAGCACCTCCCTCTGGGCCTCCACCCGCCGCTGGGCCTCCCGTAGCTCCTGCCTCTGCCTCTCCACCTCCTCCCCAAACTTGTCCGGGGCCCGCAGGACAGACCCAGGATTTACCGGGGCCCCCACTTCTGAAAGGGTTGGGCTGATGGGTGGGATGGGGTCAGTTCTTGATGGGAGTGGGATGTGTGGAGTAGGGTGGAGAGAAACAGGATGTGGTCTGTAGGACTGGGGGTGTAACGAGGTAGAGGGTGGAGGTAGCTTCTCAGGGACATCCTCTGTGACTCTACTAAACACATTTTCCACCAGCCATACACCTGCTCTTTGGTCCCTTAGGCTTTCAAAGGTGGGTTCTAGCTGCACTGGTGAGGTTCTGGAGTTAATATGCGAGCCAACTGTAGTGCCAGGGAGGAAGAGAGTTTGAGCCAAGATGGAGGGCTCCTGTGTGGGGAGGTCCAAAGGGGTGTGAGCTCTAGAGTGGGGACTAAGTGCTACAGGGAGACAGGGGAGCAGGCCAGAACCAGAGGGGAGTTCTAGGGGCACTGCCGGGGGATTGATTCCTCCTTTAAAGTGTGGTAGAAGACGGGCTGTGGTACCAGGAGGGAGACATGTTGAGTTAGTTTGACCAGAGTAGCGGTTTCTTAGCGTGCGTTGGTACCCTTCCAGACGCCGGCGAGCCTCCTCCACGGACTGCTTATGAAGTCTAAGAGATTGAAACATTGAAAAAAAATGTTTTTTTAGATAAATGACCAAAACATCCATAAAAGTAGACATAAGTTAGGTGTTGATAGATAGATCTATGAGTCAAATACGGCAGATGGGGTCAGCCACAGCAAATGAGCATTTAGTGCCTCGCTCAAGGTTTGAACCAGTGACCTTTCAGTTACTGGCCCAATGCTCTTAACCCGCTAGGCTACCTGCCACATGAGACACAAATCAGCAATAGGCAGCTGTTTTAATTTCATCATATGAATCAGCCAAGAAACACACCTGTTCTGGTCAAAGAGACGCTGCTGATACTCTCGGATTCTCCTGGAGTGGTCATCCTCAGCAGCTGAGTGTATAGTAGACTGCACAGGGACAAACACAGAACAAGTCAGTGTTGCATATGTGGAAACACACAGTCAAACACACGGAGCTCAGTTCAAGTGTAGAAACAATCATGAAATATATTGAAAACATACTTCAGTTCAGGGTAATATTGATTTACATCATGGCTCACACACACACACACACACACACACACACACACACACACACACACACACACACACACACACACACACACACACACACACACACACACACACACACACAGCTCAGTTCAAGTGTAGAAACCATCACGAAATATATTTTAAAATATAATTCAGGGTATTATTGATTCACATCATGGCTCAGATAAATACACACACACAATCCCACCACAACCACATCTCTTCACACACAATCCCTCCACAACCACATCTCTTCACACACAATCCCTCCACAACCACATCTCTTCACACACAATCCCTCCACAACCACATCTCTTCACACACAATCCCACAACAACCACATCTCTTCACACACGATCCCACATCTCTTCACACACAATCCCTCCACAACCACATCTCTTCACACACAATCCCTCCACAACCACATCTCTTCACACACAATCCCTCCACAACCACATCTCTTCACATAAATCCCTCCACAACCACATCTCTTCACAATCCCTCCACAACCACATCTCTTCACACACAATCCCACAACAACCACATCTCTTCCCACTCTTCACACAATCCCTCAACCACATCTCTTCACACATAATCCCACATCTCTTCACACACAATCCCACAACAACCACATCTCTTCACACACAATCCCACATCTCTTCACACACAATCCCACAACAACCACATCTCTTCACACACAATCCCACATCCCACAATCCCAAACAACCACATCTCTTCACACACAATCCCATCTCTTCAACAAATCCCACAACAACCACATCTCTTCACACATAATCCCACATCTCTTCACACATCCCACCACAACCACATCTCTTCACACAAATCCCACCACAACCACATCTCTTCACACAATCAATCTCTTCACACACCCAACAACACATCTCTTCACACACAATCCCACAACAACCACATCTCTTCACACACAATCCCACATCTCTTCACACACAATCCCACCACAACCACATCTCTTCACACACAATCCCACCACAACCACATCTCTTCACACACAATCCCACCACAACCACATCTCTTCACACACAATCCCACCCACCTCGGGAGTTGAGGCAGCAGGGCTGACGTCTTGGGCTGGTGTTTTCTGTGTTCCAGATGCAGGTGTGTCCTGGTTCATGGCCGTCTGCAGCTGCTCTCTCTCTTGCTGGGCCTCCTGCAGCAGCAGCTCCAGCTTGCTCTTCTTCTCCTCCAACTCCTGTAGCAGGGCTATCTGCTCCTGCTTTTGCCTCTCCAGCTCCTCCTCCTGGACAACAGAGGCAACCACAGGGCAAACTATGAGCTTTCAGCTTTAGAGACACTTTCCCAGAAAGGTTAATACATTCACTTTATTTTACACCCCCCCTCCCACTCAAGACAAATCTATTATGCAGACATGTTATGGGCATGCATGAATACATAGATACAAAGACACACACCCTCCTCTTCCTCTCGGTTTCAAATGTGTGGATCTTGATGGCTTGTTTATCAGGATGGAGCAGGGTACCAGCCACTATGGACTCTTCTGTTGTCTCTATAGCTAATCAGATAAAATACATGAAATGGATCATTAAGAAAAAACCACTACAGAAACAAATGCTTTTCTTGAACCTTCAACCTTATAGCAGCAAATCAAGAAGGTCTACAAAGGGCTCACTAACCTTGGGCTGACTGAGAGGCGTCTGGGAGTCTGGAAATAGTGGTCAAAGGACGGCCCCTCTCCTCACTGGCCAGAGAACCTGTCTCAATGGTCGTAATGCCTGCGGACGTGTCGCACTCTGCTGTCGGAGTAGTTCGGCAGTCCCCTGGGGGATCAACCAGCCTCTGGCAGCTCCACTGGTCTCTCTGTGACCTGATGCGGGTCAATAGTTTCTTCAAGGCCTGTCTAGGAGCGCCACCTAGAGGCCTGGATGGTTCTACAATGACAGACAAAACAATAGTTTATTTCGCGCACACGATCCAACTCCATTTATTACAGTTTCCATATAACCTTTCTTGACAACACTATGGTCATACTCTGATAGTCAGTAAATCAAACATTAACCAAAGCCGGAGTCCAACGGCAGAAATGAATCCACCTCTTCACCTTCATCATGTTGTTCCTCTGCCCCAGCCAAGGGTGTAAGGTCAGGGGTGGCCTCCTGGGTCAGGTCTAGGTCTTCATCCTGGCTGCCAGTGGACACAGCTAAGAGAGGCTCTGGGACCAGCTGCAGCACCAGGTCACCTTTCACTCCTGCAGGCAAGAGATCAGTACAGGTTTAATTAGACGAAAGAGAAACTCCAGTCCAACATACAAATGGTAATGACTAATTAGGTGCCATAATAATAATGTGTATCCACACTACACTGTCTGGGACAGAGTCGATATCTCCATTTCAATCAAAACTTATCTCCGCACCATGACAATACCAACAAATGTTGTCCTCGGGACCAGAGTAGAAAAACATTGTTGCAGAGAAAACCATGAAAAATGTATTATGATTTGGATCACCCCTCCTTACTCCTCTCTCCAGTGTACATGTCCTCGAAGGCGAACTCCATATCCCTCTGCCAGTCCTCCCTCATCTCCTGTCTCTTGTGGAGCGGCTGGAAGATCTGGGCAGGCATCTGAGCCATCACCTGCCTGCGCCTCAAAAGGTCTGTTTGATGCATGTGTTCAAGCTCCACCAGGAGGCGCTCTCGGTCCTGATACAGCCAAAACAAACATAGGTATTGCTGTTGTTTTGGCCTTGAAGGATCCAATATGCATTCAAAGGATTTCAGGAATTCATTTAACATCTCAGGACAGGTTTAGCCTCGTTACACAGAAAGTTGTACATGGACTTTTCTTTCATGTTATCACTTGAATGGCCTTGAACAAGGCGAGTGTGTTTGTGTAGCAGTATGTACCTGTGTGAGCTGTTCCCTCCTCAGCGCGTGGTTACCCCTGAGACGAGCCTTCTCCAACTGCTCCCGTCTCTCTCTCTGCTCCTCCTGTCCGAGCTCCTGCAGGCGCTGCATCTCCTCCAATGCCGCCACCTGTGCGTTTGGCTGGGGGAACAAAACACACCGGTTACAATAGAAAGAGTACAATATATCACACTGGGCCATTGCATCTTTTTTAACTTTTAAAGATAGATTACCTGTGCTGTGTAGACTTCCCTGTCCACTGCAGTCTCTGGCATATGATAGTGAGTCACAGAGAAGGCATCCACGTCTGATTTCTTCACTGCATGCAGCTTCCTTGACTCAATACTCTGTTAACAGTAAAAAGAAATGCACAAAATTTGAGAATATATTTGCTGGAATTGTAATATCTACTGAGACTGCTGTTTGCTCATACTACAATAGAATATTGTTAATTAAATGTGTGCTTTAAGAATGGTATGTGGGTTTGGAAGGAGAGCTCTATATTCCATTGTTACAGTGCCTTTGATTAAGAACTTTCCATCGCAATGACCATAGTTCACAATGTGCCCGATTCCTAACATTAAATTGTACCTCAATTGGGTTGGGTGGAAGGGATGGGAAGTTGGCCACTTTTGCTGCCCTCTGCTTCTCCACCTGTATGGACTTCTTCCTAGCCTCGATAAAACTTGAGGGAGAAGAAAAACACTCCAGATTTAATATCAAACAATGTAACAAGCCCATGTTTGTTTGACCAAATAAGATCCCGTTGATAGCCTCACCGATTTTGTTCCTCCTGATCTCTCAGTCTCTGTGATTTGAGCTCTTTGAGAGCTACTCGATAGCGCTCATCTGCCCGAACATGATTTTCCTCATTTTTCTGTGCAATTGCCTCCCAGTCAGGCTCCTGGGGAAACAAGAAGTGTGCATTGATCAACCGGTTGTATAGTGAAGTAAAGACACATGTATTTTTGTGATCTGGGACATGACCCAAGTTGCTTAAAAAAATCGTACAAAACCCAGTCAAGTTACACGGGCAGCCTGTAATGTATCACACATTGCTAAGACACAGGTTGAGAGTTGAGTGTTTACATTTTCTTTGGCACTTCTATGTCCCTCTCCCAAAACTCGGAGATTGTCCTGGTATAACTTTTGCAGGGTCTTCAGTTTCTCACTCTGCTGTTGCTCCCACTCCCCCTTCAACTCCTCTGCCAGGTTTTGTAGTTCGCGCTCCCTTCGCAGTTGCACCTCCGTGCGGATTTGTAGAGCGATATACCGCTCCTGTTCCCGCACCTGTGAGAGTGCTGATCATTAGCTACCATTTGGTAGTCTATGCATTGACAGGATGTAAGCATCGTGACTGACAGCGAGTGTTAGGTGTTAGCTACTATATACCTGTTGTATTCGCAGCTTCCTTCTCCTCTCGTGTTCCTCTCGAATGAGTTGAGCTTCTTCATTTGGACTTAACCGTAATCGAGACACATTTCTCTTCATCTTTATAAAATTCAGGGATGTTGAAAGGCGAAAATATTAGTTATCTGATCAACGGCACTGTGTGAAAAACACCCATGACAAACAAAGGCCAGCCAGTTGTGCTAAACTAGCTGGCTAGCACCAGAAACTTCAGAGTAGGAAAAATATTCAGGTTTTCGCAATCTAGATTGTTTAAATATTGATGGATTAGCTAAACAAAACACTATGCTAATTTGAAGTAGCTAACGTTCAAATGCGTTACAAAATCCCCCTCCAAAGTGTTGTTTATTAGCCGAAATCCATGCCAACGAGTGAAAGCGTTATTTCGTTGTTAAACGTCACTTCCTGTATTTTAAACTGCGCTAAATCATGTGATTGGATGCGTTCCACCATGCCCAAAAGGTGGCCGATTTTGCATTACCGCCACCTACTACGCTGGAGTACAACTCCCTTATACTTTGCTTGAAAAAATAAATAAATACCCTACCATTTAACACCACACTCACAAAAAATAACACCACCCTACTCCACTATTTATATATATTTAGTCCTAACTCATGCCAACAAACTGAAAGGGTGGGACATCACCACTAAACACCCTGTAACTCTTCTGATGTCAAGTCTCGCACACCCAAGTACCTCTCTGCAAATGCCACCACAACCTCAATTTTCAGCGACTTACATTCCATCCCTACTGTTGATAACCATTGCTATAAATGTTAAAAATACAATCTTACTGAAACATATCACTATCCATCTACTACTCACACCACTCCTCTCAAGACCCCACCCACCCCCCGACCCATCTTCCTCTGCTTTCTTCACTGCCTCAGCATATGACAACTTCTGCACTACTCTAACTCTGAAGGTGGCCGATTATGGCTGCGTTTCGACATGGAGTCCAATTCTGATATTCTGAACCAATTTATGGTTGATCCAAAAATGTGGTCTGAGGCTCCATATGGAGGGTGTGACGAAGTTGCGGAGCCTCAGGAAGCATGCTGATTGGCCGGGGGGGTTACATGTAGGCTGTCATTGTAAATAAGAATTTGTTCTTAACTGACTTGCCTAGTTCAATAAAGGTTCCATAAATAAAATGGGGAGGGGGTGTGCTGAGAAGTATTTCTCTCTGTAATAGGGCCCTTTTGTGGGGGAAAACTCATTCTGATTGGCTGGGCCTGGCTCCCCAGTGGATGGGCCTATGCACCCCAAGGCCCATCCATGGCAACACCACTGCCCAGTCATGTGAAATCTATAGATTAGGGCCTAATTTATTTATTTCAATTGACTGATTTCCTTATATGAACTGTAACCCAGTAAAATCTTTGAAATTGCTGCATGTTGTGTTTTTATATTTTTGGTCAGTATATATTTGCTACATAGCTAGCTGTAGTCTGTTTAGCAAACTACTTATTTGTCTAGACTTGCCCTGGTCTGTGACCATAGTCATGGTGGGTAAAATGTAGTGAATCGAATGGTTTTGTGTGTGAAGTTCTAGGTGTGACTACTCTTCGCCATCATCATGTCGGGTGGTGGTCCAGCAGTGCGTGTCGGCATCGAGTTGTCCTGCGAGAAGCAGGCCCAGGAGGTGTCTCAAGATGCCATGAAGACATATGTCCCTCCCTTGTCCATGTCCCAAAACCTGGCCTAGCTAGCCCAGAGGATCGACTTTGGCCAGGTATCAGACTCCGATGAAGAGGGGATGGAAGCAGAGCCCAGGGATGCCCAGGAGTGGGGGAAGCAAAAGCCAGAGGAGGATGAATGTATCTCACCCCATGGACACATTCAGTGTTTGTCTACACCAGCTTCATTAGTTGACTGTAAAGTGATTCTTTCTGCCTTGGAGAGTTATTATGGAAAAACCAACACACATGTTCCTGAGACCATCTGATAGACATCTGTTGCAGGGCTGTGACGATACCAACATCGTAATATTTGTTCCATGGCAAAAATGAAAACACGAAGCAGAACTCACTTTTTGGTCCTTTAAAAACAAGCTGTTTGTAAAATATTGTGTGCTATAACTTAGGGAAAATGTGACTCTGAATGACAACATAACATTTGTTTCCAACATTAGGGCTGTTTTCCTAAATAAGTTAAATCTGCTTTGTGTTTTCTTTCCTTTGCCATGCTACAGGTATAGTCCTGGCTCTAATCTGTAGCAACATTAATGTTTCTATTAAGCGCTCTGTAGGGAGTTGGTCTGAGCAGAATGGTTGATTGATACTTGCTCCTCCTCCTTCCAGCCACAGTGAAGTTCCAGCTGTCCTTGTGGTGCGTAACAACCTGACAGAGATGTGTGTGCTATACGACGTCCTCAGCTTAGTCAAGGAGAAGAAGTACATGGCCCTGGACCCAGTGTCCCAGGGCCCCTCAGGCGGAAAGGTTGGCCTCGATAAGTGGCTTTACTCATGACTTCAATCTTTTCAATGGATCTCTGTCGTCTCAAGTGGTTCATTCTTCATTTGCACTGATGTGGAAGAACTAGACAAATTCCTGGTACACAATATACATCCAACATATTGCTTATTTTGACCTATCCTGTGTTTTGAGGTCACTGCAGATGAAGGAGAGGAAGCCACTTTGGGCTATTTGACATGTACCTATGACCTCACTCTTTCTCCCCTGACCTCCCCAATCCCTACCTCACACCCTACCTCACACCCTACTATAGACACCCCTGGTGTTCCAGCTCATCTGTTAGAAGATGGCCACAGCAGCTCAGCTGCTCCTGAAGGGGGCAGAGAAACTAACCAAGTCAGTGGCAGAGAACCAGGAGAACAGAAGACAGAGGGACTTCAACTCAGAGCGGTTCCGCTCGGAGTGGAAACTACGCAAAGTAGGAGACAAGATCCCGGGAGACCTCAGCTACAGGAGCGCAGGTATGGAGGCTTTAACTCTGCTCAAATGTCTCATTTAGTGTCATTGCATTATTTACCACCTTCTGCACATTCAGTGTTTTCTGACATTATAGCTCATTTCATTATAGCTCATTTCTAATGCCATGTCTCTCTCTGCAGGATCCTTTTTTCCTCTTACCGGCACCTTTAAGGTGATAAAGAACATGGACTTCGACGTTGACAAGAAGCTCCTGGAGGATTACTGTCCACTGAACGTCCAGATCCCCAGTGATCTGGAGGGATCAGCTTACATCAAAGTGAATAAAGACTGCTGGCCCTCTTGAACTTTTCTCAGCTCAGAGAACATACGTCCTTGTGATGTCAATGTTCGGCCTGGCCTCTTAAATATTGTTATGCGTTGTCTTCAAGGTTTCAATCCAGATCCAGATACTGACCAAACTAAGTCCCTGTGTTAAAAATATATATCTTATACATATGCATGTGTTTCATTGCTGATTGTGTGAACTGTGATACATATTGATCAATATAAATGCCCCTCCTTCCCACCCACAGTTCCACAAGCAGACCCTGAGTTCGATAGTGATGCCCCATCCAGCTAGCGCCCCCCTTTGGCCACAAGAGGCAGCGTATGGCAGGGCCCATGGCCTACGACAAGGCTGAGATCTCCAACCTGCAGCAGAATGAGGGCCTACTGGAGAAGATCATCAAACAGGCCAAACACATCTTCTTACGCAGCAGGTAGGCACAAACACACACCACATCACACATCAATGACAAGCTAATACTGTTATACTGTTTTCTTTTCATTTTTTTTTCAAAAGTATTTTCTCCTGTCAGGCTTGTTGTTTCAGTCAAAGCACCTCCTATCTTTGTTGAAAAATCACAAATCAGGAAAATGTTGGCACAATGAAACCGTTTGACACTGAATTATAATTTTAAATGACAGCAACTCAACAATGACTGAAAGTCTACCCCTCATGTCTGTTTCAGGACGGAGCGGACCATCGACAACCTGGCCAGCCGTATAGAAGACCCCCAGATCCAGGCCCACTGGTCCAACATCAATGACGTGTACGAGTCCAGTGTCAAAGTCCTCATCACCTCACAGGGTTACGAGCAGATCTACAAGTAAGTGGAGCAGGAGCCAGGAGGACTGGCTAAGCCAGAGTAACAGAGGCAGAGTACTGTTAAAGCCAGGAGGACTGGCCAGGAATTGGTGACATATCCTCTAGAATAGAACATTTGGTTAGAGTATATAATTAATTAAAAGGAAAAAGGTAGGTTCCATGTTCGAACAACAGAAGAAGAGGTTTCACCTTAACGAATTACCAACAATTTAATTCTGCAATTATTCTGATTTGTCAATGTTCGGTAAAGGTCTTGTCTAGATAAAACTTTGACCATGGAGAAAGAATGTACCATGACCTTCTGTGTGTGTTGCTAGACCTGCTGTAGTTCTTCACCGCCTATTGCTCCAGGGAAACTTTTATTCAAATCTATTTCAAAGTATTGATGTAGCCTTTTTGTAGCTTCCTGTCTGAACTAGTGAGTAACAGTGCCTCCCTGTCCCCTGGTACTGCAGATGTCTCAGCAGCAGGTCCATGCGGTACAGCAGCTGGCTGTAACGTCGTTCGTCAGTTGAAGGGGAAGCGGACCAAAATGCAGCGTGGTGGTTACTCATGTTCTTCAATAAAGAATAGACGATACATGAAATAACTTAATAACAAAAACAACAAACGAAACGCGAAACCTATTACAGCCTATCTGGTGAACACTAACACAGACACAGGAACAATCACCCACAAATTACATAGTGAAACCCAGGCTACCTAAATATGGTTCCCAATCAGAGACAACAAGAATCACCTGACTCTGTTAGAGAACCGCCTCAGGCAGCCAAGCCTATGCTAGACACACCCCTAATCAGCCACAATCCCAATGCCTACAAAAAAAAACAATACGACAACACAATAAACCCATGTCACACCCTGGCCTGAACAAATAATTAAAGAAAACACAAAATACTAAGACCAAGGCGTGACAGAACCCCCCCCCCCCTCTAAGGTGCGGACCCCGGACGCACCTCAAAACCATAGGGAGGGTCCGGGTGGGCGTCTGTCCATGGTGGCGGCTCCGGCTCGGGACGTGGACCCCACTCCATAAATGTCATAGTTCCTCCCCCTCGCGGCCTGGGATAATCCACCCTCGCCGCCGACCATGGCCTAATAGTCCTCACCCAGAATAGAACCCCACTGGACTGAGGGGCAGCTTGTGACTGAGGGGCAGCTCAGGGACTGAGGGGCAGCTCGGGACTAAGGGGCAGCTCGGGACTGAGGGGCAGCTCGGGACGGAGGCAGCTCGGGACTGAGGGGAAGCTCGGGACTGAGGGGCAGCTCGGGACTGAGGGGAAGCCCGGGACTGAGGGGAAGCACGGGACTGAGGGGAAGCCCAGTACTGAGAGGAAGCCCAGTACTGAGAGGAAGCCCAGTACTGAGATGAAGCTCAGGCAGGTAGTTGGCTCCGGCAGATCCTGGCTGGCTGGCGGATCTGGAAGAGTCTGGTTGACTGGCAGATCTGGAAGAGTCTGGTTGACTGGCAGATCTGGAAGAGACTGGTTGACTGGCAGATCTGGAAGAATCTGGTTGACTGGCAGATCTGGAAGAATCTGGTTGACTGGCAGATCTGGAAGATCATGGCTGACTGGCGGATCTAGCTGCTCTGGCTGCTCCATGCAGACTGACAGCTCTGGCTGCTCCATGCAGACTGGCAGCTCTGGCTGCTCCATGCAGACTGGCGGCTCTGGCTGCTCCATGCAGACTGACAGCTCTGGCTGCTCCATGCAGTCTGGCAGCTCAGGCTGCTCCATGCAGTCTGGCAGCTCAGGCTGCTCCGAACAGGCAGGAGGCTCCGGCAGCGCTGTAGAGGAGGAAGGCTCTGGAAGCGCTGAACAGGTGGGAGACTCCGACAGCGCAGGAGAGGAGGATGGCTCTGGCTGTGCTGAACAGGTGAGGCGCACTGAAGGCCTGGTGCATGGTGCTGGAACTGGTGGTACTGGATCGAGGACACGCACAGGAAGCCTGGTGCGGGGAGCTGCCACCGGCGGACTGGTGTTTGGAGGTGGCTCTGGATAGACCGGACCGTGCAGGCGCACTGGAGCTCTTGAGCACCGAGCCTGCCCAACCTTACCTGGCTCGATGCCCACTCTAGCCCGGCCAATACGAAGAAGAGCTGGTATGAACCGCACCGGGCTATGCACCCGCACTGGAAACACTGTGCGCTCCATAGCATAACACGGTGCCTGCCCGGTCTCTCTAGCCCCCCGGTAAGCACAGGGAGTTTGCGCAGGTCTCCTACCTGGCATAGCCATACTCCCTGTAAGCCCCACCCCCAATACATTTTGGGGCTGACTCTCAGGCTTCCATCCGCGTCGCCGTGCTGCCACCTCATACCAAAATACTAAGACCAAGGCGTGACACTGGCTAAAGTGATGAGTTGGCATGTTCTGAGCTTCAGTAACCATTTGTGCCTCGGCTCTGTGGAGAGCATCGAAAGCGCCTGGGACATCACCATTGCCTCCTCCAACAGGGAATACGCAATCTCAGGTACCGTCCTTCAATCAATCACTGGCGTATTGGCCGTCATGCACCTTAAACAGCTCATTTAGTCTGAAAACGAATGTGATGATCTGAATGACTGAAACTTAAGATAATGCTAATATTTGTCCAAATGAATGTGTTGTATCTTTTCCAGTGCGTAGTGGTCCAGAGAGTGGCTGTAAGCTCCTTGTCCAGTTTCCCACGCAACCAGAACAAGGAGCTGCCCAAGTCTGCCGTCATCCAGGATGGGAAGTGGAACCACCTGCGAGGGCCCTACAAAGAGGTCCGCTGGAGCTAGATGGAGGGAAGCAACTTTGTTTACAAGATGGATCTTCTGATGGCAGCCCTCACTCCCTGTCCTTAGGTCCGGCCACTATCACACTCTCTCGCTATCTCTGATTTTGTTCTATGGGCTGAATCCTAACTTGACCCACTTTTGTGGAAATCATGCATTGATGTCTGTTGATTTGCTTGGACATTTGACTTACCTGTGCCAATGTATTATTATTCATATTAATATATACTAGACTTGTAGAGGTCTACAATTTTTTTCTGAGTTCTTGGCTCATTTCCTTTGATTTTCCCATGATGTCAAGCAAAGAGTCACTGAGTTTGAAGGTAGTCCTTGAAATACATCCACAGGTACACCTCCAATTTACTTCATTTATCAGAAGCTTCTAAAGCCATGACATAATTTGTTTAAAGGCACAGTCAACTTAGTGTATGTAAACTTCTGACCCACTGGATACAGTGAAATAATTTGTCTGTAAACCATTTTTTGAAAAATTGTGTCATGCACAAGGTAGATGTCCTAACCGACTTGCCAAAATTATGGTTTGTTAACAAGAAATTTGTGGAGTGATTGAAAAACAAGGTTTAATGACTCCAACCTAAGTGTATGTAAACTTCCGACCTCCATTGTATATTTTAAATGTTACAGTAAAAGAACCTGAAAATAGCTGTGAAAATAAAAAGATATTTTGTTTCCACTTGTCAGTGTGTGTCCTTACATAAAATCTGGTGGACTAATATCAGTTGTGCATACAGTTTTCATGTACAGTAAAATAATACATGCAGCTCGTCTTGAGGCACGTAGGTTGATAATCCTTCATCTGTTCCTGGAATCAGTAACTTGGTGACATTTACACTCTGTGGATGCTTTCATTGATTTATAAAATGAGTCTTTCATTTTAGCTCATATTGGTTGTTGGGCAGTCCCATCTGGCTTTCTCAGTTCTTCATATCAGAGAGGTTGCAGCTCAGTTACATCATTCTCTGGAGATAATACAAAAAATGATCAATTAAATGAACCACGTACACACAAGAACAATCAAACTTGATTCATTGAATTACTAATTATTGAAATGACCAAAATCATTCTAAAGGTATTTACCTGGCATCTGCCTCCTCTGTCTCCATGCATTGACCTGTCTGTAGGCTTTGTCCATGAGCCACATGGAGACCATGAGAAAGCCAGCCAGGGAGGCCAGCACTACAGCAAACACTGCCAGGTACTGGAGGTCTTCATACAGAACCTCTACAACACAGCGAGGGAGAACACACCATGTTCATTCTCACTTCCACTAACTAGCTTACTCATAATGGTAGAGTTCAATGAAGGTCACTTGTACTGAACTACTCGTAAAGATATTGTTCATTAACACCATAAGGCCGCGACAGAAACCGTCTCCAGGACTGAGAGGAATACAGTTCCATAAAGGGGTTCTTGTAAATGTCAACTATGGTGAAACACTAACACTGTAACTTAAAGCAAAATGCAACATTGTGATATAGGCCTTCACCCACCATTCACTCACCTTCCACATTCAAGACAAATCCTGCATCTTTGCTGCTCCCGGACATTTCAGTCACAGTGATCACGTAGAAGCCAGTGTCCTGAATACGTAGATCCGACAGTCCCATAGATCCATTAGTGTACGTGAGGATTCTGTCCATGTAGTCCTCTGATACATTTGTAAACCCCCCAGGTTGCCACACCCCAATGTCTCTGCTCACCCTGCCAGACATAAAGGTCCACTGTACTGTGGGAATCCCAACACAGGAGATGTCCACAGAGAACAATACATCCTGTTGGACAGGCCTGGTCAGACTCTGCTGAGGAGACCGTATTGAGATGGCTCCGGCTTCCGGAGGACGTACATAGTGGAGGGAGGAAGGGAAAGAAAGAGGAACAGTGTTTTTTAATGTATGACAGATAAAGAGAAGTTGATATATCTGATTTGTATTTTAGAATCAGATACAGTAAGTCAACATATTATTACCCACACACTGATGTGTTATTGACATGTTAATCCAATGCATCCTAAAAAGGTAATTACTTGCAGTTTAATCTCCTGACTCTGGTATAGTGCAATAGACAAAATACAAATCTCTCTCCCTCCAGGCTTTGTACATTTAACAGCATTATTCATGTCTCACTCTTACTTATGCCAATAGCATTGTTAGGCCTTAAAGAACAACAGTCAAACTGTGTTTCATCATTAAATTAAGGATATTCTCTGAGGTATCTCACGTTCTCTCACGTCACCCCACTCCTCCGTTCTCTCCACTGGCTTCCAGTTGAAGCTCGCATCCGCTACAAGACCATGGTGCTTGCCTACGGAGCTGTGAGGGGAACGGCACCTCAGTACCTCCAGGCTCTGATCAGGCCCTACACCCAAACAAGGGCACTGCGTTCATCCACCTCTGGCCTGCTTGCCTCCCTACCACTGAGGAAGTACAGCTTCCGCTCAGCCCAGTCAAAACTGTTCGCTGCTCTGGCCCCCCAATGGTGGAACAAACTCCCTCACGACGCCAGGACAGCGGAGTCAATCACCACCTTCCGAAGACACCTGAAACCCCACCTCTTTAAGGAATACCTAGGATAGGATAAGTAATCCCTCTCAACCCCCCCCCCTTTAAGATTTAGATGCACTATTGTAAAGTGACTGTTCCACTCGATGTCATAAGGTGAATGCACCAATTTGTAAGTCGCTCTGGATAAGAGCGTCTGCTAAATGACTTAAATGTAAATGTAATGTTATCACCATAGTCATTTTCTGACTTCCCACTTGCCTTTTTTTATGAGCAATGGATCAACTACCTTCAGTTTTTTATTTTTTAGAGCCCAATTGGCCACTCAGTTCTGACAGAAGAAATACCCCCCTTTACCCTACTCCCTTACATAACCACCAGTTAATATTCAACCTCTCCACAAAAGACAATGTTTTCAGTCCACAGACATTACATAACATATTGTTATACTGTATGATGGATGGGTTTGCTGCCATCAAATGACTTTGAGATGACACATTGGCATGTGATTCTACCACGTCGCTTCATCTCAAATCAAAGGTTATTGGTCACGTACACAGATTTGAAGATGTTATTGCAGGTGCAGCGAAATGCTTGTGTTTCAAGCTCCAGTAGTGCAGTAATATCTAACAATACAAAACAATACATACATAATACAAAACGTAAAAAGAAAGAAATTAAGAAATATCAGAACGAGTAATGTCAGAGTCCAGAATATATATATATATAAATAAAAGTTTACATACATTTTAGCCAAATACATTTAATCTCAATTTTTCACAATTCCTGACATTTAATCCAAGTAAAAATTCCCTGTTTTAGGTCAGTGAGGATCACCACTGTATTTTAAGAATGTGAAATGTCAGAATAATAGTAGAGAGAATGATTTATTTCAGCTTTTATTTCTTTCATCACATTCCCAGTGGGTCAGAAGTTTACATATACTCAATTAGTATTTGGTAGCATTGCCTTTAAATGGTTTAACTTGGGTCAGACATTTCGGGTAGCCTTCCACAAGCTTCCCACAATAAATTGGGTGAATTGGGTGAAGGGAGGCCTTGAAATACATCCACAGGTACACCTCCAATTGACTCAAATGATGTAAATTAGCCCATCAGAAGCATCTAAAGCCATGACATCATTTTAGTGTATGTAAACTTCTGACCCACTGGAATTGTGATACAACTGAAAAAAGTGAAATAATCTGTCTGTAAACAATTGTTAGAAAAATGACTTGTGTCATGCACAAAGTAGATGTCCTAGCCGACTTGCCAAAAATACAGTTTGTTAACCTCTCTTGGATAGGGAAAATGCAGAGTGCCAGATTCAAATAAAATACTCAATTCAAACTTTCATTAAATCACACATGCAAGACAGCAAATTAAAGCTACACTCATTGTGAATCCAGCCAACATGTCAGATTTAAAAAAAGCCATTATCTGATGATAGCACAGTAGTAAACAAAGAGAGTAGCATATTTCAACCCTGCAGGCGCTACACAAAACTCAGAAATAAAATATAAAACATGCCTTACCTTTGACGAGCTTCTTTTGTTGGCACTCCAATATGTCCCATAAACATCACAAATGGTCCTTTTGTTCGATTAATTCCATCAATATATATCCAAAATGTACATTTAGTTGGCGCGTTTGATCCAGAAAAAAAACAGCTTCCAATTTGCGCAAAGTCACTACAAAATATCTCAAAAGTTACCTGTAAACTTTGCCAAAACATTTCAAAATACTTTTGTAATACAACTTTAGGTATTTTTAAATGTTAATAATCGATCAAATTGAAGACGGGTCTATCTGTTTTCAATAGAGGACGAGAGGAAACTAACGCTACTTTTCAAATCTTGGCCAACTCTCAACAGCATTACCCTTTTCCAGGATGGCCGTACTGCTTCATTGCACAAAGGAATAACCTCAACCAAATTCCAAAGTCTGATGACATCCAGTGGAAGCGGTAGGAACTGCAAACAAGTGCTTAAGAAATATCGTTTCCCCATGAGAACCCATTGAACAGACAGCGACCTCAAAAATAAATAATTCTGAATGGTTAGTCCTCAGGGTTTTGCCTGCTACATAAGTTCTGTTATACTCACAGACATGATTCAAACCGTTTTAGAAACTTCAGAGTGTTTTCCCTCCAAATATACTAATAATATGCATATCTTATATTCTTGGCATGAGTAGCAGGAAGTTGAAATTGGGCATGTTATTTATCCAAAAGTGAAAATGCTGCCCCCTATCCCAAAGTTAACAAGAAATTTGTGGAGTTGTTGAAAAACGAGTTTCAATGACTCCAACCTAAGTGTATGTAAACTTCTGACTTCAACTGTATATATACAGCTGACTGGTACTATATAACTGTATATATATATACATACAGTATATATGTGTGGAAACAAGTCAAGGGGTCTGAATGTGGCTTAGGGACAAGTCACACACCCTGTATATATATATATATATATATATACAGGGTGTGTATAGGCGGTACGGACAGTAAACAGTGCCTTTGGAAACTATTCAGACCCCTTGACTTGTTCCACATTTTGTTAGGTTACAGGCTTATTCTAAAACTCATCAAATTGTTTTTTCCCTCATCAATCTACACACAATGCAAAAACAGGTTTTTATACGTTTTGCCAAATTTACTCCAAATAAAAAACTGAAATATCAGATTTACATAAGTATTCAGACCCTTCATTTACTCAGTACTTTGTTAAAGCACATTCGGCAGCTACCGCATGGCAAGCGGTACCGGAGTGCCAAGTCTATGTCCAAGAGGCTTCTAAACAACTTCTACCCCAAAGCCATAAGACTCCTGAACATCTAGTCAAATGGCTACTCAGACTATTTGCAGTGCCCCCCCCCTCCCTCTGTCTATATGCATAGTCACTAATAACTCTACCTTCATGTACATACTACCTGAACTAACCGGTGCCCCCACACATTGGCTCTGTATCGGTACCCCGTGTATATAGTCTCACTATTGTTATTTTACTGCTGCTCTTTAATTACTTTTTACTTTTATCTCTTATTCTTATCCATTTTTTAAAACTGCATTGTTGGTTAGGGGCTTGTAAGTAAGCATTTAACTGTAAGGTCTACATCTGTTGTATTCGGCACATGTGACAAATACAATTTTATTTAATTTAATTGTATTTGAATGCAGCCTCGAGTGTTCATGGGTATGACACCACAAGCTTGGCACACCTGTATTTGGGAAGTTTATCCCATTCTTATCTGCAGATCCTCTCAAGCTCGGTCTGGTTGGATGGGGAGCATTGCTGCACAGCTATTTTCAGGTCTCTTCAGAGATGTTCGATCGGGTTCAAGTCCGGGCACTGGTTGGCCCACCCAAGGACATTTAGAGACTTGTCCCTAACCCACTGTGCTTAGGGTTGTTGTCCTGTTGGAAAGTGAACCTTAGCACATTCTGAGGTCCTGAGTACTCTGGAGCAGGTTTTCGTCAAGGATCTCTCTGTACTTTGCTCCGTTCATCTTTACCTCGATCCTGACTAGCCTACCAGTCCCTCGCACTGAAAAACATCCCCAGAGCATGATGCTGCCACCACCATGCTTCACTGTAGGGATGGTGCCAGGTTTCCTCCAGACGTGACGCTTGGCATTCAGACCAAAGAGTTCAATCTTGGTTTCATCAGACCATAGAATCTTGTTCCTCATGGTCTGAGAGTCTTTAGGTGCCATTTGGCAAACTCTAAGTGGGCTATCATGTGCCTTTTACTGAGGTGTGGCTTCCTTATTGTCACTCTACAGTAATGGTCTGATTGGTGAAGTGCTGCAGATGGTTGTCCTTCTGGAAGTTTCTCCCATCTCCACAGAGGAAATCTGGAGCTCTGTCAGAGTGACCATCGGGTTCTTCGTCACCTCCCTGACTAAGATCCTTCTCCCCGATTGCTCAGTTTGGCCGGGTGATTCCAAACTTCTTCCGTTTAGAAATGATGAATGTGTTCTTGGGGACCTTCAATGGTGCAGACATTTTTGGTACCCTTCCCCAGAACTCTACGAACAATTCCTTCAACCTCATGGCTTGGTTTTTGCTCTGACATGCACTGTCAACTGTGGGACCTTAAATGGACAGGTGTGTGCCTTTCCAAATAATGTCCAATCAATTAAATTTTTCATAGGTGGACTCCAATCAAGTTGTAGAAACATCTCAAGGATGATCAATGGAAACAGGATGCACCTGAGCTCAATTTCAAGTCTCATAGCAAAGGGTCTGAATACTTATGTAAATAAGGCATTTCTGATCTCACCCATCACAGGCCCGAAGGGGGTGTAAAGCCGGACAGGAAGATCATGCCAGTGACTCAACCCATTCAAGTCGAGTTTTTCGAGAGAGAAAAAATGATTCACCCCTCTTCGGGACGGCATGGGAGTGCATTATCAAGCCAGTGACTAAGCCCCCGTAATATGGTCAGAGGCAGATAATCCCAGTGGAGAGAGGGGAGCCAGCCAGGCAGACACAGCAAGGGTGGTTCATCACTCCAGGAAAAAAGCTGCTCTTTAAATATAAGGTCCAGAGTAACGTTGAGGTCCTTCAAAGTTTTATTTGAGGCGATTGTATAGCCATCAAGATACATTGTCAGATCAAACAGAAGATTTCTTTGTTTCCTTGAACTAGCATTGTCACGCCCTGGTCAAAGTATTTTGTGTTTTCTTCATGTATTTGGTCAGGCCAGGGTGTGACATGGGTTTTTGTATGTGGTGTGTAGCTTAGTGGGATTGTAGCTTAGTGGGGTGTTCTAGGAAAGTCTATGGCTGTCTGAAGTGGTTCTCAATCAGAGGCAGGTGTTTATCGTTGTCTCTGATTGGGAACCATATTTAGGCAGCCATATTCTTTGGTTGTATTGTGGGTGATTATCCTGAGTGTCTTGATGTCCTTGTTCGATGTTAGTTGACACAAGTATAGGCAGTTTTCGGTTTTTGTTTCGTTTATTGTTTTGTAGTGTTCGTGTTTAGTCGTGTTTACGTTTGTTTAAATAAACATGGATCGCAATCGACACGCTGCAGTTTGGTCCGACTCTCCTTCACCATATGAAAACCGTGACAAGCATCTTGTTTTGTCCAAGTTTAAAAGTAAAACATTTGCTGCCATCCACTTCCTTATGTCTGAAACACAGGCTTCGAGGCTAGGCAATTTTGGGTTTCACCAAGTTTCATCAAATGTACAGCTGTGTTTCGTCTGCATAGCAGTGAAAGTTTACATTGAGTTTCCGAATGACATACCCAAGAGGTAGAGTATACATTGAGTGTACAAAACATTAGCAACACCTGCTCTTTCCATGACATAGACTGACCAGGTGAATCCAGGTGAAGGCTATGATCCCTCACTGTTGTCACTTGTTAAATCCACTTCAATCAGCGTAGATGAAGGGAGGAGATTAAAGAAGGACTTTTAAGCCTTGAGACAATTGAGGCATTATGTATGTGCGCCATTCAGAGGAGGAATGGGCAAGACAAAATATTTAATTGCCTTTGAACAGGGTATGGTAGTAGGTGCCAGGCGCACCAGTTTGTGTCAAGAACTGCAACGCTGCTGGGGTTTTCACGCTCTACAGTTTCCCGTGTGTATCAAGAATGGTCCATCACCCAAAGGACATCCATCCAACTTGACACAACTGTGGGAAGCATTGGAGTCAACATGGGCCAGCATCCCTGTGGAACGCTTTTGACACCTTTTAGAGTCCAGGCACCGAAGAATTTAAGCTGTTCTGAGGGCAAAACTCAATATTAGGAAGGTGTTCCTAATGTTTTATACACTGTGAAAAGAATAGTGGTCCTAAAAACATCCACAGAGACAAACTGATATCTTTCCTACAGATAAGATCTAAACCAGGCAGGAACTTGTCCGTGTAGCTAGTCAGAAAACTTCCAATTTGGTGGAGCGCCATTTCCGTTCCAATTTTCTGGAAGCTTGCTTCAGGGCTATGGTATTTTCTGTAAACCAGGGAGCTAGTTTATTGTGACAAATGTTTTTGTTTTTAACAGTGCGACTGCATCTGGGGTATTACGCAAGGTTAAGTTTAGATCCTTGGTTAGGTGCATTTTGAATTTTGTACTCCGGAGTCCTTAGGTAGGTGTGGGCAGTCTGGAAAGGCATCTAGGAATCTTTGGGTTGTCCGAGAATTTATAGCACTTGTTTTGATAATCCTTGGTTGGGGTTTTAGCAAATTATTTGTTGCGATTGCAAATGTAATAAAATGGTGGTCCGATAGTCCAGAATTATCAGGAAAAACATTTAGATCCACAATATTTATTACACAAAACTAGATCCAGGGTATGATTGTGGCAATTTGTCGGTCCCAAGACCTGTTTACCTGATGTGCTACCTTGTCCCGGACTTGCTGTCTCTCTCGTTCTCTCTCTGTCCCAACCCCCCCCCCCCCCCCCCCCCAATCTGCTGTCTCAAACTTGGAATGCTCGGCTATAAAAAGCTAACTGATATTGACTCCTGAGGTGCTGATCTGTTGCACCCTCTATAACCACTGTGATTGTTATTTGACCCTTCTGGTCATCTATGAACGTTTGAAAATCTTGAAGAATGATCTGGCCTAAATGGCTATGTACTCTTATAATCTCAACCGGGAACAACCAAAAGAGGACAGGCCACCCCTCAGAGCCTGGTTCCTTTCTAGGTTTCTTCCTAGGTAACTGCCTTTATAGTTGTTCCTTGCCACCGTGCTTCTAAATCTGCATTGTTTACTCTTTGGGGTTTTAGGCTGGGTTTCACTATAAGCACTTTGTGACATGTGCTGATATAAAAAAGGATTTATAAATACATTTGATTGATTGATTGGTTTTGAATTGCCCTCATAGCCACCTGCTTTCGGTTGTTTTCTCATGTAAGATGTGTTTCAATCAATGTGAATTACTGACTCAGACACACCAGTCCAACTAAAGGTGTGTGCACACAAGATGAAGCATGCACAAAGAATTTTGTTAAAGCATGCAAAGAATGACAGGGAAACATTATGGCTGCCAGAGGTATGCCTTGAAACCATCACGCCCTATCCAGGTTTTGGGGAATTAACAAATCACTGTGTGTCTAAGTGGACTATCATTCTGTTTCACCGGTACAAACCACATCAGAGCAAAAGTTGGGAAATACTCAAAGTTAGTCAACCGATACTAGATGAAAGTTTCTTCTGAAATTGCTTGGCATACACCATACCCTCTGAGGCAAACATAGGCATGCCCTTAAACACACAAGCACTCACATTTAAACACATACAAATCAGTATGTCCATATATGGATACATGCTCACAGAAGTGTTTCCATGTATGGATAGGATACATACCTAGGTGGCACACATACAATGTGATGCTGAAGAAAAGAGCGACTTCCTGTGTGTCCCAGAGCCACATTAGAACCCCAGGTCCATCTATTCTCACCAGTACGGAGTGTCTACTGGGTCATTCCACATTCTGGAGCATTCGCTTTCCTCTTCTCTCAAAATCCATTATTTCCTGTGTTCCTCCTTCCTTTTTATTTTTGTTAATGTCTTAATCTGGTGGAAAAAGAGTATATATCTTGTTGGTGATGTTCTCTTCTGTCCT
This sequence comes from Oncorhynchus gorbuscha, assembly GCF_021184085.1. NCBI lineage: Eukaryota > Metazoa > Chordata > Actinopteri > Salmoniformes > Salmonidae > Oncorhynchus > Oncorhynchus gorbuscha. The sequence continues at coordinate 24,890,344 of NC_060185.1, forward strand.
TCTTAGCTCTGTGTTCTCTGGCTACCTAAGCTGCTCTGCCTGTCCAACGGCACCTCACCCAACAGACAGGATCAGCAGGAGATTACTGTGCAAACATTCATACTAAGAAACAAGCACTGAGAGAGAGAGAGAGAGAGAGAGCCAATAACATAGTAAATACTCATGCAGAAACACACAGAGAGACACGCCTGTATGGCCTCCCTGTACTGCCTCCCACAAATGCACCACGTGGGATGAATAAGTGGTATTGGACACACCTTGCTGAGCAGGTCAGACAGGGAGGAGTGTCTATTCTGAGATGACTGCACTTCTTTACAATGGCCACATTAACAGAAGTTACAATATAGTATATCGCAGATCCACTTTGTCTATTTGCTGCCTGGTCACTGTTGCAATAGCTTATTTTTGAGGCAGATAATCAGGGGCGCGACTTTCACTGGGAACAGGGGTGTCATGTCCCCCCCCCACATTCTTAAATTGCATTTTTGTCCCCCCCAGTTTCATCATTGTAATGTGATACAGAAAGCGACAACGGTGTGCTTTAGGACTAGGCTGGCTGGACCTGCACGGGAGAGTTGAGCATAGTTCAGTGTGTATGTGTTGCGCTCTTTTACAGAGTTGTAAAACCAAACCAAGCAGAAAGTGGATACTATTTAGTTGACTGATGTAGTTGGCAAGGTAACTGCTGTTTATTGGTGAAGTGCTGTTTATTGTTTGCAGTGCTGAGCTATTATTTTAACTGACATGTAACGTTAGTTAATGTTTCATCCCCTCTTGACTGAGGTGAATGAATAAGCTACGCTAGCTAGTAGCTACCACAGCCAGGTCAGCTCTAGCCTCTAGTTATCTGTCAGATAGCGATATGAGCTGGCTATTATTACTATCTAACAGCTGTTGTTTGTATGGACATGTTTTGTAGCCGTTGTTTTGTCCTGTTTCAGAAGTAAATCAACTTGGCTAGCTTTCGCCAGTTGATTTATCATTCGAGAGAGACCTGGCCAAATGTTGACTAACGTTAGCTATTCTTTTTGCCTCAATCACACTAGACCTGAATCAGATGATGAAACCATTGGCCAAATGATTGAAGATTGATATTCTGATGATTTTTCAGTGAAATGTGAGTTGTATTAGTCAGTATGGTTATGTAACGTTATTGACCTGTCAGTTTCCCTAGCTAGTTTCTTACTTTTCACACTGACACAGTAATAAACAGCTCTAACATTACAGGCTTCACTGTCATGGTGCACAGTAGACTTCTGTATACCAATTTCTTCATCCCTCTCCCATCCGCACCCACTGGACTTCTGTCCGACTCCCACCAGCTACCGCAAGAACTGTTCCCAAACCCAACCGCAGTTGTTTTAGGTGTATGTGACACAACTCATTTGCCAGCCATGGTGCCAGCAAATCAAATGTGCAAAAATAACTTAAGAAATAGGTTAGCTTACCAGAGATTCTCACATGGCCCTTACATTGTATTACTGGGCTATATCCGCCAATATTCTAGATGTAGTTTGAAGAGAGCAGAGCTGGAAAGACTTCTTATAGCCTACCATTTAGGAGTGCGAAGATTTTCAGACGGAGAAATATGGGTGATCAATATTTAGGCCTGTTTCTAGGCAATGTAGTAAACTATAGCCTAATCATAGGCCTATTTAGGAAGTACATTTCCTTGGAAAGATAATGGCCACGTGCTTCTCCGCCCATGCATAGGCTCAGTGGAGTATGCCGAAGGGAGGATTGCTCATAATAATGGCTGGAACGATGCAATTAGAGCAAATAGAAACCATCAAAACAAATAGAAACCATGTGTTTAATGTATTTGATACCATTCCACTTATTTTGCTTCAGTCATTACCACAAGCCTGTCCTCCCCAATTAAGATGCCACCAACCTCCTGTGCATAGGCTATAGTCTACTCTATTTAATTGAGACCACATGTGCACCTGATCTGGCAGGTATGGCTGCTGAACTGGAAGCAGCAAGAATGATGACTGCAACACTTGCTACATTTTGCATAGGCCTATAGGATATAGCCTACCTTTTAGGAGGACGATTTGCAGGCAGAGATTAATCAATACTTATTGAAAATGTTAGTAGCCTAAGCTATGTGCGCATTGTGCCATTTTCTTTTTTATTGATGATTACATATTTTGACTTCGATTCGCTTTGGTTGGATGCCCTCCACTTCTTTCCATTGTCAATATTTATTTACAGACACTGTAGTAAACTACAGTCTAATCATATTTAAGTTAATTTCATATTCAAGTTAACTGCCACGTGATTCACCACCCATGTAGGCAGCCTACTCTATTTCAATGGGACCACACATACTAGGCGCACTTGAAGTCGCCGCCAAACTAGGAGAGGTACTGAAGATGAAGCAGTGAATTCTGAGTGTGTGAATAATGTGAAAAATCTGTGCTTTTAATACAATAGGTGGGCTAATGCATACAAAGCAGAAAGAGGACCGTCTCCAAATAACCTATAGGGTAACACAAAATCATCCCAAAGTCTTCTGTCTGACCGACGGCACCCGCCCACAGCATGAAAAAGGACTACCTCGCTGCAATGATCTCTGTCGGACCCGCAGCCCTTTAGTGCATTCAGTATACAACACTATGCTCATCATGTTTTAGGATTAGATGGTGACAGGATCAGATGATGTCCCTGCAGGGTCAGACAGCCAGGGAAGACCAGTCTACGGAGCTCAGGTGGATTTTGCAGTATATTAACAATATCAGTGACTCATTGTTGGAGGAGATTATGGTTGAAATGATTAATTATGTATACATTTAAATTAGAACCATTTATTTTAATACTATGTTTATGTTAATATTATGTTATGGTATGAAATGTATGGTTTCTTGGTTAAACTAGGACCGAAAATGTAGGTAAAACAAATTAATTGTCTGTATCTTGCGGGTTTAAGGGAGAAAGGAGGGCATATATCTTTTCAGACAGATAAGAATGTTTGTTTGATGTTCCATTAGTGGAGAAAAGTATATCTTTTAGACAGATTGGAATGTTTGTTTTATGAGGGGAGTAGAAGACAATTTCCAGACCTGAAGACACTGTGCTATTGTGTGGATCGGAGAGGGTGTGAGAAACTGATGATGTCATTTTATGTTCACTCTTTATAATGTAATGTTCTTTGTATTTTGGATCAGTACTCATCAAGAATAAATGCCGAACTTGTTTTTAAGACTGGTCTCTTGCTATTTCATGCAAAATGATAAACTTACAACTTATTATGAAATAGATAAGAGTTTGGTTTTGGCTACGAAACATATAGGAATTTAGAATTCCTCTAACACTGATACAAACCTCCATTTTGAAATGATGGGTAGACCTACAGTAGCTACAGGACAGCAGCTTAAATCTACAGTCTGGGATCTGGGAATAATGGTCATTTCAATTATTGAACCATATATTATATTCTTGGATAATATAATGTATAAATGTACATAAAGGTCATTCTTTGTCATGCCTCATTTTAGGAGGATCAGATGGTGATAGGGGTCTCAGCAGGTTCAGGCAGCCAGGGTGTTACGCGGAGTGGAACAGGGGAACTCAAGAGCAGACTCAGACAAGGAGACTGGGATGAAGAAACCAAGGTATTTATTGAAACACAGGGGGGAGATAGAGTGCAGGTCAGGGGAAGCTCGGGCGGGTTGCTGGAAACCAGGTGCGGAGGCTGAGGCTGGAGCGAGAGGGGTTGAGACAGGGTAAGCAGGTCCGGAGGGGAATCAAAGGGAGCAGTAGTAGAGTGGGGAATCCAGGACAGAATAGCAGGATGACAAGACGTGGGACTGGAGACAGGACCAGAGTCAGAGTCGGCAGAACTGTAGCGGAGAGGAAAACAGCGTCAGGCAAGGAAAACAGGCACAACAGGATAACAGGATCTGAATACTAACAAACGGCTAGAAACATAGACTGACTGAGATTATGATCTGGCAGCGGGAAAGTGGCAGGGCTGAGTGTTTGTAGAGGTCTTGATTATGGAACAGGTTGCAGCTGGTGGGGATCTGCTCTGACTCCAGCACATCTGTCCCCACCCACACAATCATGCTCACACAAAGAGAGAGAGACGGAGAGAGAGAGAGTACTGGAGGAGTGGCAGCAGATCAAGGAGACACAGGATGAACAGTAGAGGGCGATGCAGGACCAGATGTGAAACAGGGAAGACCAGTCTATGACAGAGGTGAGGTAAATATTTCAAGATACAACACTTTATTTTGTCTTAGCAGCAAACACTGGACAAGCCAGATGCTATTTTAAGACAGTATGACAAACCTCCAAAGTCGATTTACAAACTGTATCAATGGTTGATAGAGGCTTTTCCTGATGACACAAAAATGGTAGAAGCTATTGATGATGATGAATGGAGTCAGATATGTTTGAATGCTCCATCATGTTCATATAATCTCAGACATAAATTACTTTTTAAATTACGCTCTAAGACCATCCATAGAACATATTACATGCCAGTGAAACTGAATTACAGCGCCTTCGGAAAGTATTCAGACCCCTTGACTTTTTCCACATTTTGTTACGTTACAGCATTATTCTAAAATGGATTAAATCTTTTTTCCCCTCATCAATCTACACACATTACCCCATAATGAGAAAGCAAAAACAGGTTTGTAGACATTTTTGAAAATTTGAAAAAAGTAAATAAATGAAATATGACATTTACATAAATATTCAGACCCTTTACTCAGTAATTTGTTGAAGCATCTTTGGCAGCGATTACAGAATCAAGTATTCTTTGGTATGACACTACAAGCTTGGCACACCTATATTTTCGGGTGTTTCTCCCATTCTTCTCTGCAGATCCTCTCAAGCTCTGTCAGGCCAGCGTTGCTGCACAGCTATTTTCAGGTCTCTCCAGAGATGCTAAATTGGGTTCAAGCCCAGGCTATGGCCGGGCCACTCAAGGACATTCAGAGACTTGTACTGAAGCCACTCCTGCATTGTCTTGGCTGTGTGCTTAGGGTCGTTGTCATGTTGGTAAGTCACCATCTAATCCTCCTAAAATGAGGCATGACAAAGAATGTTGGAAAGTGAACCGTCACCCCAGTATGAGATCCTGAGAGCTTTAGAGCTGGTTTTCATTAGGGATCTTTCTGTACTTTGCTCCGTTCATTTTGCCTCGATCCTGACTGGTCTCCCAGTCCCTGCCGCTGAAAAACATCCCCACAGCATGATGCTGCCACCTTCATGCTTCACGGTAGGGATGGTGCGAGGTTTACCCCATACATGACGCTTGACATTCAGGCCAAAGAGTTCAGTCTTGGTTTCATCAAACCAGAGAATCTGGTTTCTCATGGTCTGAGAGTCTTTAGGTGCCTCCTGGCGAAGTCCAACCGGGCTGTCATGTGCCTTTTACTGAGGAGTGGCTTCAGTCTGGCCACTCTACCATAAAGTCCTGATTGGTGGAGTACTGCAGAGATGGTTGTCCTTCTGGAAGGTTCTCCCATTTCCACAGAGGAACTCTGGAGCTCTGTCAGAGTGACCATCGGGTTCTTGGTCACCTCCCTGACCAAGGCCTTCTCCCCCTGATTGCTCAGATTGGCCAGGAGGTCTGCTCTAGAAAGAGTCGTGGTGGTGAAACTTCTTCCATTTCAGATTCATGGAGGCCACTGTGTTCTTGGGGACCTTCAACGGTGCAGAAATGTTTTGGTACCCTTCCCCAAATCTGTGCCTCGACACAATCCTGTCTCATGGCTCAACGGACAATTCCTTCAATCTCATGGCTTGGTTTTTGCTCTGACATGCACTGCCAACTGTGGGACCTTATATGGACAGGTGTATATGGCCTTTCCAAATCATGTCCAATCAATTACCACAGTTGGACCTCAATCAAGTTGTAGAAACATCTCAAGGATGATCAATGGAAACAGGATGCACCTGAGTTTAATTTCGAGTCTCATAGCAAAGGGTCTGAATACTTATGTAAATAAGGTATTTCTGTTATTTATTTGTTCTAAAAACATGTTTTTGCTTTGCCATTATGGTTATTGTGTGTAGATTGCTGAGATAAAAAATAATATTTAATCAATTTTAGAATAAGGCTGTAACATAACGAAATGTGGAAAAAGTCAAGGCGTCTGAATACTTTCCGAAGGCACTGTACATGCACTCAGAAATGTAATGTTCTATATGTTCTTTATCTCAGCATCTCTACAAATTCTCCCTTCTCCCTGTTTTTGTTTGCTTGGAAATGTTGATACTGGAGACTGTTATCAGAAGAAACTGTGTAACCAAGCATTTATAGCCACTAAGAAATAAATTGCCATTAATTGAAAGGTTGGTTTATCCTACAATTGCCAATGGCAAGTTATGCATCTCTAGATTTGATTTATTATAAGATTAAGGGTATACTGGGCAACCTTCATAAGTTCTGGATGCCTTATATGGAATACAGTATAACTAAAGGAGTCTGTATTGAAAACATGCCCACATCAGGGGAGATACCTATTTAGGCAATCCCTAGCTACTGGGCTACTCAGTCATGGTCCATCCTGTGTGTTGTCACTCTGACATTGGCCTAGGATTTGCTGTTTCTGTGTGTTAATGTATATTTGTGGTGTTTGTGTTTTTTGTTGTTGGATTTATTTGTTTCCAAACCTTTCCCTTGGTAATTAAACAAATTAGGTGTGAACTGGGAAGGAAATTGTGTTGGGAGTGAGCAGATTTATAGACTAGACTGGTGTGGGTTGGGCGTGCATGCGGCTCAGGCTGGCTGGTCTGGCTGGTTGGTCTGGCTGGTTGGTCTGGCTGGTCGGTCTGGCTGGTTGGTCTGGCTGGTTGGTCTGGCTGGTTGGTCTGGCTGGTTGGTCTGGCTGGGTGGTCTGGCTGGTTGGTCTAGCTGGGTGGTCTGCCTGGTTGGTCTGGCTGGTTGGGCTGGCTGGGTGGTCTGGCTGGTTGGTCTGGCTGGTTGGGCTGGCTGGTTGGTCTGGCTGGTTGGTTTGGCTGGTTGGGCTGGCTGGGTGGTCTGGCTGGTTGGTCTGGCTGGTTGGGCTGGCTGGTTGGTCTGGCTGGCTGGCTGGTTGGTCTGGCTGGTTGGTCTGGCTGGTTGGTCTGGCTGGGTGGTCTGGCTGGGTGGTTTGGCTGAAATTTGATATAGAGGATGTCTTAATAAAGACAATGAAAGTCTATTGGTTAACAGAATATGTATTATTGAATTTCCTAGGATATAGTTCAGTCTTATTAATCACAAACAAATGTAATAATGATATCTTACTTACCTTGATGATTGTGGGCATTTTTTTTTTTTTAGTTCTAAATAAAGACGGCATATTGGATCGTGTAAAAATGCAAAAATTAGCTTTAGATGCCTAAAAGAATTCTGGGGGAGGATCCAGAGACCCCCCCCCCCCGCCAGGTTATACCCCCTCCCCCACTTCTAAAACTAAAGTGGAAGAAAACAAAGTAATTTCTTTCCTCTAAATGTGTTTTGTTTAGTCAAGGATAAATGTAAGAACTGTGATCCTTCTGTTTCAGTCTGCAGTCAGCTTTTATCCTATCTAAAGGGTTTTGGTGTAACACTATATTATGTATGAATTGGATTAAATGAGTCGTGTTTTTGTCACTTATTCAACCACTCCCAATCAAAGTACAAAAGTAGGATCTTAATTTGACCACCCTGTTGTTGCATGGAAACTTGAAGTGCATTCAAAGTTTAAAAAGGCTTCTGAAGTTCATAATTTCCACATTAAAATGTCATACTTGATTTACCCTAACAAAAAATATAGTAACACATATTTTAATTAATTATAAACCACACAATAATTCCCATTTCTTGTTGCTGCAGGATTATTTTATTGCTGTGCGAAACTGGTCAAATTAAGATCCTATATCTGTAGACTACTTTTGGGGTGAGGACCAATGGCTGTATATGAATGGACAAAGCCATCAAAGCCACCATTTATTCCTATGTGAAGATTTAATAGAGATCGCCAGTTTGTAGTCCTAAAACCCAGAAATGAGTTACCTCTTATTCGTTCAACCATCCTATGGGGAAAGAATAGGGTTTCGAGATAACCGTTGAAAAGGTATGTGATAAACACATGCTTAGGAGATCTTATACATTTTGCTCTATGAGATAATATGATACTCATGAATTATGAAGCCTTTATGTGCTTTTTTAAATGACATAAATCTTTCAGAATTCACAAAAAGTAACATTAGCTGATTAAGATTATCTCAGAACAAAACCTATAAGATCTTCTAAGCCTGTGTTTACCACATACAGTCAGCCACCAATTGTGCAAGTTCTCCCACTTAGAAAGATGAGAGAGGACTGTAAAATTTCATCATAGGTACACTTCAACTATGACAGACAAAATTAGAAAAAAAATCCTGAAAATCACATTGTAGGATTTTTAATGAATTTATTTGCAAATTATGGTGGAAAATAAGTATTTGGTCAATAAATCAAATCAAATCAAATCAAATTTATTTATATAGCCCTTCGTACATCAGCTGATATCTCAAAGTGCTGTACAGAAACCCAGCCTAAAACCCCAAACAGCAAACAATGCAGGTGTAAAAGCACGGTGGCTAGGAAAAACTCCCTAGAAAGGCCAAAACCTAGGAAGAAACCTAGAGAGGAACCGGGCTATGTGGGGTGTCCAGTCCTCTTCTGGCTGTGCCGGGTAGAGATTATAACAGAACATGACCAAGATGTTCAAATGTTCATAAATGACCAGCATAGTCAGCCACCAATTGTGGCAGTTTATCTCAATACTTTGTTATATACCCTTTGTTGGCATTGACAGAGGTCAAACATTTTCTGTAAGTCTTCACAAGGTTTTCACACTGTTGCTGGTATTTTGGCCTATTCCTCCATGCAGATCTCCTCTAGAGCAGTGATGTTTTGGGGCTGTTGCTGGGCAACACGGACTTTCAACTCCCTCCAAAGATTTTCTATGGAGTTGAGATCTGGAGACTGGCTAGGCCACTCCAAGACCTTGAAATGCTTCTTACGAAGCCACTCCTTCGTTGCCCGGGCAGTGTGTTTGGGATCATTGTCATGCTGAAAGACCCAGCCACGTTTCATCTTCAATGTCTCAGGATGGTAAGTTGGTGGTTGAAGATTTCCCTCTAGTGGTGTGGGGGCTGTGCTTTGGCAAAGTGGGTGGGGTTATATCCTTCCTGTCCTCCAAACACGACGAGCTGGCCCTGTCCGGGGTGTCCTCGGATGGGGCCACAGTGTCTCCTGACCCTCCTGTCTCAGCCTCCAGTATTTATGCTGCAGTAGTTTATGTGTCCCCACGGGGTTCTAGGGTCAGTTTGTTTATCTGGAGTACTTCTCCTGTCCTATTCAGTGTCCTGTGTAAATCTAAGTGTTTCTTCAAACCAAGCGTTCTCTAATTCTCTCCTTCTCTCTTTCTTTCTCTCTCTCGGAGGACCTGAGCCCTAGAACCATGCCCCAGGACTACCTGACATGATGACTCCTTGCTGTCCCCAGTCCACCTGGCCATGCTGCTGCTCAGTTTCAACTGGCCTGGGCCCACTAGGACCATGTCCCAGGACTACCTGACATGAGGACTCCTTGCTGTCCCCAGTCCACCTGGCCATGCTCCTGCTCCAGTTTCAACTGTTCTGCCTTACTATTATTCAACCATGCTGGTCATTTATGAACATTTGAACATCTTGGCCACGTTCTGTTATAATCTCCACCCGGCACAGCCAGAAGAGGACTGGCCACCCCACATATGCTCTCTCTAATTCTCTCTTTCTTTCTCTCTCTCGGAGGACCTGAGCCCTAGGACCGTGCCCCAGGACTACCTGACATGATGGCTCCTTGCTGTCCCCAGTCCACCTGACTGTGCTGCTGCTCCAGTTTCAACTGTTCTGCCTTATTATTATTTGACCATGCTGGTCATTTATGAACATTTGAACATCTTGGTCATGTTCTGTTATAATCTCTACCCGGCACAGCCAGAAGAGGACTGGCCACCCCACATAGCCCGGTTCCTCTCTAGGTTTCTTCCTAGGTTTTGGCCTTTCTAGGGAGTTTTTCCTAGCCACCGTGCTTTTACACCTGCATTGTTTGCTGTTTGGGGTTTTAGGCTGGGTTTCTGTACAGCACTTTGAGATATCAGCTGATGTACGAAGGGCTATATAAATAAATTTGATTTGATTTGATTTGAATGCCCTTGCTGATGGAAGGAGGTTTTCACTCAAAATCTCACGATACATGGCCCCATTCATTCTTTCCTTTACACGGATCAGTCGTCCTGGTCCCTTTGCACAAAAATAGCCCCAAAGCATGATGTTTCCACCCCCATGCTTCACAGTAGGTATGGTGTTCTTTGGATGCAACTCAGCATTCTTTGTCCTCCAAACACGACGAGCTGAGTTTATACCAAAAAGTTATATTTTGGTTTCATCTGACCATATGACATTCTCCCAATCTTCTTCTGGATCATCCAAATGCTCTCTAGCAAACTTCAGACAGGCCTGGACATGTACTGGCTTAAGCAGGGGGACACGTCTGGCACTGCAGGATTTGATTCCCTGGTGGCGTAGTGTGTTACTGATGGTAGGCTTTGTTACTTTGGTCCCAGCTCTCTGCAGGTCATTCACTAGGTCCCCACGTGTGGTTCTGGGATTTTTGCTCACCGTTCTTGTGATAATTTTGACCCCACGGGGTGAGACCTTGCGTGGAGCCCCATATCGAGGGAGATTATCAGTGGTCTTGTATGTCTTCCATTTCCTAATAATTGCTCCCACAGTTGATTTCTTCAAACCAAGCTGCTTACCTAATGCAGATTCAGTCTACCCAGCTTGGTGCAGGTCTACAATTTTGTTTCTGGTTTCCTTTGACAGCTCTTTGGTCTTGGCCATAGTAGAGTTTGGAGTGTGACTGCTGAGGTTGTGGACAGGTGTCTTTTATACTGATAACAAGTTCAAACAGGTACCATTAATACAGGTAACGGAGTGGAGGACAAACAAGAAGTTACAGGTCTGTGAGAGTCAGAAATCTTGCTTGATTGTAGGTGACCAAATACTTATTTTCCACCATAATTTGCAAACCAATTCATAACAAATCTTACAATGTGATTTTCTGGAATTTTTCTTCTCATTTTGTCGGTCATAGTTGAAGTGTACCTATGATGAAAATTACAGGCCTCACTCATCTTTTTAAGTGGGATAACTTGCACAATTGGTGGCTGACTAAATACATTTTCGCCCCACTGTACCTTATTTTCAGTTTTTATCCCCCCCAAAATGCCATTAATTTCCACATAAGCTTTGTCCAACAAACCATGGCAGATGGTGCCTACAAAAAGACGGCATTAATATTTCTCTCTATAGCGCTTTGAATCTATGTCGGTTAAAATAATTATTAAAACCGCTTGGGACTAGGGGGCAGAATTTTCACTTTTGGATAAATAGTGTGCCCAATTTCAACTTCCTGCTACTCATGCCAAGAATATAAGATTGGCATATTATTCATAGATTTGGATAGAAAACACTCTGTGAAGTTTCTAATACTGTTTGAATCATGTCTGTGAGTATAACAGAACTTATGTAGCAGGCAAAACCCAGAGGACTAACTGTTCAGAATTATTATTATTTTTTGCCTCTCTCTGTTCCCTGACTTGTCATTGCCAAGGGCTATTTCTTAGTAACCTGTTTTCGGTTCCTACCGCTTCCACTGGATGTCACCAGTCTTTGGAATTTGGTTGAGGTTATTCCTTTGTGCAATGAAGAAGTAGGCCAACTAGGAACTGGGTACACTGTTGAGAGTTGCGCAAGACACGAATAGTGGCGGTGGTTTGTTTTCATTCCTGTATTGAGCACAGATTGCCCCGTCTACAATTTGATCGATTATTAACGTTTTAAAATATCTAAAGTTGTATTGCAAAAGTAGTTTGAAATATTTTGGCAACGTTTATAGGCAACTTTTGAAATATTTTGTAGTGATGTTGTGTTTTTTGTAAGCTGTTTTTTTCTGGATCAAACGCGCTTTATAAACGGACATTTTGGATATATATGGACGGAATTAATCGAACAAAAGGACAAATTGTGATGTTTATGGGACATATTGGAGTGCCAACAAAAGAAGCTCATCAAAGGTAATGCATGTTTTATATTTTACTTTAGCGTTTTGTGTAGCGCCCGCAGGGTTGAAATATGCTAACCCCTTTGTTTACTGCTGGTGCTATCATCAGATAATAGCTTCTTATGCTTTCGCCGAAAATCATTTAAAAAATCTGACATGTTGGCTGGATTCACAACGATTGTAGCTTTAATTGAGTATCTTACATGTGTGATTTAATGAAAGTTTGAATTTTATAGTATTTTATTTGAATCTGGCGCTCTGCATTTCCCTGGCAATTGGCCAGTTGAGACATTTGCGTCCCGCCTATCCATAACTAGTTTTAACGATGGCGTCTCATGGAGACAACATGCGCAGTTTGAACTCATTCAGGAAGTGACGTTGCAGGCTAGCTCAGTGCTGCCGCCTCTGACCCCTCTCATCGAATCCAAGATGGCGTAGCAGTCAGATGTCTTGTCCTGTCGTGTCCCTTGTAAACATAATTTTTTACATATTTTTCTTTGCATATCTTTTAAAATATTTTGCTAAACCTCAACATCTAAATACTCTCCTGCAACCCGCCTCACCCAATGTAGCGTCGATCTGCTTTTTTTTCTAAAGTATTTATATTTACTTCGGATCTGGAAACCCTCAACTGAAGCTAGCCAGCTAACTACCAGCTATCAGTCAGCAAACCATTGCTAGCGGTCATCAGCTAACCTTTAGCTCGGAAAGCTCTCACCAGTTTGAACAACGCGACTCTAACCAGAGCATAACGGACCTATTATTTTTATCCCCGGGTTCCCACCGCAAACGGAACATTTTCATCTGGATCTTCACAACTAGCTAACCGCAACCCTGGATGACTTCTCCTGGCTAGCGTTTCCATCCACTTAGCTTGAAGCTAGCCCGGCCAGAGCTCCTGTGCAACCACCGAAGCATACTCCTGGGCTACAATATCCGGACCCACGACCAGTATATCGATGTCACCGCATGAAGAGGCATAAACAGACTTAACCCCTCGCGACGTCCCCCAAAGGCTAACTTTCTAGCCCTTGCTATCTGCTTGCTTGCTAATTCGGCCTGCTAACTGCTAGCCTGCCCCAGTCTACTAACTGCTAGCTTGTTTAGTCCCGGTCTGCTAACTGCTAGCTTGTTTAGCCCCAGCCTACTAACTGTTAGCTTGTTAGCACAGGCCTGCTAACTGTCTGAATCGCCGTGTCCCCAGCCAGCCCAACCACTCACTGGACCCATATTTATTTTCAATCTCTTTTAGATTTTTAACTCGATTATACCTTCCGGTAACCTGCCTGACCCAATGTGATACGGAATCGCTATTATTTTGAATTTTTAGAACACATTCAAGAACCTCCAGAAGCTAACCAACTAACTAGCTACAAGCTATTTAGTCATTGTTAGCCACTGCTAGCGGCTTTTACCTTCTGCACAGCCAGTGTAACTGACAGTTAGACTTACAGGTTATCTCGTTGTCCTTTGTTTGAATTGTTTATGTGTCCGCTGTGCGGGGGAAATGATAATACAAGCGGAACTACGTAGCTAATACTGTTGTAACGGGGATCGTTATTGTAGCAACACACCTTTGGAGGGAAGGCAATCCTGCGCTGCGTTAGCTAAGTTTTCATGTCATCGGGAGTAGTTCATAAAGGTTGAAGAGTATGTTAGGATGAAGTGTGAATTCATGCCAGGAATAATAAGTGTGAAGTTTGATTTCCTCCCTTCTGTAATAAGCAGCCAATGAGGTATTTGTTCCTTTATTCATGTGTTAATCTGAACCTGTTATAACGCCGGTTAAACTGTTATGTATGTAAGCACTTCAGAGTTATTCCAAGCTAATAAGTCACTCGTAAGATAAGGTTGTAAGAGTGTGCTTAACTGTATTTTTTATTTACTTTATAGTTCTCACGGAAGGTGATAATTCTGACTAAAACTACAGAATAAAGCCGCCAGTTAAAATCAAGGAACGGTTGTGCTCGTGGTTACTGAAGGGAGCTACAGCCAGCCAGGTTTTTTTTTGCCTGGATAATACTCGCCAGTCTACCAGTATCGAACTGTCTCTCCACAACAACGCCGGTTTCATGCTGTAATCCCTGGACCACTACTTCTGATCTTCACATCGAGCTTGCACGCAGTACCGAAGTTCTCCCTGAGGCCCACTTCCCGGCCTACTCAGCTGTTCACCCGAACCACACTCAGACACGGCTAGAGCCCAATACTCCACCGGATCCTTGCTGTAAACTCTGGACCTTGGCTAACGCCACTGCCACGAAGCTAGCACCAGTTAGCCGTGAGCCAGGCACATCTCCCTGCTAGCAGGCATATCTCCCTGCCAACCCCCCCTACCACCCCCTGGGCTACTAACTTTAAACGCTGTGTCGCTAGCGTAGTGGCAGCTTCCCTGTCCCATCTACTGCTGCCCCCTGGACACTGTGATCACTTGGCTACATAGCTGATGCCTGCTGGACACTGTGATCACTTGGCTACATAGCTGATGCCTGCTGGACTGTCCATTAATCACGGTACTCCATTCTGTTTGTTTATGTTTTTATCTGTCGGCCCCAGCTGCACTCAGGCTCTGTGTGTAGTTAATCCAACCCTCTCTGCCTAGTCAACGCCATTTTACCTGCTGTTGTTGTGCTAGCTGATTAGCTGTTGTTGTCTCACCTGCTGTTTTAGCTAGCTCTCCCAATCAACACCTGCGATTACTGTATGCCTCGCTGTATGTCTCTCTCAAATGTCAATATGCCTTGTCTGTTGTTCAGGTTAGTTATCATTGTTTTAGTTTACAATGGAGCCCCTAGTTCCACTCTTCATACCTCTGATACCTCCTTTGTCCCACCTCCCACACATGCGGTGACCTCAACCATTACAACCAGCATGTCCAGAGATACAACCTCTCTTGTCATCACCCAGTGCCTGGGCTTACCTCCACTGTACCCGTACCCCACCATACCCCTGTCTGTGCATTATGCCCTGAATATATTCTACCATGCCCAGAAATCTGCTACTTTTATTCTTGGTCCCCAACGCTCTAGGCGACCAGTTTTGATAGCCTTTAGCCGCACCCTCATACTACTCCTCCTCTGTTCCGCGGGTGATGTGGAGGTAAACCCAGGCCCTGCATGTCCCCAGGCACCCTCATTTGTTGACTTCTGTGATCGAAAAAGCCTTGGTTTCATGCATGTCAACATCAGAAGCCTCCTTCCTAAGTTTGTTTTACTCACTGCTATAGCACACTCTGCTAACCCTGATGTCCTTGCCGTGTCTGAATCCTGGCTTAGGAAGGCCACCAATAATTCTGAGATTTCCATACCCAACTATAACATTTTCCGTCAAGATAGAACTGCCAAAGGGGGAGGAGTTGCAGTCTACTGCAGAGATAGCCTGCAAAGTAATGTCATACTTTCCAGGTCCATACCCAAACAGTTCGAACTACTAATTTTAAAAATTACTCTCTCCAGAAATAAGTCTCTCGCTGTTGCCGCCTGCTACCACCCCCCTCAGCTCCCAGCTGTCCCCTGGACACCATTTGTGAATTGATCGCCCCCCATCTAGCTTCAGAGTTTGTTCTGTTAGGTGACCTAAACTGGGATATGCTTAACATCCCGGCAGTCCTACAATCTAAACTAGATGCCCTCAATCTCACACAAATCATCAAGGAACCCACCAGGTACAACCCTAAATCTGTAAACAAGGGCACCCTCATAGACGTCATCCTGACCAACTGGCCCTCCAAATACACCTCCGCTGTCTTCAACCAGGATCTCAGCGATCACTGCCTCATTGCCTGTATCCGCTACGGATCCACAGTCAAACGACCACCCCTCATCACTGTCGAATGCTCCCTAAAACACTTCTGCGAGCAGGCCTTTCTAATCGACCTGTCCCGGGTATCCTGGAAGGATATTGACCTCATCCCGTCAGTTGAGGATGCCTGGTCATTCTTTAAAACATTCTTTTAACTTCCTCACCATTTTAGATAAGCATGCTCCATTCAAAAAATGCAGAACTAAGAACAGATATAGCCCTTGGTTCACTCCAGACTTGACTGCCCTCCACCAGCACAAAAACATCCTGTGGCGGACTGCAATAGCATTGAATAGTCCCAGCGATATGCAACTGTTCAGGGAAGTCAGGAACCAATACACGCAGTCAGTCAGGAAAGCAAATGCCAGCTTCTTCAGGCACAAATGTGCATCCTGTAGCTCTAACTCCAAAAAGTTCTGGGACACTGTAAAGTCCATGGAGAACAAGAGCACCTCCTCCTAGCTGCCCACTGCACTGAGGCTAGGTAACACGGTCACCACCGATAAATCCATGATTATCGAAAACTTCAACAAGCATTTCTCAACGGCTGGCCATGCCTTCCTCCTGGCTACTCCAACCTCGGCCAACAGCTTCGCCCCCCCCCCCCCCCCGCAGCTACTCGCCAGGTTCTCCTTTACCCAAATCCAGATAGCAGATGTTCTGAAAGAGCTGCAAAACCTGGACCCGTACAAATCAGCTGGGCTTGACAATCTGGACCCTCTATTTCTAAAACTATCTGCCGCCATTGTTGCAACCCCTATTACCAGCCTATTCAACCTCTCTTTCATATCGTCTGAGATCCCCAAGGATTGGAAAGCTGCCGCAGTCATCCCCCTCTTCAAAGGGGGAGACACCCTGGACCCAAACTGTTACAGACCTATATCCATCCTGCCCTGCCTATCTAAGGTCTTCGAAAGCCAAGTCAAAAAACAGGTCACTGACCATCTCGAATCCCACCGTACCTTCTCCGCTGTGCAATCTGGTTTCCGAGATTGCACAGTCTGGTTTCAGACTCAGTAGCCTCGGTTTTTCGAATTACTGCCTTGCCTGGTTCACCAACTACTTTGCAGACAGAGTTCAGTGTGTCAAATCGGAGGGCATGTTGTCCGGTCCTCTGGCAGTCTCTATGGGGTGCCACAGGGTTAAATTCTCTGGCCGACTCTTTTCTCTGTATATATCAATGATGTTGATCTTGCTGCGGGCGACTCCCTGATCCACCTCTACGCAGACGACACCATTCTGTATACTTCCGGCCCTTCCTTGGACACTGTGCTATCTAACCTCCAAACGAGCTTCAATGCCATACAACACTCCTTCCGTGGCCTCCAACTGCTCTTAAACGCTAGTAAAACCAAATGCATGCTTTTCAACCGTTCGCTGCCTGCACCCGCACGCCCAACTAGCATCACCACCCTGGATGGTTCCGACCTAGAATATGTGGACATCTATAAGTACCTAGGTGTCTGGCTAGACTGTAAACTCTCCTTCCAGACTCATATCAAACATCTCCAATCTAAAACCAATCGGCTTTCTATTCCGCAACAAAGCCTCCTTCACTCACACCGCCAAACTTACCCTAGTAAAACTGACTATCCTACCGATCCTTGACTTTGGCGATGTCATCTACAAAATAGCTTCCAATAGTCTACTCAGCAAACTGAATGCAGTTTATCACAGTGCCATCCGTTTTGTTACTAAAGCACCTTATACCACCCACCACTGCGACCTCTATGCTCTAGTCGGCTGGCCCTCGCTACATATTCGTCGCCAGACCCACTGGCTCCAATTGCAAAAATTGCTGAAGTTGGAGACTTTTATCTCCCTCACCAACTTCAAACATCTGCTATATGAGCAGCTAACCGATCGCTGCAGCTGTACATAGTCTATCAGTAAATAGCCCACCCAATTTTACCTACCTCATCCCCATTCTGTTTATATTTATTTACTTTTCTGCTCTTTTGCACACCAGTATCTCTACCTGTACATGACCATCTGATCATGTATCATTCCAGTGTTAATCTGCAAAATTGTAATTATTTTGCCTACCTCCTCATGCCTTTTGCACACAATGTATATACTCTCTTTTCTTTCTACTGTGTTATTGACTTGTTAATTGTTTATTCCATGTGTAACTCTGTGTTGTCTGTTCACACTGCTAAGCTTTATCTTGGCAAGGTCGCAGTTGTAAATGAGAACTTGTTCTCAACTAGCCTACCTGGTTAAATAAAGGTGAAATAAAATACAAATAATAATAATATTTTTTGACTCAAGTTGAAGGCCTACCGTGGTACTGCAGACTGCCATTAACAACTAAATTATCCTTATAATAATCAGGTCAAGGACATTCATCTAGTGTATTAGAAGCAATTATTGATGATGATTGTCTCAGATTTTTTTTTTTTTACACGAAGATTGACCGTGAAGATTTACATTTTTCCATTCACTATAATGAGAGATAATAAGCACCGGGTCGGCCTTGAACTCCCATGGCTTCAATAAGAGGGGGCAGTAGTTCTCCCCTGGTGAGGACATAACCTTGATTGGTAAACAAGAGAGTTTGCGTTATTGAGGAGCAAGCTCGTACAATGCCAACCTTACTATATTTGACCTGAAGAAGGCACTGTTTACCACAAACCACTGTTCTCAGTCCTAAGCAAGTCAACATGTGTTGTGCCGTAAAGTGGTTTGGTTTCAACGGGCCATTTGGGTCCCTTCAATTAAATATAGGTAAGCATGTAGAAGTTGTTCTAACAGCCTTGCCTAATGTTGTAATGTTGTAATGTCATCTGTGTCACACAATTCCTACAGAGGCAGACTGGCCATAGGGCAAATGCCAGATGGGCTGGTCCATCTGTAGCACAGTGGTCCTGTCTAAGTTGATGTTTATGCACATATGTATCATTATTTGGCTAATAATAGGGTCTCTGGAGAAAACATGGGCAGGTGTGCATCCCAATATGAAAACTTCTGAATTGAATATGTTTTTAAAAAGTTAATGAATAGGCCTATGCTTGTGAGGTTCTATTTATTGAGTTGTTTGGACTATAAGTAGAGAATTCAGTTCAACTGGTTAGCTTCTTTAACCAGGTTATTTCCTGGTTATTTCCCAGCAATGGGGATAACACTCTATTGTCTGATTTGCATGCCCAGATGCTGCTGCCAGATTCACTGGGAAGACCGCATTCTTTGAACATAGAGAGGACTGAAAAAACACTTCACCATCTATAAGCAGGTCAACTTATGAAATAAATACACCCCACAAAAGTACACACCAAGGGCAAATTTCACAGATTAAGCCCACTCCTGGACAAAAAAAATCAGGCTCATTGAAAGTGCTTTCAGTGCAGGACAAGGATGATTTTAGTAGACGTCAACTAGCAGGACATACATGTTTAAGTCATGTTCAATCCTACAATTTCCATCCTCTACAATCGAACATCATCAGATCATCTTTGAAATGATTATTGATTGTCAAATAAAGATCCCAATCAGTCCCTCCACTGTAGTTGCTCCTCCTCATTGTCTTGCTGATTACTTGAATTTATCTTAGAAAATGAAGGGGAAAGGAATGCATTTACTGTAAGTGCATTGTGATTCACATGGAAATAAAGCAGCCTGTTTAAGTGAGTTCTCGTGGCAGTACAAGGTGTACCAGTATAAAAGCTGCAGTTTTAGGTTGCTCATTTACACTATTGGACATAATGAGGACCCTGCTACTTACAACCATTCTGCTGGTGCTGCTCTGTAGCACTCAAGGTGAGCAAACATAATAAATAGAGACTGGTTTATAAATAAGTTTCTTTGAAATCAAATAGGAAACATCACTGCAATTATAGGTGCAAGTCTTAGTTGAGGTGTGCTTTAAAAATCTATATTTCAGGTCCAGGGTAAAATTATTGATATGTAGCCTATGATACATTATGTTGTTGACCTATGTTAGTTAGGTGAAAAGTTTAATGTTATAACAGTGAAGGATCTTCAGTAACTTAGTAAAGGAATTAAAATGCTCATACTCCTCTTCACTAACTTTCTCATAACCAATTATTTGATAAGTTAATGATGATCCACACTTTAAGAATCCTATCATCACTTCTGCTCTAAATGTCCATTTCTCCACAGTGCTCACACTCAGGTGTTACACCTGTGACATGGCTGATGCTGACTGCAAGCAAGAGACAGAATGTCCACCATCGAGCATGTACTGCAGAACTGTGGTGACTGGTAAATATTCCACTTTTATTCTTTCATTCATGTCTTTCAATCTCTATCAATAATGTGTATGTATTATGAATCATCTGAGTGCAATAATCATCTGTAAATTGCTCAAACATTTTCTTCTTCCTTATTTTCCTTCACAGCGGACACAGTGACTCGTACCTGTGAGGAGATGTGTGCCTCAGGTGTCAATGTCTACTGTTGCCAGGGAGACCTGTGTGAGAACTGACATGATCCACAGAGAGCTATCGCCACTAAACACTTTCACCTTCTGTTTAAATACAGTGGAATGTTGTGTGGGAAATACATTAGAATATCGGGATACATTATAACCTTTGAATAACATACATTTACATTTTAGCCATTTAGCAGACACTCTTATCTAACGTACATTTAGTGCATTCATCTTAAGATAGCTAGGTGAGACAACCACATATCAGAGTCGTAGTAAGTACATTGTTCCTCAATAAAGAAGTTATCAGCAAAGTCAGTGCTATTATTTGTGATAATCTTAACAATAACAAAACCTTATGAATCTATGAATATTTTGGGGTAGAGCAAGCCCTTTGAACCATTCATCTGTTTCTGCTGTCCTTCTATGGCTTGAATGAATGCCATTAAACTATGATATTCACAGATGTGGAGGTTGTACAGCAATGAGGATTTCCAATGCCTGAGCTGTGATGCTGGTGTGTCACTTTTATAAATGAATACTAAGAGGCGCCCCAGCCAGGCAGCTAGTGTAGCCTCTCCTAATCTCCTCTCTCTCCTGATGCTCCTGAGTGGGTCATGCTGGCTCATGGCCTCCTGCTGGGATGTGGGTCGCCAGACAGTGACAATGCCTGCCTGTTGTAGCCGTATGCATCTGGGCAGGCAGGATTACCTAAATCCCTCCGATGAGGGGGAGTTGTGGAGAACCTGTACGACTCACCTGGCAACTCAACTCCACTCTCCCTCCCTCTGAAAAAAGTATGCTTGATCATGGTGTAGTTTGCTTTGTTTTTGAGAGATTAAGAATGAAGAAAATGGAAGTAATCGTATGTTTTTGAGGGAGAAAAGAGGAAGACTTCATACATATAAAATCATCTTATTCTGCTTAACTGTAGATAAGGCAAATGTTTAAATGTCGTCACTCAGCACACGTCAAGACGTCAATTCAACGTCTATTCGTCTATTCAGCGTCTAACGTCTATTCAACGTCTAACGTCTATTCAACGAAATTTAATTGACATGACATGGAAACAATGTTGATTCAGCCAGTGCGTGCCCAGTGGGTGGTCTGTGGGTGGTCTGTAGCTGGTCATCTTAATTAAATGGGAAATAATGGTCTCGTCTAGATATGTATTTATCTTCCAGCCATTATTTCCTTTTCCATTAGAGCTCCAACAGTTTGTGTTAAAAATAACCCTGGAGCTTTAGACAGACAACCTTCACTCCTTTACACATCATGTGAAGGGTGTTTCATTCAGTCCTCATAAAGGGGTCAGTATGAAACACACATCCCATGAACAAAAGAGCAAATGTAATCCCAGAAAACCTTGCTTTCTCTGATCTTACAGGGCACTTTTATCAATTTATAGTTGCCCAGAAATGGCAGAAACTGATTTACAGTTTACAGAAACAGCACTCAAATGGATGAGATATTGTGCATTAAAACAATACATATTAGATATGAATGTCATGAATGTCATTCAACCAAATTAACGAAATGTTATACAAATGAATTTCTGAATTAAATTATTTGTTTCCTTTTCCCATTGTGATCCAACAACTACATCACATGTAGACAATTAGCGGCCTGGTATACAGCTTTCCATTATTGTTTTAATATTTATTTTGAATCATAAGACACACTGTTATTAAGCAGGCTTTATGATAAACCCATGCAGTTGCCTAACTTACAGTAAAGAACAAAAGTCACCAGAATCAGCATTACCTTCATTTTAACAGGGAAGATATTGAGACCTGCAGACCTCTCAATATGTGCATTCAGAAAGGATTCAGACACCTTGACTTTTTCCACATTCTGTTATGTTACAGCATTATTCTAAAATGGATTAAATTAAAATGTTCCTTGTCAGTCTACACACAGTGCCCCATAATGACAAAGTGAAAACAGGTTTTTTGAAATGTTTGCATATGTATTAAAAATAAAAACAGAAATACTTTATTTACATAAGTATTCAGACCGTTTGCTATGAGATTTTCGAAATTGAGCTCAGTGTCACGGTCGTCATAAAGAGGAGAACAAGGCGCAGCGTGGTAAGCAAACATAACCCGTTAATTAAAGAGAGAACGCTGAACAGAACCAAACAAAGCAACAAAACAACAAAACATACCATGACGCAATATGACTAGTGCAAACATAACCCGTTAATTAAAGAGAGAACGCTGAACAGAGCCAAACAAAGCAACAAAACAACAAAACATGCCATGACGCAATATGACTAGTGCAAACATAAAACCCCATAAACATACAAAACCCCTAGACAATACGAAAACTACACAAACCAACCTTGTCACACCCTGACCTAACCAAATAATAAAGAAAACAAAGATAACTAAGGTCAGGGCGTGACACTCTGCTGCATCCTGTTTCCTTTGATCATCCTGAAGATGTTTCTACAACTTGATTGGAGTCCACCTGTGGTAAATACAATTGATTGGACATGATTTGGAACGGCACACACCTGTCTATATAAGCTCCCACAGTTGACAGAGCATGTCAGAGCAAAAACCAAGCTATGAGCTCAGAGACAGGAATGTGTCGAGTGGAAGGGTACCAAAAGATGTCTGCAGCATTGAAGGTCCCTAAGAACACAGTGGCCTACATCATTCTTAAATGGAAGAAGTTTGGAACCACCAAGACTATTCCTAGAGCAGGCAGCCCGGCCAAACTGAGCAAATCGGGGAAGAAGGGTCTTGGTCAGGTAGCTGACCAAGAACCCGGTTGTCACTCTGACAGAGCTCCAGAGTTCCTCTGTGGAGATGGGAGAACCTTCCAGATGGACAACCATCTCTGCAACACTCACCCAATAAGGCCTTTATGGTATAGTGGCCAGATGGAAGCCACTCCTCAGTAAAAGAAGCATGACAGCCACTTGGAGTTTGCCAAAAGCCACCTAAAGACTCTCAGACCATGAAAACAAGATTGTCTGATCTGATGAAACCAAGATTGAACCCTTTGGCCTGAATACCAAGCGTCACGTCTGGAGGAGGCCTGGCACCATCCCCACGGTGAAGCATGGTGGTGGCAGCATCATGCCGTTGGGATGTTTTTCAGTGGCAGGGACTGGGAGACCAGTCAGGATTGAGAGAAAGATGAACGGAGCAAAGTACAGAGAGATCCCTGATGAAAACTTGCTCCAGAGCACTCAGGACCTCAGACTTGGGCGAAGTTTCACCTTCCAACAGGACAACGACCAGAAGCACAAAGACAATACAGGAGTGGCTTCGGGAAAAGTCTATGAATGTCCTTGAGTGGCCCAGCCAGAGCCTGGACTTGAACCCGATCGAACATCTCTGGAAAGTCCATAAAATTAATGTGTAGCAACTCTCCCCATCCAACCTGACAGAGCTTGAGAGGATCTGCAGAGAAGAATGTGAGAAACTCCTCAAATACAGGTGTGCCAATCTTGTCGCATCATACCCAAAAAGACCCAACACTGTAATCTCTGCCAAAGGTGCTTCAAGAAAGTGAGGAAAGGGTCTGAATACTTATGTATATGTGATATTTCCGTTTGACATTTTTTATAAATCTGCAAAGATTTCAAAAAACTGTTTTTGTTTTGTCATTATGGCTAATTAATAAATGCTTTGTCATTATAACTATTTAATAAATGTTATAAGACTGTTACGTAACAAAATGTGAAAACAGTCAAGGGGTCTGAATAATTTCCAAATTCACCATACACAACATAAATATACACATGAATAAGGGTGGAGAAAATGACTTGGGTAAATAAGCTGTCAGTTGTTAAGGTCCCCTGCTGTGTTGAGTGGTGGGTGTCTGGGGGAGAGAGCGCTTGACCTGGGTGAGAGTGAAGTGAAGTACAGTGATGTAAGATTACATACTACAGTCTCGCCTGTCTAGGTCTCTCATCCTATATACTGAATCACAGTAGGGACTATAACACTAACATGCACCCCACTGGTTTTCCACATGCCCAGGCCAACTGTGGAAGAGCATGCTATGTAGGCTTCTACTGTAATGCTGCTCTGCTCATTTCAGGTTAGGAGAAGGGGAAAGAGATGAAAGCGGTGCAGAAAAGACACTTAAAAGACACGTAACTTAAGCTGTGATATGGACTACTTTTTTAATCCTGAAGAAAGAATAACAAGGGGAGGAGAGAGAGGGTGAGAGAGACAGATAGAGTGAGAGAGATGGAGAGACAGAGAGAGAGATAGAGAGAAGATCAGTTGACTGGTATTTTCTGAACACTAATTTATATCCCAAAAATCTTTCTAAGAATCATATAACATTTTCAACTATTCCTTTTATGCATTTCAATAACATTCAATAATGTCCCCTTTCCATTGCGCTTTAAAACAAGGTAGTATTTCCTCATGGAGTTGTGGGATAGTGAACTGTGGTAATACTGTAGTATTAATGCTTATAAGAGTAATACATTTATGAAATGGCAGCTTACCAACATTTTTACATTTAAATAATACAATTTACATATCCCAAGCGGAAGAAAAAAACAGGAAGTAGCGTGCATATCACATTAACATCAAAACCCAATTGAACAAAGAGCTTCCAGGATTTCACAGAAGTTGATTGAGAATCGGCTTATCCAGGTACAATTTATTTAGAATACATTTCTGATCGTTTACAGAAAATAGGAAATTGCTAGTTTGCAAATGTGAATGATATGAATAATAGACATGTGATAATATTGCTGATCACAAAGCTAATGTTTTCACTATTTGTAGGGGCGCAACTTCAGTTTAGAAGTGGGGGGACATAACTTTATTATTATTATATATTTTATTTTAATGTTTTAAAACACTCAAAACAGCCTACCCGACCACTCAGAGGCGTCCGCACTTGTTTTGCATCACATTCCAAAAATGACTATTTGAACTATTGTGGAGGTCAAAGAGCAGCAGCACAGTCAAATGAGCTCAAGCCTTTTCAGTAGTATTATAAAGGTTGTGATATGGTACCAAAAGAGGAAGTGACTCTGTGCTTCTGAAATACTGAACAAAGCTATACCATCCCTAACAGACCTGTTAAAAGAAGAACATACGTCAGTAATATGCATAAGCTGGAAGTGGAAAACATCACACCATTATGAATTCAATACTTCTAAATCACTGTTCATGTCATTCAGTAGTACTAGTGATCCACTGAAATAACCTATGAAAGCATAGCACCAGAAACATTGACTTTCTATCCACCCCAGTATTCTGGTACTCCAGTGAGGGGCTTCTTTTGTGAATGAGTGAGGTCTCTTTGGTCGAATGGAGTAATGGTCCCTCCTCTTGGATTATGGGATGGGTGTGGTATTGTGGTATTAATCTGAGCAGACGGCAGGCAGCCTGCCCTTGACTAGCGACTAGCGAAGGGTTGTTGTGTTTCTGTTGGAGTGACTTCACACTGCTCTACAGCTCTGTCCAGTCCACACTGCTCTACAGCTCTGTCCAGTCCACA
Organism: Oncorhynchus gorbuscha; assembly: GCF_021184085.1. Classification (NCBI taxonomy): domain Eukaryota; kingdom Metazoa; phylum Chordata; class Actinopteri; order Salmoniformes; family Salmonidae; genus Oncorhynchus; species Oncorhynchus gorbuscha. The sequence goes on from NC_060185.1 coordinate 24,916,098, forward strand.
CTGCTCTCTACAGCTCTGTCCAGTCCACACCACTCTCTACAGCTCTGTCCAGTCCACACTGCTCTCTACAGCTCTGTCCAGTCTACACGGCTCTCTACAGCTCTGTCCAGTCCACACGGCTCTCTACAGCTCTGTCCAGTCCACACTGCTCTCTACATCTCTGTCCAGTCTACACGGCTCTCTACAGCTCTGTCCAGTCTACACGGCTCTCACCAGCTCCAAGAGAAAGAGACTGGTATAGTTTCTCCTCTCCACAAAGATGAACCTCTTCTGCTTCTCTCTGGTAAGGCTTTTTTAAAACTTCTCTTCAGAGTGTCGGGCTCTCTCTCTAAGACGTGTGTGGTGAAGAGGGGCTGATGTATTCCTTAAATTACAGCGGAGTGAGAGGCACACTAGCATAGCCCCCCCCCCCCCGCAAGAAGAGGGGGGTGGTGAGCGTTAATTGATTATTTCTATGACAGAAAATTTGCCTCACTGCATTTTTGTCTCTTCCCCATGGCAAAAGAAATTCCAACAAAACGGGGGGGGGGGGGGGGGGGGGCTTTCTCGAAACTTGCGGGGGGCTCCGCGAAACTGTGCTACGCCACTGGAGAAGCATGGCTTGATTTGGTGGTGGATTTGAGCCCAGCGGAACTGAAATGGACTAGGATTTCTGTGGGGCTTTACTTCAGCGTCTTTTGATGAATTTTGTGATGCTATAGAATCTGTATAGAGTCATTGGAAGCAGTGCAATTGTGTCTTGTACTGTAAATGTCTGTGATTGTGTATGGAAGCAACTAAGTGATACTATTACAGTACTATTACACTCGAGAGTAGCTTTGACGTGTGTTGTTTAGATGACCGAAATATGGGAGATTTCATAGATTTATAGAAGGAAATAATTACAAGCACAACTGTATTAGAGGAGTACAGTCCTCTCCTTGGCCAGATGTTGGGAATGTTGAACACAGTTCAGGATTATTGACCAACATGTCCTCAGAACTGATCCAAGGTCATCAGGTTGAAGAAGCATGATTGCTGCTTCAGGCTTTTGATTGCATCGTTGTTGTTTCTGTTGTTATTCACCACCACGTGTATCAGGATCTACTACAAAATGGATCAATGGATGTAATGGATCAAGAAAGTTCTAGAGGTGTAGCTGAGAAATGATGTCTTCTGAACTAAAATATAAACACAACATGCAACAATTTCATAGATTTTACTGAGTTATAGTTCATATTAGGAAATCAGTCAACTCACTCTTCAATGGCTGGAAGTTGCTGGATAGTGGCGGGAACTGTAACACACTGCCATACAAATCGATCCAGAGCATCCCAAACATGCTCAACGGTTGACATGTCTGAGTATGCAGGCCATGGAAGAACTGGGACATTTTCAGATTCCAGGAATTGTGTACAGATCCTTGCGTCATGGGGCCGTGTCTTATCATGCTGAAACGTGAGGTGATGGTGGCGGATGAATGGCACGACAATGGGCCTCAGGATCTTGTCATGCTATCTCTGTGCATTCAAACTGCCATTGATAAAATGTACTTGTGTTCCTTGTCCGTAGTTTATGCCTGCCATACCCTAACCCCACCGCCGCCATGGGCACTCTGTTCACAACGTTGACATCAGCAAACTGCTTGCCACATGATGCCATACACGTTGTCTACACCTGCCTGGTAAAGTTGAAACCGGGATTCACCTGTGAAGAGCACCCTTCTCCAGCGTGACAGTGGCAATCAAAGGTGAGCATTTGCCCGCTGAAGCTGGTTGCAACGCCGAATTGCAATCAGGTGAGGATGAGGAGCACGCAGATGAGCTTCCCTGAAACGGTTTCTGACAGTTTGTGCAGAAATTCTTCGCTTCTGCAAACCCACATTTTCATCAGCTGTCTGGGGGACTGGTGAAGAACCCGGATGTGAATGTCCTAGGCTAGCGTGGTTAGACGTGGTCTGCGGTTGTGAAGCCGGTTGGATGTACTGCCAAATTCTCTAAAACGACGTTGGAGGCGGCTTGTAGTAGAGAAATGAACATTAAATTATCTGGCAACAGCTCTGGTGGGCTTTGGTGCAGTCACCAAGCCAATTCCACGCAGTCTACAGTGTGTCCCTGATTGTGTGTGTGTGTGTGTGTGTGTGTGTGTGTGTGTGTGTGTGTGTGTGTGTGTGTGTGTGTGTGTGTGTGTGTGTGTGTGTGTGTGTGTGTGTGTGTGTGTGTGTGTGTGTGTGTGTGTGTGTGTGTGTGTGTGTGTGTGTGTGTGTGTGTGTGTGTGTGTGTGTGTGTGTGTGTGTGTGTCCAGGAGGGTTCTATGGACAGTCTGTATGAGGCTGTGCAGGACTCCAGTGATGCCCAGGTCTACACCATCCCCAGCCGTTCCTCCAGCCGCTCCTGTAGCCTTGCCATGCTGCTAGATGAAAACCCCAAGTTGCGTGGCTCGGGACGATCCATTTCCATGGTGAGTACACATGCATATGCATTGTACACACTTGTGCACAAACGCATGCACATACCTATGCAAATGCATGCATTCACACACCGACGCACACATACAGACACACACACACACGAGCGCACACACACTTTGTACCCTTAGATTGAGTTTTCATTGGGAAGTCAATTTTCCAGAATGAAGCTCTTGACCTTGAATAGACCAAATGTTAAGAGCTGTAGCTCCTCTTCTCTGTGTGCCCAACATACTCACTGATAAGCGAGTTCATGAAATTGTCAACTGTATAGTTTATCATTTATATAATGCCATGTCATGGGTATACGTTAGCTATCTGGACAAACCAGAGCTAAATCTTGTGGGGTACCTGTTCTTGCAGGAGTTGAGACTTGTGGTCTGCCAGAGGATCAGATTTGACCCAAACAATAAAGCTGATTATGAAATTATGATGATGAAACAATCAATTTACAGCTGGTCCTAAAGTCATTACCATTAGCCGCCAATCCATTCAGTTCTTCTAAGTTAGCATGGACATCACAACCAATAGTTTTGTCATATTTATGCAAACTTTTTCATGCCAATAGGCAAACTCTTCCACATTTAAGCATGTGGAATCAAACATTGATAATGTTCTCTTTTGCTTTCAGGAGATTTCCCAAATGCAGACCAACAACACCAAAAAAATTAAAAGAATGTGAGTTTATGTCATTTGCTTTGATCGGTCTCTTTTGACAGAGTGTGCGTGCAGGGCAGTGTATCCATAATAAAAAGCACAGTGAAAGTGCAGCAGCCCTGAGTTCAGCCTTAGTCAGTAGAGTAAAATGGCTCCAAAGGCGCTATATCCTCCCAAGGGATAATAATTTAAGTCGCAGCTCTTTACCAAGCTTCCTGACTTTCTGCCCCTATGTAGATTTCACACTGTAAGCCCCCAAGCATCTGTCTATTTATACAATGCTCTCTAAAGCGAAAGATTGGGAAGGAAGGAACATCACAATCTAAATCAATTACACACTGGAAAATTTCATTTTAATTTAAGTGTCACTTGTCAAAGCAATCTATGTGATCAGATGAAGAGGATCCCCTGTTATGTGGGTTGCCAAGAAAGCAGGCGGCGCAAGGTTCTGTGCTAATTTGAGTACATTTCTCAGTCAAGTCTCAGTCAACACCTTTGGCTATTCTAATTGATGTCCCACTTCAAAAGCTGCGCAAGCAGCGCCTAAGAGCAAACTCTATGACCTTTCTGTTGTTATACAGCTATAAACTACAAAGAGAAATGTTGAACCACTACAACGTACATGATTGAACTGTATGGGGATTCTCTCTCACTTGAAGACATACCAGGAATTTCTTTAAATACATATGTAGCAGTAGAACACAATATGGTTCACATTCCTTTGTTAATACAATTGTGTTGTGGTTAGACTGGGGATTAAAACAATATCCACTTAAAATGTAGTCAGATCTCCTGCAAAGATCCCTGGGACTTGCTGTCTTAAGTGTACAGTATCCCTTTGGGTCAATCAGGCTGTTGAAATGGCAGAGTGTGGCTTAATCCTGACATTTTTCTGTCCTTTAATTTCAGAACACATGTATCCAAATCAGCACCAGAAAACAGAACTTTAGGTATGTATGATAAAGGTCTGCTTGTGTGGTGTACTGCACTCCCGAGTGGCGCAGCAGTCTAAGGCACTACATCTCAGTGCAAGAGGCGTCACTACAGTCCCTGGTTCGAATTTAGGCTGTATCATATCCGGCCGTGATTGGGAGTCCCATAGGTTGGCGCACAGGTGGACCAGCATTGCCCAGCATTGGGTTTGGCCGGGGGGAGGCCGTCATCGTAAATAAGAATTTGTTCTTAATTGACTTGCCTAGTTAAATAAAGGTTAAATACAAATAAATAGGATCTCCTGAGTGGTGCAGTGGTCTAAGGCACTGTACCGCAGTGCTAGCTCTGCCACTACAGATCCTGGTTCGCGACAGGGAGACCCATGGGACGGCGCACAATTTGCCCAGCGTCGTTCGGGTTAGGGGAACGTTTGGCCGGCAGGGATGTTCTTGTCCCATTGCGCTATAGCGACTCCTGTTTCAGTCCGCGCGCAATGCACGCTGACACGATCGCCAGGTGTACAGTGTTTCCTCTGACACATTGGTGCAGCTGGCTTCCAGGTAAAGCGGGCATTGTGTCAAGAAGCAGTGCGGCTTGGCTGGGTTGTGTTTCGGAAGACGCACGGCTCTCGACCTTCGGCTCTCCCGAGTCTGTACGGGAGTTGCAGCAATGGGACAAGACTGTAACTACCAGTTGGATACCATGAAATTGGAGAGAAATATAAAAGATAAATATATATATATATAAAGAATTTAAATATAAAATAAATAAAAAAGAAAGTGCTAGCCATGCAGATTTTCTTCAAGACTTAATGATATACTGTACCACTAAGAGCAAAAATAGATTTTTATTTTATTTTACCCTTATTTTACCATTATACAATGTATATTTACATTATATATTTTATGTATATTTATGTATATTTTACCATTATACAGGTAAGTTGACTGAGAACACATTCTCATTTACAGCAACGATACGGGGTATAGTTACAGGAGAGAGGAGGGGGATGAAATTAGCCTTTTGGAAGCTGGGGATGATTAGGTGGCCAGATTGGGAATTTAGCCAGGACACCGGGGTTAACACCCCTACTCTTACGATCTTTAGTGACCACAGAGAGTCAGGACACCCATTTAACGTCACATCTGAAAGACGATCGATAAACAGTTTAGCATTAGACGGACATACAAATACAACCAAATAGTCAAACCTGAGCAATGCACAGACAAAAAGTTATATTACGAAGAGAGCATTGCACCACAACCTCTGGATGTTTTTGTGCTGAATGAGGTAAAAAGATCATTGGGATTGTCCCATGAGTCTACTACAGCAATTCATTTTGGAAGGGAGGACATTAAAAAAGACAATTGGAAAGCCCAGCTTAAACTCTCATTGCCAGTCACAGTTACCTACTTGGCTGTCTGTGGTACTTAGGGCCTCCATTTTGATTTCACTGTGTTGTGCCCTGACCTTGGTCAGCCAAATAAAACCCTTAATGGTTTTGATTTCTCTCCCTGCAGATCAAGCCTCTGCCGTCTGCAATAGTGCTCTCTGGCTGCCAGCCAAAATCCCCCCAGAAGAAGATTTAGATTTAGGCCACATCAAGAACAATCAAAATGAAGGTAAATTGTCTGTGGATTTTGAGGTTAAGCTGATCTATTCGCTTGCGTTCATTTGGACACTCAACCACATGGGATCTAGCTGTGGTGTCTGAAGAGATTCCCATAGCATCCAAATCCTTCTTATGGAGAGTGTTGTGCAGACTGGAGCTTTTCTTAACACACTTGGCTGTCAGGCCTTGGATTAATTAAGTGCCAACAGGATATGAGTGTAAAAACACTGGGGTCAAAGCAGGGCATGTGTCATTTTGTCAGTGTACTGCAGTACATGAGGTTGTTGTGGGGGCATTGCATTAGTGTGTAGGACATGAGACACAAGGTAGATTTCACTGCATAGCACTGAAACTGAATGTGATCATGAATGGATACAAAACATTACATCTCAGAACAAAAGTCCCAATCACAGTGCTGTATTGGAACATTTCCTATCAGGGTTTGGGAGTTTAGAGAGACTTCTGACTGGTCTGATTGTGTTTTTCAGAGATGATCAAGCCCATGGTCAGAACTGAGATCCAGGCCAAAGCCACGATCAGAACCGATGTCAGGACCAAAAAGGGAAGAGGAGGACGCAAGTCGAGCATGAAGAAGAATGAAAAGTCACCAACCCCACCAATACCACCAACTCAGGTTGGGAAAAAGAACTGTCCCTCGTTTTGTTCAGTACCTTGAGCTCATACAATTTATTTCTCATTTACAAATGTATGTTTTCCCCTATCTATTTGTTCCAAAACTTGATTGAATAAATAAATAGTTTCTTTCTGTGGTTGTATGTAGGTGGTGAGTTACGAGGGATGGGCTCAGAATGCAGATCTGCCCAACAGCAGGCAGAGAGACCTGGTGAGTGATCGGCCCAACAGCAGACCCCATGCTATCCATCCCATGCCAGCCCAGAGTCTTACAGTCTTATAATGATACGGCGGTCTGCCTGTTTTTACATCCAAAGAGCCTCTTGGCCTTAAATTGGGCAATCACTTAGCACAAATGCTGATTGAGTTTTAATACTGTACAGATGGCTGAGCTGGGAGAGGGGTATCACTATGCCCCCATAATCTCTGGGCCACATGGCAAAGAGGGGTGGGTTGTTGGGGTGGCACCAGGGGAGTGCCTACTCTCACTAATTCACAGTGAATTCACTGCTTGCCAATTGTGTGGGAGTGGATCGACATTTGGCCATTCAGAGCCTCTCTCAGTCCCTGTGTTGGCAGCTTGGCACAGAGGCTAACAAGACTAGTGCAGAGTGCTGGTATCCTCAATGGGATTTGGACACCAGTAGTGCCAGCATCTCACCCAGAGGCTAACAAGACTAGTGCAGAGTGCTGGTATCCTCAAAGGGATTTGGACACCAGTAGTGCCAGCATCTCACCCAGAGGCTAACAAGACTAGTGCAGAGTGCTGGTATCCTCAAAGGGATTTGGACACCAGTAGTGCCAGCATCTCACCCAGAGGCTAACAAGACTAGTGCAGAGTGCTGGTATCCTAAAATGGGATTTGGACACCAGTAGTGCCAGCATCTCACCCAGAGGCTAACAAGACTAGTGCAGAGTGCTGGTATCCTCAAAGGGATTTGGACACCAGTAGTGCCAGCATCTCACCCAGAGGCTAACAAGACTAGTGCAGAGTGCTGGTATCCTCAAAGGGATTTGGACACCAGTAGTGCCAGCATCTCACCCAGAGGCTAACAAGACTAGTGCAGAGTGCTGGTATCCTCAAAGGGATTTGGACACCAGTAGTGCCAGCATCTCACCCAGAGGCTAACAAGACTAGTGCAGAGTGCTGGTATCCTCAAAGGGATTTGGACACCAGTAGTGCCAGCATCTCACCCAGAGGCTAACAAGACTAGTGCAGAGTGCTGGTATCCTAAAATGGGATTTGGACACCAGTAGTGCCAGCATCTCACCCAGAGGCTAACAAGACTAGTGCAGAGTGCTGGTATCCTCAAAGGGATTTGGACACCAGTAGTGCCAGCATCTCACCCAGAGGCTAACAAGACTAGTGCAGAGTGCTGGTATCCTCAAAGGGATTTGGACACCAGTAGTGCCAGCATCTCACCCAGAGGCTAACAAGACTAGTGCAGAGTGCTGGTATCCTCAAAGGGATTTGGACACCAGTAGTGCCAGCATCTCACCCAGAGGCTAACAAGACTAGTGCAGAGTGCTGGTATCCTCAAAGGGATTTGGACACCAGTAGTGCCAGCATCTCACCCAGAGGCTAACAAGACTAGTGCAGAGTGCTGGTATCCTCAAAGGGATTTGGACACCAGTAGTGCCAGCATCTCACCCAGAGGCTAACAAGACTAGTGCAGAGTGCTGGTATCCTCAAAGGGATTTGGACACCAGTAGTGCCAGCATCTCACCCAGAGGCTAACAAGACTAGTGCAGAGTGCTGGTATCCTCAAAGGGATTTGGACACCAGTAGTGCCAGCATCTCACCCAGAGGCTAACAAGACTAGTGCAGAGTGCTGGTATCCTCAAAGGGATTTGGACACCAGTAGTGCCAGCATCTCCAACCAGAGGCTAACAAGACTAGTGCAGAGTGCTGGTATCCTAAAATGGGATTTGGACACCAGTAGTGCCAGCATCTCACCCAGAGGCTAACAAGACTAGTGCAGAGTGCTGGTATCCTCAAAGGGATTTGGACACCAGTAGTGCCAGCATCTCACCCAGAGGCTAACAAGAATAGTGCAGAGTGCTGGTATCCTCAAAGGGATTTGGACACCAGTAGTGCCAGCATCTCACCCAGAGGCTAACAAGACTAGTGCAGAGTGCTGGTATCCTCAAAGGGATTTGGACACCAGTAGTGCCAGCATCTCACCCAGAGGCTAACAAGACTAGTGCAGAGTGCTGGTATCCTCAAAGGGATTTGGACACCAGTAGTGCCAGCATCTCACCCAGAGGCTAACAAGACTAGTGCAGAGTGCTGGTATCCTCAAAGGGATTTGGACACCAGTAGTGCCAGCATCTCACCCAGAGGCTAACAAGACTAGTGCAGAGTGCTGGTATCCTCAAAGGGATTTGGACACCAGTAGTGCCAGCATCTCACCCAGAGGCTAACAAGACTAGTGCAGAGTGCTGGTATCCTCAAAGGGATTTGGACACCAGTAGTGCCAGCATCTCACCCAGAGGCTAACAAGACTAGTGCAGAGTGCTGGTATCCTAAAATGGGATTTGGACACCAGTAGTGCCAGCATCTCACCCAGAGGCTAACAAGACTAGTGCAGAGTGCTGGTATCCTCAAAGGGATTTGGACACCAGTAGTGCCAGCATCTCACCCAGAGGCTAACAAGACTAGTGCAGAGTGCTGGTATCCTCAAAGGGATTTGGACACCAGTAGTGCCAGCATCTCACCCAGAGGCTAACAAGACTAGTGCAGAGTGCTGGTATCCTCAAAGGGATTTGGACACCAGTAGTGCCAGCATCTCACCCAGAGGCTAACAAGACTAGTGCAGAGTGCTGGTATCCTCAAAGGGATTTGGACACCAGTAGTGCCAGCATCTCACCCAGAGGCTAACAAGACTAGTGCAGAGTGCTGGTATCCTCAAAGGGATTTGGACACCAGTAGTACCAGCATCTCACCCAGAGGCTAACAAGACTAGTGCAGAGTGCTGGTATCATCAAAGGGATTTGGACACCAGTAGTGCCAGCATCTCACCCAGAGGCTAACAAGACTAGTGCAGAGTGCTGGTATCCTCAAAGGGATTTGGACACCAGTAGTGCCAGCATCTCACCCAGAGGCTAACAAGACTAGTGCAGAGTGCTGGTATCCTAAAATGGGATTTGGACACCAGTAGTGCCAGCATCTCACCCAGAGGCTAACAAGACTAGTGCAGAGTGCTGGTATCCTAAAATGGGATTTGGACACCAGTAGTGCCAGCATCTCACCCAGAGGCTAACAAGACTAGTGCAGAGTGCTGGTATCCTAAAATGGGATTTGGACACCAGTAGTGCCAGCATCTCACCCAGAGGCTAACAAGACTAGTGCAGAGTGCTGGTATCCTAAAATGGGATTTGGACACCAGTAGTGCCAGCATCTCACCCAGAGGCTAACAAGACTAGTGCAGAGTGCTGGTATCCTAAAATGGTATTTGGACACCAGTAGTGCCAGCATCTCACCCAGAGGCTAACAAGACTAGTGCAGAGTGCTGGTATCCTCAATGGGATTTGGACACCAGTAGTGTAGAATCCGCATAAAGAAAATATGCACATTTTTCCACCAGTGGAAATTGATTAAAAAAATAAAAAAATCAGTGGATGGTGAAGTATTGCACACAAAATGTACGTTTCCTCTTAAGTTTTCATCTACACTCTAAAAAAATAGGTTCCTGGAGTATCCTTTAGGGGTTCTACAAATTGAAACTGTGGGGGAACCCCTATAAGTTTTTCGGAGAACCCTTTTTCATGGATCCTCTAAGAACCTTTGAAGAACCTAATGAGGAACCTTTTGGGGTTCCTTTTTTAGCTACACCCTCCCCTATTATTATTAATAATAATACGCATAACAATAATACAATATTTTAGTTGTCAGTGATTATTATGATTTTAGTGGCAAAGCATAATAAACAAATCCAAATATGAGCTAAACCCCCAGCAGAGCCACAAGTCCAATGGGTATATCCTCTGGCCTGTTGATGTTAATGTGTTGATGTTCTCCGTATCCACAGCCAGAATGATTTTGCAGAGCATGGTGATCTAACAGGTTTCCTGTTATATTCATCAGAGGTGTAGGGAGGGTGAAGTCTGTAAATACAAACAAAACATGAACACGGCAGTATTCGTACCTTGGTTTTTGTGGTAAGTGTGAATGAAAAAACTGTTTTGATAATTGTTTTTCTACACATACCTTGTCCATAATGTAGAGGCCTATCGGATTTTAATTGAAAAAATGAGGAGGATGGTGCATGTGATCTGCATAACATACCAATTCCAATTGACATACCTTCGTATGTATCCTCGTCTGTATACCTGCAGACGCAGACACAAAATTGAGCAGTTCAGTTACCTGCACTCAATACAGCTAGCCTTCAACTTATTCTTAGAGCATACAGTACCTTTTCTTACCTCTTTGTTGATTGATATCCATTGAATTGTGTACATTTTCTGTTTTAGAAAGATTTGCAAAAATATTAAAAGAAAGATGGTATCATCACAAAACAATATCAATTTAGATTATATAAGAGACAAACCTTACCATAAACTGAGGAGATCTTTACATTTTTCAGGTAAGTGCCTGCACCTGCTGTCCTTTCAAATGAAAATCCAAATGTTTAGTTAGGCAGTTAGGTTCCTGCAAGAACACCCACCAACTAAGGAGGTTCTTCCGATGAACCCCAACTCCTATGGGGTTCTTGGGAGAACCTTTTGGGGGCAAATTTCAGTGCCAAGAACTCTAAGGTTCTCAGAAGAACTCTGGGGATCTTAGAAGAACCCTTGTTGAACCCCTAATTTTCTGACTGTACTGAATAAAAATCCATATAATTTTCAACATTACCGATAGTTTTGTAACAAACTGTTACGTTAAATAGTAAATGTACCCACTCTGGTCTTGACACGTGTGCTCTAGCCAACAATTCGCAGATGTCATGCAGGTGAAAGAGGACCCAAAAGCGACTTAACAGAAACAGAGTTTATTCAAGTCCAAACAGAAAACGACAAATCCTGAATCCTTAACAGGAAATGTCCAAACAGGGAATAACAGAAATCCTCTAGTCTGTAGAGGGGAATAACAGGAGAAGCGGCCACAGACTGCAGGTCGCTTCGGGTAGGCGCAGGCCGTAGCTGACGGAGACACCTGCTCACACGCAGCATCTGATGAAGGCAAAAACACGACAGGACAGGGCGATACACAATCACAGCACGGTGAATTCTAAACAAGGAACCGACAGGACAGGAACGGAACACAAAGGAAGAAATAGGGACTCTAATCAGGGGAAAGGATCGGGAACAGGTGTGGGAAGACTAAATGATGATTAGGGGAATAGGAACAGCTGGGAGCAGGAACGGAACGATAGAGAGAAGAGAGAGCGAGAGAGTGAGAGAGGGAGGGGGAGAGAGAGGGATAGAAAGAGGGAAAGAACCTAATAAGACCAGCAGAGGGAAACGAATAGAATGGGGAGCACAGGGACAAGACATGATAATAAATGACAAACATGACAGTTGGACTCACCAGTGGCGCACTCAGGAGGAATCTGGCCAACGGAGGAAATCAACGAAGTGAACGGTCCAGCACGTCCCGAGACGGAACCCAACTCCTCTCCTCAGGACCGTAACCCTCCCAATCCACTAAGTATTGGTGACCCCGTCCCCGAGAACGCATGTCCATGATCTTATGTACCTTGTAAATAGGTGCGCTCTCGACAAGGACGGGAGGGGGGAGGGAAGACGAACGGGGGTGCGAAGAAAGGGCTTAACACAGGAGACATGGAAGACAGGATGGACGCGACGAAGATGTCGCAAGCATCTCACAGCGACAGGATTGACGACCTGGGAGACACGGAACGGACCAATGAACCGCTGGTCAACTTACCTGTCGTAAGAGGAAGGTTGCGAGTGGAAAGCCACTCTCTGGCCGCAACAATACCTTGGACTCTTAATCCTGCATTGGCGGCTCTCAAGTCTTCCCCGCAGACAAAGGCAGACCGGTAATGAAGTCTAAGGCGATGTGAGACCATGGTCGAGAAGGAATGGGGAGCATCTGAGACACCCAGGAGGAGAGTTACCCGACTTAGTCTGCGCGCAGTCCGAACAAGCAGCCACGAAACGGCGCGTGTCACGCTCCTGAGTCGGCCACCAAAAGCGCTGGCGAATAGACGCAAGAGTGCCTCGAACACCGGGGTGACCAGCTAACTTGGCAGAGTGAGCCCACTGAAGAACAGCCAGACGAGTGGAAACAGGAACGAAAAGGAGGTTACTAGGACAAGCGTGCGGCGACAGTGTGCGTGAGTGCTTGCTTAACCTGTCTTTCAATTCCCCAGACTGTTAACCCGACAACACGCCCATAAGGAAGAATCCCTCGGGATCAGTAGAAGCCTAGAAGAACTAAACAGACGGGATAAGGCATCAGGCTTGGTGTTCTTGCTACCCGGATCTCACAAACTCGAAACGAAAAAACAACGCCCAACGAGCTTGACGGGCATTAAGTCGTTTGGCAGAACGGATGTACTCAAGGTTCTTATGGTCTGTCCAAACGACAAAGGAACGTCGCCCTCCAACCACTGTCGCCATTCGCCTAGGGCTAAGCGGATGGCGAGCAGTTCAGACCCACATCATAGTTGCGCTCAGATGGCGACAGGCGATGAGAAAATAAGCGCAAGGATGAACATCCAGACTGGAAGCGCTGGGATAGAATGGCTCCCACGCCAGAAGGCAACCTCGACAATGAATTGTCTAGTGACGTCAGAGTAACTGGGATAGGAGCGGACGTAAAACGTTCTTTTAGAAGATCAAAAGCTCCCTGGAACCGGACCACTTAAAACACGTCTTGACAGAAGTAAGAGCTGTGAGAGGGGCAGCAACTCACCCAGAATGAAACGCTAACAAAATTAGCGCCTAAAAAGCGCTGCAACCTCGACACGTGACCTTGGAACACCAATCACTGACAGCTTGGACCTTAGCGGAATCCATCTGAATGCCTTCAGCGGAAATAACGAACCGAGAAAAGTAACGGAGGAGACATGAAAAGAGCACTTCAGAGACAATTCTCTTTTGTAGAACACGTCGAACGTGCTGAACATGAATCTCGAGTGACGGAGAAAAAATCAGGATATCGTCAAGATAGACAAAAACAAAGATGTTCAGCATGTCTCTCAGAACATCATTAACTAATGCCTGAAAAACAGCTTCCTCTTGGCGTTTTCAACGGCAGAACCCGGTACTGAAAATGCCCTAACGGAGTGTTAAACGCCGTTTTCCACTCGTCCCCCTCTCTGATGCGCACGAGATGGTAAGCGTTACGAAGGTCCAACTTAGTAAAGCACCTGGCTCCTGCAGAATCTCGAAGGCTGATGACATAAGGGGAAGCGGATAACGATTCTTAACCGTTATGTCATTCAGCCCTCGATAATCACGCAGGGGCGCAGAGTCCTTCTTCTTAACAAAAAGAACCCCGCCCCGGCCGGAGAAGAAGAAGGCACTATGGTACCGAAGAGACACAGACAAATAATCCTCGAGAGCCTTACGTTCGGGAGCCGACAGAGAGTATAGTCTACCTCGAGGAGGAGTGGTCCCCGGAAGGAGATCAATACTACAATCATACGACCGGTGAGGAGGAAGGGAGTTGGCTCGGGACCGACTGAAGACCGTGCGCAGATCATGATATTTCCGGCACTCCTGTCAAATCGCCAGGTTCCTCCTGAGAAGTAGGGACAGAAGAAACGGGAGGGATGGCAGACATTAAACACTTCAATGACAAGAAACGTTCCAGGATAGGATAGAATTACTAGACCAATTAATAGAAGGATTATGACATACTAGCCAGGGATGACCCAAAACAACAGGTGTAAACGGTGAACGGAAAATCAAAAAGAAATAGTCTCACTGTGGTTACCAGATACTGTGAGAGTTAATGTGTCTCAAATTTGATACTGGGAAGATGACTACCATCTAAGGCAAACATGGGCGTTTTGTCTAACGGTCTGAAAGGAATGTTATGTTTCCGAACCCATGTTTCCATGAAACAACCCTCAGCCCCAGAGTCAATCAAGGCACTGCATGTAGCACCCGAACCGGTCCAGCGTAGATGGACCGAAAGTAGTACAAGATCTAGATGAAGAGACCTGAGTAGTAGCGCTCACCAGTAGCCCTCCGCTTACTGATGGGCTTGGGTTACTGGACATGAATTAACAAAATGTCCAGCAACTCCGCAATAGAGGCACAGGCGGTTGGTGATCCTCCGTTCCCCTCCTAGTCGAGATGCGAATCCTCCCAGCTGCATGGGCTCAGTCTCAAAAGAGGAGGGAGATGGTTGCGATGCGGAGCAGGGAAACACCGTTGATGCGAGCTCTCTTCCACGAGCCCGGTGACGAAGATCTACCCGTCGTTCTATGCGGATGGCGAGAGCAATCAAAGAGTCCACATCTGAAGGAACCTCCCGGGAGAGAATCTCATCCTAACCACTGCGTGGAGTCCCTCCAGAAAACGAGCGAGCAGCGCCGGCTCGTTCCACTCACTAGAGGCAGCAAGAGTGCGAAACTCAATAGAATAATCCGTTATGGACCGTTCACCTTGGCATAAGGAAGCCAGGGCCCTAGAAGCCTCCCTACCAAAAACTGAACGGTCAAAAACCCGAATCATCTCCTCTTTAAAGTTCTGGAACTTGTTAGAGCAATCAGCCCTTTCCCAGATAGCTGTGCCCCATTCTTGAGCCCGAGTAAGGAGTGAAATGTGTAAGCAACCCGAGCTTCTGAGTATGTGTTGGGTTGGAGAGAGAACACAATCTCACACTGCGTAGAAAGGAGCAGCACTCAGTGGGCTGCCCGGAGTAGCAAGGTGGGTTATTAACCCTAGGTTCTGGAGGCTCGGCAGGCCAGGAAGTAACAGGTGGCACGAGACGTAGACTCTGGAACTGTCCAGAGAGGTCGGAAACCTGAGCGGCCAGGTTCTCCACGGCATGGCGAGCAGCAGACAATTCCTGCTCGTGTCTGCCGAGCATGGCTCCTTGGATCTTGACGGCAGTGTAACGAGCGTCTGAAGTCGCTGGGTCCATTCCTTGGTCGGTTCCTTCTGTCATGCAGGTGAAAGAGGACCAAAAGCGACTTAACAGAAACAGAGTTTATTCAAGTCCAAACAGAAAACGACAAATCCTGAATCCTTAACAGGAAATGTCCAAACAGGAATAACAGAAATCCTCTAGTCTGTAGAGGGGAATAACAGGAGAAGCGGCCACAGACTGCAGGTCGGGGTTCCGTAGCTGACGGAGACACCTGCTCACACGCAGCATCTGATGAAGGCAAAAACACGACAGGACAGGGCGAACACAATCACAGCACGGTGAATTCTAAACAAGGAACCGACAGGACAGGAACGGAACACAAAGGAAGAAATAGGGACTCTAATCAGGGGAAAGGATCGGAACAGGTGTGGGAAGACTAAATGATGATTAGGGGAATAGGAACAGCTGGGAGCAGGAACGGAACGATCAGAGAAGAGAGAGCGAGAGAGTGAGAGAGGGAGGGGGAGAGAGAGGGATAGAAAGAGGGAAAGAACCTAATAAGACCAGCAGAGGGAAACGAATAGAATGGGGAGCACAGGGACAAGACATGATAATAAATGACAAACATGACAGCAGATACAGTGTGGGTAGGCTGTGCAGGTAGGGTGTGCGGGTAGAATGTGCAGGTAGGCTGTGCGGGTAGACTGTGCAGGTAGGCTGTGTGGGTAGGCTGTGTGGGTAGGCTGTGTGAGTAGGCTGTGTGGGTAGGCTGTGCGGGTAGGTTAGGAGGGTAGGCTGTGTGGGTAGGCTGTGAGGGTAGGCTGTGTGGGTAGGCTGTGTGTGTGGGTAGGCTGTGCGGGTAGGCTGTGTGGTTAGGCTGTGTGGGTAGGCTGTGCGGGTAGGCTGTGTGGGTAGGCTGTGTGGGTAGGCTGTGTGGGTATCAGTGGAGGCTGCTGAACGGAGGACATATCATAATAATGGCTGGAACGGAGCGAATTGACTGCCATCAAACACCTGGAAACCATGTGTTTGATACCATTCCACTCATTCTGCTCCAACCATTACCACAAGCCTGTCCTCCCCAATTAAGGTGCCACCAACCTCCTGTGGTGGGTATAGTCTACATCAGTGGTTCCCAAACGTTTTGTTGTTGTTGTTGTAGGAGTAGGAACTCAGTCTGATTTTCAACTTTAAAAAGTTGTAATAGAAGAATGAACAGTGTGCAATGTTCCTCTTGTTATGTCAGTCATTGCTACATAGTCATAACTATTTATAACTTGTCAGAGATCTGCAGATCAACTAGCCCATGTCAGCTAACTTTATCCCCCATAGATTTTGTTGCAATGTTTGAGTCACTAAAAATATCACATGAATAAACATTAGACATGGCAAAATGTATAGAATTGCAAGAAAATAGCTTAAAAACTGCAATTTTTCTTGTACCCCATGACAAAATGTGTAGAATTTGAGGGAATAAGCTAAAAACCTGCAACATTTTCTCTCCACCAACAAGAGGGGTGTGAACAGTTTGTGCCATGAACTGTGCTTGTCACCATAGAAATAGACGTGGGAGGCACTGGATGTTCCCCAATGAAAACGTTTAGAATGGGATCTACATGATGACATTGTTATGGAAAAAAGCGAGAATATTTGTATTTGTTAAACAGCTGTCAAGCATCAATCATCATGTCACTAGAATAAGACCCTCAATATTTATGGAAAAGGAGCATCAATATCACAGTACACCTACCACCCTCTGATATTCATCAAACGTATTTCATCTGTAGCCTAATAAACTGCATGGTTTCCCAAGTCGCAGTGGGATGAGGACCACACACCATAACATTGCGTTACTCCAAGTTTACTATGAAACGATGGATAATAAATACATTTTTGCACATTTCCACAGGCAAATATTTCTGGCATCATTAATTTGACCAACACAGAAAGATCCCACCATGAACAAACAAACTATCTGTCGCCATTTATAAAATAGTACCGAAACTTCCTGTTTCCATCACAGATTTTTTTTATACAGTATGACTTTGCTTGGATAAAAACTGTGGATGGAAATGCGGTTATTGACAATCTTATTGACAAGTTTTTATTATGTGTTTGATTTTTGTGATGCTCCAGAATGTCCATGCCAACAGGGAAGTGGCCAAGCCCAGAGTTCCCATCAAAAAGAGTCAAAAGCCTGGAAGTCAGAAGACTGGGAAGAAAGGGAATGCAAAAAATGGAAAAGAAGGGGCCAAGAAAAATCAGGACACCTCAAGGAATAAGGAACTCAGAAAATGTACCACAGACAATGACACTTATGGTATGTCTCCTTGGTCATAATAACATAGAAAGTAACAACATGACAATGCATGACCAAACATACGTGTCCTATACAATTTTGATGAATGTCCATACTTGTCAGTTGTTCATTTCTGTAGCCTTCTTCTCGGGTCTCCACCCAGCAGGGCCCATCCCAGTGAAAGCGGGACCCTATCTGGATGTAGTCCGGAGGTCAGCTCCTGTTTGTAAGTCTGTACTAACAGCAGCCCAGGAGAATTCTACCCTACCCCCGGTGGCCATGGAGCTGAGGACCGGGCCTGGAGGCCCTGGAGCTCCTCCCAGAAACCAGCGCTGGAGTAACCCAGCCGAGAACGCTCCAGATTGGGGGACCTCCTACCACATCTGCCGCAGGCCCCTCACAGAGTACCCCGTTTATACCCATGACTACACCCTGCCCCGGGCCAAGGCCTGGGACAAGCACCAGGGGCTGGCCCAAGATGCGAGCCTGAAACGGGACCCCTCGCCCCAGGGTGTCGCCCTCTCTGTTACTGATGTGAAACTATGCGACCGCAATGTGAGTTAATGGCAAAAAAACAACAACACTGTTAAAGTAGATTATATAGTCGATCTGATATATTAGATTATATAGTAGATATGTTATAGTAGATTATATAGCAGATCTGTTATAGTAGATTATATAGCAGATCTGTTATAGTAGATTATAGTAGATTATGTAGTAGATATGTTATAGTAGATTATATAGCAGATCTGTTATAGTAGATTATAGTAGATTATATAGTAGATCTGTTATAGTAGATTATAGTAGATTATGTAGTAGATATGTTATAGTAGATTATACAGTAGATATGTTATAGTAGATTATAGTAGATTATATAGTAGATCTGTTATAGTAGATTGGGAATTTGTGGACATGTTTATTCCAATCTATACCCTACTTCAAATGCTTTGGAACCAAACAATCAAAATGTTCCATTGAAATAGATGATTTGTTTTATTTTAACCCATAGTAAGTGACCGCTAAATAATTACGGTTTGGGTAAATGAACATTAGGAAAGAGAATGTGCTCACATGCACTCATTTAGATATTTCTACACATGCAGTATATCCAATCAGTGATATTCAGTGAGCACATCAAATCGAATGTATTTATGTATTGCCATTCTTACATCAGCTGATATATCAAAGTGCTGTACAGAAACCCAGCCTAAATCCCCAAACAGCAAGCAATGCAGGTGTAAAAAGCAAGCAATGCAGGTCTAGAAAGGCCAAAACCTAGGAAGAAACCTAGAGAGGAACCAGGCTATGAGGGGTGGCCAGTCCACTTCTGGCTGTGCCGGGTGGAGATTATAACAGAACATGGCCAAGATGTTCAAATGTTCATAAATGACCAGCATGGTCAAATGATAATAATCACAGTAGTTTCGAGGGTGCAACAGGTCAGCACCTCAGGAGTAAATGTCGGTTGGCTTTTCATTGCCGATCATTGAGAGTATCTCTACTGCTCCTGCTGTCTCTAGAGAGTTGAAAACAGCAGGTCTGGAACAGGTAGCACGTCCGGTGAACAGGTCAGGGTTACATAGCCGCAGGCAGAACAGTTGAAACTGGAGCAGCAGCACGGCCAGGTGGACTGGGGACAGCAAGGAGTCATCTGGCCAGGTATTCCTAAGGCATGGTCCTAGGGCTCAGGTCCACCGAGAGAGAGAAAGTAAGAGAGAAAGAAAGAAAGAGAGAATTAGAGACAGCACTTAAATTCACACAGAACACCGGATAAGACAGGAGAAATACTCCAGATATAACAGACTGACCATAGCCCCCCGACACATAAACTACTGCAGCATAACTACTGGAGGCTGAGACAGGAGGGGTCAGGAGACACTGTGGGCCCATCCGATGATATCCCCGGACAGGGCCAAACAGGCAGGATATAACCCCACCCACTTTACCAAAACACAGCGCCCACACCACTAGAGGGATATCTTTAACCACCAACTTACCATCATGAGACAAGGCCGAGTATAGCCCACAAAGAGCTCCGCCACGGCACAACCCAAGGGGCAGCGCCAACCCGGACAGAACGATCAAGTCAGTGACTCAACACACTCAAGTGACGCACCCCTCCTAGGGACGGCATGGAAGAGCACCACTCAGCCCCTGAAATAGGGTTAGAGGCAGAGAATCCCAGTGGAGAGAGGGGAACCGTCCAGGCAGAGACAGCTAGGGCGGTTCGTTGCACCAGTGCCTTTCCATTCACCTTCACACTCCTGGGCCAGACTACACTCAATCATATGAACCACTGAAGAGATGAGTCTTCAGTAAATATTTAAAGGTTGAGAACGAGTCTGCGTCTCTCACATGGGTAGGCAGACCATTCCATAAAAATGGATCGCATTAGGAGAAAGCCCTGCCTCCAGCTGTTTGCTTAGAAATTCTAGGGACAATTAGGAGGACTGCGTCTTGTGACCGTAGCGTACGTGTAGGTATGTCGGCAGGACCAAGTTGGAAAGATAGGTAGGAGCAAGCCCATGTAATGCTTTGTAGGTTAGCAGTAAAACCTTGAAATCAGCCCTTGCCTTAACAGGAAGCCAGTGTAGGGAGGCTAGCACTGGAGTAATATGATCAAATTTGTTGGTTCTAGTCAGGATTCTAGCAGCCGTAAACCACAGCCCTAAACCACAAACCACTCACATGCTCTGAGTGGTTTGTGTGAGACAAAGCTATTGTTTGGGGTTTATGTGACATTGGGGCAGATTATTTCAGATTACTCCAGTGTTGTGATTGTGTAGGCTCCTATAGATGTATCTTCTCCTTTGATTCTTGTAGAGGGATCAACACCTATGGGTTACAGGCCATTGAAGGCAAAACTAGGCAGAAGGAGTAGCTAGTATTTGGACAAATGTTTATCTTCAGGAATCCGTAATATGGCTATTTCAGATTTTTCTTTCTAATAAACAGGGTTATAATATAGAAAATAGTGCCATGTCTAAAAATATAGGATTATATCTGTCAACAGCATCAATTGAAAAAATAAGCATTCCTAATGTTTAGGGAGTTCAATTCTAAATCAATATAAACGTGTGTATGTACTGTTGGTACATTTCCATCGTATGCTGCCCTCTAGTGACTTCATGTAGGATTAGTTTATAAAAATAATTTCACTCAACATTTAAGAACAATTCCAAGCCTCCTTACGTGAAAAACGGCTGAGTATTACCAAGGGTCGGCCTGGAAGGTCGGAAGAAATAGATTAGAAACTGTAATCCTGGATTGAGACAGCCATGACTGATTGCAAGCAGTGTGGGATTACAAAATGTTTTTGTCCATAGCCTTTTCTCTTCAAATCAAATCAAATCAAATTTTATTTGTCACATACACATGGTTAGCAGATGTTAATGCGAGTGTAGCGAAATGCTTGTGCTTCTAGTTCCGACAATGCAGATAACCAACAAGTAATCTAACTAACAATTCCTGTCTTATACACAGTGTAAGGGGATAAAACATGTACATAAGGATATATGAATGAGTGATGGTACAGAGCAGCATACAGTAGATGGTATCGGTACAGTATATACATATGAGATGAGTGTAGACAAAGTAAACAAAGTGGCATAGTTAAAGTGGCTAGTGATACATGTGTTACATAAGGATGCAGTCGATGTTGTAGAGTACAGTATATACATATGCATATGAGATGAATAATGTAGGGTAAAAACATTATATAAGGTAGCATTGTTTAAAGTGGCTAGTGATATATTTACATCATTTCCCATCAATTCCCATTATTAAAATGGCTGGAGTTGGGTCAGTGTCAATGACAGTGTTGGCAGCAGCCATTCAATGTTAGTGGTGGCTAAACAGTCTGATGGCCTTGAGATAGAAGCTCAGTCTCTCGGTCCCATTGATGACCTGACATGACTGATGATAGCAACAGGCAGTGGTTCGGGATTACTTTAAACAACGGGTGGTTTTTGTCCATAGCCTTTCTGGAGAGCTCTTGATTTGGCCATTGATCATCTGTAGAAGTATTTGCCATTGATCGATTGTAGTTCTGCATTCTAAAAATGTAGTTTAATCCCCTCACTATAACATCAAAGGACTGATTATGCATATATAGGAGGACCACGACGTGCCTCTACAACCTCTGCATGAACTCATTATCGTATTTGTTTCTGAATTTGACCATTATTTGTGAGGAGAATGTTTGTTCGCTTCTCTTTTATTACTTTGTATAAGACAACAGAAAACTCCCCAAGCTGAGGCCTATGAGCAATGATGAAAATGACTAATGCTTTTAGAACATTCCACTGCAAGGAAGAAGTCATGTAGAACAGCTTGCTGTAACCTAATAACCCACATACTAGCTTGCTAAAACGTTATAAACCACAGTATGAATTAAAAAGGTCATTGATGCTGACTGATTCCATATTTTTTTATGTGCAAAATGTATCTTATTATAGCCATTTACATAGCCTAATGTAAGATAATCATGCATGTTTAATTTAATGTGGCAGTAAATTACATTTAATGTGTCAAACGTGTTATCAAGTAGATCAAAAGTAGCTTGTTTTAGTAAAATGTCCATACTGAGTGCAGATTATCAAGCGGAAACTGTTTCGACATCACAGAGTTGCCGTCTTCCTCTCTTCCTGTGTCTGCCGTTCATAGCCTCAACACTTCCTCAAACCAACCACCCGAGATTTTGACATTTGAGCAAAGAAAAGTTCAACCATGACATTATAATTTCTGATAATTCTATTTCCTGCTTTTTTTCTTACTGCAATGTTTTGTGTGAAAGAACTTTGGAAAGAACTGAACCCAAATAACAGTCAATGATGAAGGTTTCAAAACATTGTTTATCCCACAATTTTGTAATACTTTTACTTCTGATACTGATATGTTTTAGCAATTACATGTACTTTTAATACCTAAGTATATTTAAAACCAAATACTTGTATTTTACTGGGTGACTTTTACCTTTACTTGAGTAATTTTCTATTAAGGTATCTTTACTTTTACTCAAGTATAACAATTGGGTACTTTTTCCACCACTACCCATAACATCAAAGTGGATTATGTCTTTAGACATTTTTACAAAATTAATAAAAAAGAAAAAGCTGAAATGTCTTGAGTCAATAAGTATTCAACCCCTTTGTTATGGCTATCATAAATAGGTTATGGAGTAAAAATGTGCATAACAAGTCACATAATAAGTGTGTGAAATAATATTGTAACACAATTTTTTAATGACTACCTCATATATGTACCCCACACATACAATTATGTGTAAGGTCCCCCAGTCGAGCAGTGAATTTCAAACACAGATTCAACCACATAGACCAGGGTGGTTTTCCAATGCCTCACAAAGAAAAGCACCTATTGGTAGATGGGTAAAAACAGACATTGAATATCCCTTTGAGCATAGTGAAGTTATTCATTAAACTTTGGATGGTGTATCAATAGACTCAGTCACTACAAAGATACAGTCGTCCTTCTTAACCCAGTTGCCAGAGAGGAAGGAAACAGCTCAGGGATTTTACCATGAGGCCATTGGTGACTTTAAAACAATTACAGAGTTTAATGGCTGTAATACAAGAAAATGGAAGATGGATCAGCAACATTGTAATTACTCCACAATACTAACCCTAATAGAGTGAATAGAGAGAAAAGAATTAATCCTGTACAGAATGAAAACATTCCAAAACATGCATCCTGTTTTCAATTAGGCACTAGAAGAAATTAACTTTATGTCCTGAGTACAAAGCGTTATGTTTGGGGCAAATCCAACAAAACACATCAATGAGTACCACTCTTCATATTTTCAAGCATGGTAGTGGCTGAATCATGTTATGGGTATGCTTGTAATCGGCAAGGACTAGGGAGTTTTTTAAAGATAAAACTAAACGGAATAGAGCTAAGCACAGGCAAAATCCTAAAGGAATCCCTGGTTTAGTCTGCTTTCCAACAGACACTGGGAGACAAATTCACCTTTCAGCAGGATAATAACCTAATACACAAGGCCAAATATACACAAGTTGCTTACCAAGATGACATTGAATGTTCCTGAGTGGCCTAGTTAGAGTTTTGACTTATATCGGCTTAGAAATCAATGTCAAGGCTGTCTAGCATTGATCAACAACCAACTTGACAGAGCTTGAAGGATTTAAAAAAGACTCATTTCCAAATATTGTACAATCCATATGTGCAAAGCTCTTAGAGATTTACCTAGACAGAATCACCGCTGTAATCACTGTCAAATGTGATTCTAACATGTTTTGACTCAGGGGTGTGAAAACTTTTTTATTTGTTATATCTATGTGTTTCATTTCCAATAAATTAGCAAAGATATCCCTCCCAAAATGCTGACTTTGTCATTATGGGGTATTTCATGTAGATGGGAGAGATTATTTTCTTTTCTATTCCATTTTGAATTCAGGCTGTAACACAACAAAATATATAGTCTACCCCAGGTGTGAGTTATGCAACAAATGTAGCCCAACCCCAAATGTTAACTAGGTTCCAAAATTATATTACCATCATCACATCATCATCATGTTAACAGAAGTGAAAATGTTTTCAGAGGGAGACCACAACATTTTTATCTAGCAGAATGTGTTTTTCCCCTTCTGAAACCGATTCCGTGGTAATAGACAGAATGTTGATTGCCTCACATGTCACATCCTGTCTTATTGAGGAAGTCAAGCATTCAGTCTGGGTTAGTTTAGTGCAGTTAACACTTAGCTACCATCAGAGTTGGTCAGAGTACAGATATGCTTCTTTAAGATTTCATTAGACTGAACTCTAAAACCAACATCAACACAAAATGCTACAGAGGGCAGCCTCAAATGTTTCAGACAAACCAAAGCTCAGTAAACCAAAGGTAGGTGAAAACAAATTACTTCTATGTAGCGCGTCCAAATACATTGAATTGATAACTAACTGTGTGGAATTGATAACTAACTGTTTAGTGCAAACTACCTACAATAGTTAGCACTAAAACAAAAATAGAACTGCTTGGCCATAATGACCATCGTTATGTTTAGAGGAAAAAGGGGGGAGCTTGCAAGCCGAAGAACACCATCCTAACCGTGAAGCACGGGGGTGGCAGCATCATGTTGTGGGGGTGCTTTGCTGCAGGAGGGACTGGTGCACTTCACAAAATAGATGGCAACATGAGGGAGGAAAATTATGTGGATATATTGAAGCAACATCTCAAGACATCAGTCAGGAAGTTAAAGCTTGGTCGCAAATGGGTCTTCCAAATGGACAATGACCCCAAACATACTTTAAAAGTTGTGGCAAAATGGCTTAAGGACAACAAAGTCAAGGTATTGGAGTGTCCATCACAAAGCCCTGACCTCAATCCTATGGAAAATGTGTGCACAGAACTGAAAAAGCGTGTGCGAGCAAGGAGGCCTACAAACCTGACTCAGTTACACCAGGTCTGTCAGGAGGAAAGGGCCAAAATTCACCCAACATATTGTGGGAAGCTTGTGGAAGGCTACCTGAAACGTTTGACCCAAGTTAAACCATTTAAAGGCGATGCTACCAAATACTAATTGATTGTATGTAAACTTCTGACCCAATGGGAATGTGACGAAGGAAATCAAAGCTGAAATAAATAATTCTCTCTACTATTATTCTGACATTTCACATTCTTAAAATAAATTAGTTATCCTAACTGATCTATAACAGGGAATTTTTACTGGGATTAAATGTCAGGAATTGTGAAAATTGAGTTTAAATGTATTTGGCTACGGTGTATGTAAAACTTCCAACTTCAACTGTATATGGTCAAAGTTGTAAAAAGGGGGAGGGTCCGTAAGATTACTCAAAAGGTTCCATAGATTGTGGTAGAGTGCGTGGTTCTGATATTTTAATAGGGATTTACTGGGATTATTCCTTTATATAATTATTTTGGTGCTCTGATGTAGAAATACTGGAATTTGAACAGATTAGAAATACTTTTAGGTTCATGAAAATGTTGAAATATCTATTAACTGTACCTCACAAACTCATCATGATAGAGATAAATTCATAGTGCAAATCAGATTGAGTTCAAGTAGCCTCATGTGCCAGACTTCAAGGCTCAAGACATTTCTCAAGACAATAGCACTCTATTCCTGTAAATCAAGGGAGGAGGAACATAATTCATTACCACAGAAGTGGTCCTTCCTTAGCATAATATGAAACATATAAAAGGAAATCATAAACACATAGTGATTGGGTGGGATGGGGGTGCGACATGCATTGCATAATGTCCCAGATTGGGTCCTGACTCCTGCTGCCACTGTAGTAAACACACATTCAATCTGTCATCTGTAATCTCTCCATGCAGCGCTCCACTAGTTTTGGGCGATTTGAGGGCATCAGACAACCATCACCAGCCAGACTAGAGGAAAATGGAACAACAGTGGCAGAGGAGTCTGGATGTGAGAGTTCTGATCAGACCAAACAAGGCAGCCTGGGGAAGAAGATGAAGGCCATCTCTCTGACCATGCGCAGGAAGATGGGCAAGAAGCACTCCAAAATCTTCTCTGAGGAAGCTGTGAGTCACACTACAGACTGCCTCTTCCTCCTATACAGAACCTAGTATTCTGCGTAGTGTATCAAAGCATCTAAAGGCTCTTAAACTACCCATCCCGGATCCAGGAGAATTGTCATCAACTACACTAATTAAAATAGCGCAACGGTCAAAAAATATTACTCGAAAATATTCATATTCATGAAATCACAAGTGAAATATAGTGAAACATAGCTTAGCCTTTTGTTAATCAACCTGTCATCTCAGATTTTGAAATTATGCTTTACAGCCAAAGCAAAGTAAGTTTATCGATAGCCTAGCATAGCATTATGTCCAGCTAGCAGCAGGAATCTTGGTCACGAAAATCAGAAAAGCAATCAATTTAACCGTTTACCTCTGATCATCTTCATATGTTTTCACTGACGAGACTCCCAGTTAGACAGCAAATGTTCCTTTTGTTCCATAAAGATTATTTTTATACCCAAAATACCTCTGTTTGTTTGTCACGTTATGTTCAGAAATCCACCGGAAATAGTGGTCATGGACAACGCCGAAAAAAATGACAGATTATATCCATAATATCGACAGAAACATGGCAAACGTTTTTTATAATCAATCCTCAAGGTGTTTTTCAAATATCTATTCGATAATATATCAACCAGGACAATTGGCTTTTCAGTAGGACCGAGAGGAAAAATGACTACCTCTGTCTTTTACTCAAGAATCACTCTGAGAGCCCTCAGCTGGTCAGTTACGCAATGTAGTCGTTTACACTCATTCTTCAACATAAAGGAGTAAAACTACGTCAAAATGCTGTAGACACCTTAGGGAATACGTAGAAAAAGGAATCTGGTTGATATCCCTTTCAGTGGCCAATAGGGGTGTATAGGAACACAACGGTTTCAAAACATGAGTCACTTCCTGATTGCATTTTTCTTAAGCTTTCGCCTGCAATATCAGTTCTGTTATACTCACAGACAATATTTTGACAGTTTTGGAAACTTTAGAGTGTTTCTATCCTAAGCTGTGAATTATATGCATATTCTAGCATCTGGTCCTGAGAAATAGGCGCTTTACTTTGGGAACGTTATTTTTCCCAAAATAAAAATAGTGCCCCCTAGTAAGTCTGGCCAAGCAAGATTCAATTTGTGTTGAAATTAGGTCTAAGTGACAAAATAGTATCCATCAACCTGGTCAGTATTTACAAGTGTCTATGTTGAATTGTTAACTCAATGGCACTTCCTTATATAAATGGCACAGTTATGTACAGTATATAGTAAGGAATCAACATCAGTTTGGCTAACTCACATAGTGGCTTGTCCATTTGTATTTCCACATGTAGGGTGAAGACACTGACAGAGACCTAGAAGAGGAAACAGAGTGCAGTCCTCTAGAGAAAGGCTCTGAAAAGACCAACAACTCTCTGGAGAGCCTGTACAGCGGACAGAGTTCCTCCAGTAAGTCCTCTCCACAGGGATGTCAACACAAAGTCATGTCCCCCCTCATACAAGTCTGTAAATGAAGATACACGTTTCTAAATGAAGGATAAGCAAATGTGATGTGTTTTCATGCGTTTTATTTTACCATTGTATTACCATATCATTACTATTATATTACAATATTATCATGGGCTTGTAACCTTCCCTCCAACACAAGGATACACAAGCATAGGGGTGGCAGGTAGCCTAGTGGTTAGAGCATTGGGCAAGTGCCTGAAAGGTTGCTGGATCAAATCCCCAAGCTGACAAGGTAAACATCTGTCATTCTGCCCCTGAACAAGGCAGTTAACCCACTGTTCCCCGAGAGGCCGTCATTGTACATAAGAATTTGGTGTTAACTAACTTGCCTAGTTAAATAAAAAAATATTTTTTTTTACACGCACGCTCATAGTCCAGGGGTAAATCTGTGCAGTGTAATCATACTGTCTTGTCTTTCTTGTCTCCTGTAGGCTCAGGTAGTGTGGCCTGCCTCTCAAATGGCTCCAGTACCAGAGACAGTCTGAGACTAGAAGAGGACGGCTCCTACAACGGACACTTCTGTGGTAGAGCACGGGTCCACACAGACTTTGTTCCCAGCCCATATGACACTGACTCCCTCAAACTCAAGGTAGACAGAAGATAATGCCTTTAGATTTGGGTAATGTGAAATGTCATGAACAACGTTGTTAAAAGCTGTTTCATGATTCATGAAATCTCTTGATGTCTCTTGCCAGGTTGGAGACATTATCAGCATCATCAGTAAACCTCCTATGGGCATATGGACAGGGATGCTGAACTACAAAGTGGGCAACTTCAAGTTCATCTATGTTGACATGCTCATGGAGAAAGAGAGAGAGGAGGAGGCGCCAAAAATCAGACCTCAGAGGATGAGCAAAAGACCACGACCAAAGACACTACTGGAACTACTGGAGCGTCTTCATCTAGAGGTGAGGGCTTAGAGGTCATGGCTAGAAGGGATCTAGCTTTTGTCAAATTAACTTCAGATTTGACTTTTCATAGAATGTTTGGAAAATGAACCTAGCCGGTTAGGAGAATTAGGTTAGGAAAAGGGTTAGGGTTAGCTAAACTTTTAAGAATCTTGTCTTTGAACGTTAATTTGACAAAAGTTGGATCTAGCCATGATGGCCTGTTAAAATGACTGCCAAATACAGCCACATTTTTTCTTTCCTCTTTCCAGTAACCAATGAAACCTACACTGAGAAAACAATGTCAAGTGTCCCTCAACACTACCAGACACACAGTATTGAGAATGGTGTTGCCTCAATTACCCCCCCCCCAAAAAAATAAATAAATAATAATAATAATAATATGCATAAACATAACCTAAAGCACTCAAAGGTGAACAAATTGGTATAAGATTATGAAAGGTAGATGAGATGACATTGACAATGGAACTATGTCTTGTTTATTCCAGGAGTATGCATCTGCACTGCTTCTGAATGGCTACCAGACAGTAGAGGACCTGAGGCACCTGCAGGAGAAACACCTTATAGAGCTGAACGTGATGAATCCAGAACACAGAGGCAGGCTGCTGGCTGCTGCAGACTGCAGATATACAGAGAGTGAGTAGCAAAACCAATTTCTACTGTAGCCTAACCCTACTGGATTTCTACTGTAGCCTAACCCTACTGGATTTCTACTGTAGCCTAACCCTACTGGATTTCTACTGTAGCCTAACCCTACTGGATTTCTACTGGGGCAAAGGAAATGGCCAATTGTACCACAGACATTTTGTGCAACGCAGCACTACGCTCAGAAAGGAGCATCCTGATCTGTGTGTGTTATGATGAGCAGATGCTTATAACAGCTATCATTTAAGACGTGCCCATCCGGCAGAGTTGACACCTGTCAGAGAGAGCACAATGTCTTCCTCTATTCTAATCCTCTATAAAACCACTGTAAGGCCCTGAAACACAAATGAAACAGAAAGATAGGTCTCCAATCCAGATGAAGAAATGAACAATACTAGCCAGTTTCTATCAGCTGCTTACAAAACAGGATGCGTTCAATTAGCATAAGGCTTATTAATGTTTGAGTCCTCACATAATACCATTTAAATTAAGGTCATAAATGTGTGTTTGGGCTCATTTTGGACAGAACAGATGGCACTGCCACCCTGGCTAAGTCAGATATAGTGAATGTGGGCTAGTTCCTGACCAAACAATGGCACTGCCACCCTGGCTGAACCAGATATCGTGACTGGCTTTTGGATTACCATGGCAGAGGTTATCAGCCAGGAAGGAATGTAGTCATTAAATCAAGCTTAATTCCATTTAGGTGGTGTGAGAATTGCAACCCTAATTCATTTTAATTGACTTGGATCGGGGCAGCCAACCTTGCAACCCGCAGGATCTGAGGATCCAACCAACCAGACTGTTTTGTTCTTGGGTTCACAGGCGATGATGTGAGGGAGAGTGAGGAGCCCTCTTCATCACACAGCCTGAAGGAGGAGAAGAGTGACTGTCCCAGAGACTCAGGCTGTTTTATTCCATCAGAGTGCTCTGAAAACAGCAAAGAAGACACAGAGAGCCAACCAGTCACACGCTGATAGGCTGCACTATCCTAATTAACATACCAGTATAAAAAGTTGATTAACTATTATGTTTTGACTTGTAAATTACGATGGCTCACCAAGTTTGTCTCGTCTGTATTTGGTTTAACAAGGTGCGATTTCATTAATTAAATGTTAAATGTAGGCAATTTTTCTTAAAACCGATGAATTTGTTCCTCCTTATTTATAAGCATCCATTTATGAACCTTTTTCTTTAACCTATTAATTCACATAAAGCACAGGGATCAAACTCATTCCACGGAGAGCTGCAGGTTCTCGCTCCCTACTTGCACTTGACTGATGAATTAAGGTTACTAATTAGTAAGGAACTCACCTCACCTGGTTGTCTAGGGCTTAATAGAAAGGGA
Source organism: Oncorhynchus gorbuscha (assembly GCF_021184085.1). Taxonomy (NCBI): domain Eukaryota; kingdom Metazoa; phylum Chordata; class Actinopteri; order Salmoniformes; family Salmonidae; genus Oncorhynchus; species Oncorhynchus gorbuscha. The sequence continues at coordinate 24,946,633 of NC_060185.1, forward strand.
AAAAACAAAACCTTGCAGTCACTAGGCCCTCCATGGAATGAGTTTGACACACCTGACAAAATATTTATGACAAATGATATCTTGTTTTTTTGTGTATTGTGCTGGAAACTATGACGTGTGTTTGGTTTTACTATCATTGTGGGGACCAGAGGAGGCTATTTTAGGTTTAGGGGATTAGGGTTAGAAGCTCGGGGTTAAGGTTTAAGGTTAGGGGTTAGGAAAAATATGATTTTTAATGGGAATGAATTGTTTGGTCCCAACACGGATAGTAAAATAAACGTGTGTGTGTGTGTGAGTGAGTGGGCAGGAGTTTGTACATACATTTTTTAACATTCCTGGTTTAACAAAATGTACAGACTTGTAGAACTCAATATACTGTAATTGCAATATGTCACACATTAATAAAGTATTTATGCATCAATAGTCATCTGTCATTAGTCTAACTAATCCGTTAATTTATACTGAATGTATAATTTAAAATATAATTTCAAGCAAAATGTGAAGAGAGCAAGGCGCTGTACAATATTGCTAAATGTTGCAAGCATCAACATTTTGCGACACTGAACACATATTTCAATACGTCATTTATGACTAGTGTTCATGGGAAAGTTTGTTACTTTGCTTTCTCATCCGGTGTATATTTAAGCGATAACGAATGGATTGGACTACATTACCCAGAAAATGCTTACCACATTTTAATGGTGACGTGTGGTTCTGTGGATTGTCCACATGACTCTGAATGGAGAATCCGTCGAGAAGTTTCTACTAGTTACCACAGTCACAAAATCATATATCGTAAAAAATCATGATAACATAAAATGTATTTTTGGTCTTAATTGAAGGATATGGTTAGTCATAAGGTTAGCGGTGTGGCTAAGGGTTAGGTTTAAAATAACATTTTAAGAAGATACATGTTACAAATAGGCGGGGTTTATGACTTAGTGGCTGTGGTAAACTAGTAACGACCGTCAAGCGGTGACAACATATTAGCCTAGATTACGTTTTACTACGTCTCAGTTCGGGGGGGATCAGTACTTGACAATGGCTGGGGAAATGTCTATGATCGGTAAGTACATTTTAACCGTAACGTGTGCTTGTTGTTGTTGTGTAACCAGCTGTTTAGCTAGCTAGCAAGTGGGCTGACAAGCATGTTAGTTGCTACCTAAATCATTATTAGTAGTCAATTAGCTGAAAATGTGTCAAGCTGTCAACGCTGAGTGAATATGTAAATAAGTAGGCTTAATTACGAGCTAGCTACGTAAACAACGTCCATACCTAAAACCACGTCTTTTTCTATATCTTCCATGTCGCAGGATCGGTCATTCTGGCTCTTTTTCTAGCTGGCTATCTGGGCCAACATTATCTGCCTCCACCGAAACCAAAAGTAATCGGCCTAGATCTGGGGACCACTTTCTGCTCAGTGGGAGTATTCCACCCGGGTACCGGGGATGTGGAGGTGATAGGGGATGAGGAGGGGCGGAAGAGCATCCCTAGTGCGGTGTCGTTCACACCTACCGAAGTTTTCGCCGGTTACGAGGGTCAGGATCTGGCCGAAAACAATCCTCAAAACACCATCTATGATGCCAAGCGGTTTATTGGAAAGATATTCGAACAAGATCTCCTTGAGCAGGAAAGTGCTCGCTATCCATTCAAGGTACGGTACATACCGCCGAAGTCGGAAGTTTACATACACCTTAGCCAAATGCATTTAATCTGTTTTTCACAATTCCTGATATTTAATCCCAGTAAAAATTCCCTGTTTTAGGTCAGTTAGGATCACCACTTAATTTTAAGAATGTGAAATGTCAGAATAATATAAGAGAGAATAATTTATTTCAGCTTTTATTTCTTTCATCACATTACCAGTGGGTCAGAAGTTTACATACACTCAATTAGTATTTGGTAGCATTGCCTTTAAATCATTTAATTTGGGTCAAACGTTTCAGGTAGCCTTCCACAAGCTTCCCACAAATAAGTTGGGTAAATTTTGGCCCATTTCTCCTGACAGAGCTGGTGTAACTGAGTCAGGTTTGTAGGCCTCCTTGCTCTCACACACTTTTTCAGTTCTGTGCACACATTTTCCATAGGATTGAGGTCAGGGCTTTGTGATGGCCACTCCAATACCTTGACTTTGTTGTCCTTAAGCCATTTTGCCACAACTTTTAAAGTATGTTTGGGGTCATTGTCCATTTGGAAGACCCATTTGCGACCAAGCTTTAACTTCCTGACTGATGTCTTGAGATGTTGCTTCAATATATCCACATAATTTTCCTCCCTCATGTTGCCATCTATTTTGTAAAGTGCACCAGTCCCTCCTGCAGAAAAGCACCCCCACAGCATGATGCTGCCAACCCCGCGCTTCACGGTTGGGATGGTGTTCTTCGGCTTGCAAGCCTCCCCCTTTTTCCTCCAAACATAACAATGGTTTTGGAGCAGTGGCTTCTTCTTTGATGAGCGGCCTTTCAGGTTATGTCGATATAGGACTCGTTTTTACTGTGGATATAGATACTTTTGTACCTGTTTCCTCCAGCATCTTCACAAGGTACTTTGCTGTTCTGGGATTGATTTGCACTTTTCTCACCAAAGTACGTTCATCTCTAGGAGACAGAATGCGTCTCCTTCCTGAGCGGTATGATGGATGCGTGGTCCCACGGTGTTTATACTTGCGTACTATTGTTTGTACAGATGAATGTGGTACCTTCAGGCATTTGAAATTGCTCCCAAGGATGAACCAGACTTGTGGAGGTCTACAATTCTTTTTCTGAGGTCTTGGCTGATTTCTTTTGATTTTCCCATGATGTCAAGCCAAGAGGCACTAAGTTTGAATGTAGGCCTTGAAATACATCCACAGGTACACCTCCAATTGACTCAAATGATGAAAATTAGCCTATCAGAAGCTTCTAAAGCCATGACATCATTTTCGGGAATTTTCCAAGCTGTTTAAAGGCACAGTCAACTTAGTGTATGTAAACAATTGCTGGAATAATTACTTGTGTCATGCACAAAGTAGATGTCCTAACCGACTTGCCAAAACTATAGTTTGTTAACAAGACATTTGTGGAGTGGTTGAAAAACGAGTTTTAATGACTCCAACCTAAGTGTATGTAAACTTCTGACTTCAACTGTACAGTACATACTCCTTTATTTACTTTGACAGTCAATACACCACAGTGAAAATAATTGAATACAGCATTAGCATTTGGCTGCATAAGCTGTGTGATTGCAGGTGTATAAATATGCTATATCAATGACAGCTGTCTTTCATTTGTAATAACATACCTGTCTTTCAGGTGATAAATAACAATGGCAGTGCAGAGTTCTTGGTCACCACCAACCAGACGTTCACAGTTACTCCCGAGTTCATTAGTTCTCGGCTGCTGCTGAAGATGAGGAAGATGGCAGAGCATCACCTGGGTGTCCCCATCAAGAGGGCTGTGATCTCTGTCCCTGCTGAGTTTGATGATAGACAGAGGAACTACACCATCAGGGCTGCCAACCTGGCCGGTCAGTCTCTGTCTGACAAAACTGTATCAACAGTCATACAATATCTGATTTGATGTGTTAACACTGCTACAGGAATGACTTACTGTTTAGGTTGTTATTGTATTCTCATTAAGAAACAGTTAATCATACAGGGATGGACATTAAGGGTTGCCCTATTGCTTGGGGCAAGTAAACTGAGCAGTCATCCAAGTTGAGCCTGCTCTGAGGTGTTGTTGTTGTTGTTTTTAAGTGAAAACAACCAAACTGCAAATAATTCACAACTTAAAACAGATCTTTCTGGTTCCTCCACATTGTATATGTGAACGACAGATAGTTTTAGGTTCTATATTTTTAATTTTTTTACTGATTACAAATCATTTGATTACTGATCTTTTGATTCCTCTTCTATGTGTAGGTGAAAGGCAGGCAATATATAACACTTCTGCATGTAAAAAGCTAATTAAACAATTCTGGTGGGCATGTACTTTAGACTTTAATGTCAATCACTGATGTAATTAGGTGTTTGCTCTATGCCCATAACTGTTTTACTTATTCTATAGACAGAGGGAGTGTGAGTAGAATATTGGACACCCAATTCAATGTGACCAAATCAACACTACCCACTGTAAGACCTGTAGCTAACATATGATTGTTCTGTTTACACCACACAGGACTGGACATCTTGCGTGTGATCAACGAGCCCACGGCTGCAGCGATGGCGTATGGGTTACACAAGGTGGACGTGTTCAACGTGCTGGTGGTAGACCTGGGAGGAGGAACGCTGGACGTCTCTCTGCTCAATAAACAAGGGGGCATGTTCCTCACCAGAGCCATGGCAGGTAGGACACTAATCAACTCCTTATCATGTTGTAGTTACGCATGGTTTAGTTGGTGTCACTTTCATTTCTCTTCTGGTAGGTAGGGTGGCAGACCACGAGTAGCCGACTAGGTGAAAAGTCTGTCTATGTGCCCTTGAGCAAGGCACTTAACCATAATTGCTCCTGTAAGTCACTCTGCATAAGAGTGGGCAGTACAATTGGGCAGTACAAGTGGAACATTTGCCATATTGTATACTGAACAAAAATATAAAAAACAATTTTAACGATTACAGTTCATATCAGGAAATCAGTCAATTGTAATCAATTCTTTAGGCCCTACTCTATGGATTTCACATGACTGGCAAGGGGCGCAGCCAATCAGAATGAGATTTTCCCCACAAAATAATATTATTACAGACAGAAATACTCCTGTTTTATCAGCTGTCTGGGTGGCTGGTCTCAGACGATCCCGCAGGTAAAGAAGCTGGCTGTTGTGGTTACACGTGGTCTGCAGTTGTGAGGCCTGTTGGACGTATTGGCAAACTCTCTAAAATGACGTTAGAGGCGGCTTATGGTAGAGAAATTAACATTAAATTATCTGGCAGCAGCTCTGGTGGACATTCCTGCAGTCAGCAAGCCAATTACACGCTCACTCAAAACATGAGAGATCTGTGGCATTGTGTTGTGTGCCAAAACTGCACATTTTAGAGTGGCCTTTTTTGTCTGTCCCCAGCACAAGATGCCCCTGTGTAATGGTCATGCTCTTTAATCACCTTCTTGATATTCCACACCTGTATCTTGGCAAAGGAGAAATGCTCACTAACAGGGATGTAAACAAAATTGGAATGAAATAAGCTTTTTGTGCATATGTAACATTTCTGGGATCTTTTATTTCAGCTCATGAAACAAGGGACCAACAACACTATGTTATAGTTGGAGGACCATTTCATATTGGCACAACTAATTCAAACCATACATGATAATGAATTTAAATTGAATTTATCCCAATACTACTAACATATTAATAGTATTATTGGAGTCAGAATGACCCTTGTTTCCTAGGTAACAATAAGCTGGGGGGGCAGGACTTCAGCCAGAGGCTGCTCCAGTACACCATGGAGAGGGTTCGCCAGCAGTACGGCGTTCCCCCCACCCTCAAAGAGGACATCCACCGCCTCCGCCAGACCGTGGAGATTGCCAAACTCAACCTCACCCTGCAGCTCAGTGCCCACCTCAGGGTAACCCTGCACCTGGAGCCCCAAGGGGACCCCAAGAAACCACCACAGGGGCCCGCCAAGGACCCAATCCCAGTCATCTTCCAAGCAGTCATCACCCGTGAGCTGTTTGAAGAGTTAAATGACGACCTCTTTCAGAAGGTTCTGGCACCTGTAGAGACAGTGCTGGCCGAGGGCCGCCTGGGGAAGGAGGAGGTGGATGAGATAGTTCTGGTGGGAGGCTCCACCCGCATCCCTAGGATCAGGAAGCTGATCAGTGAATACTTTGGGAAGGAGCCCAACACCTCAGTGGACCCAGACTTGGCAGTGGTGACCGGGGTGGCCATCCAGGCTGGCATCCTGGGTGGCTCCTGGCCCCTACAGGTCAGCGCTATAGAGATCCCCAACAGACACCTCCGCAAGACCAACTTCAATTGATCTAGTCTAGAGAGGTGGTTATGGACATAAAGATGCCACCAGACAGAGACTTGCCATATTATAGGATGGTCTGCATTTTCACTGTTAATTGTCCTTCTCCATCTTCACGTATGCAATAGTCCTATGAGGTTAAAATATGATTTTCAGCTCTAATAGATCTTGGAATATATTTTCAGAGAAACTCAAATTACACCATCACTTGTTTACTGCTGGCCCAATTTATTGGGCCAACTGTGGTAGATTGAAATGGTATTCAATTCAGGGAACAACCTTTATTTCTACAGCACTGTGAACAGCCAATACACCTTCAGCTATTTATTTATTTATTTGTTTGTCTGTGCATATGTGCGAGCGTGTTTGTACTGGGGGTGGGGTGGGGATACAGCACATTAGGAGTATTTGTTTTTCAGTGGATGACAACACGCTTGTGCCTTTTCAGAGAGCTGCTGTGTGGAGCTGTACTGTGCTTTTAAGCCACCTGATATGAACTACCACCAGTCATATTGACTAGGGCAGTATTCTAGAGTTTTGGACCAAATATGTTTGCACATATTGTTAGGCTACTGCTTGAATGTAAAGCTACTATGTTCAGCTTAGCTAGATTGGATAACTGATGAATTGTCAAAATAAGGGGCATACCAACTTAGGCTAAATATTGCACTTTGAAAATGATATAACTTGTTAGCCAGCATCATTCTGGTGCAATTGAATTACAGTGCCTTGAGAAAGTATTCGGCCCCCTTGAACTTTGCGACCTTTTGCCACATTTCAGGCTTCAAACATAAAGATAAAACTGTTTTTGTGAAGAATCAACAAGTGGGACACAATCATGAAGTGGAACGACATTTATTGGATATTTCAAACTTTAACAAATCACAAACTGAAAAATTGAGCGTGCAAAATTATTCAGCCCCTTTACTTTCAGTGCAGCAAACTCTCTCCAGAAGTTCAGTGAGGATCTCTGAAAGATCCAATGTTGACCTAAATGACTAATGATGATAAATACAATCCACCTGTGTGTAATCAAGTCTCCGTATAAATGCACCTGCACTGTGATAGTCTCAGAAGTCCGTTAAAAGCGCAGAGAGCATCATGAAGAACAAGGAACACACCAGGCAGGTCCGAGATACTGTTGTGAAGAAGTTTAAAGCCGGACTTGGATACAAAAAGATTTCCCAAGCTTTAAACATCCCAAGGAGCACTGTGCAAGCGATAATATTGAAATGGAAGGAGTATCAGACCACTGCAAATCTACCAAGACCTGGCCGTCCCTCTAAACTTTCAGCTCATACAAGGAGAAGACTGATCAGAGATGCAGCCAAGAGGCCCATGATCACTCTGGATGAACTGCAGAGATCTACAGCTGAGGTGGGACACTCTGTCCATAGGACAACAATCAGTCGTATATTGCACAAATCTGGCCTTTATGGAAGAGTGGCAAGAAGAAAGCCATTTCTTAAAGATATCCATAAAAAGTGTTGTTTAAAGTTTGCCACAAGCCACTGATAGACATACCCCAAGCGACTTACAGCTGTAATCGCAGCAAAAGGTGGCACTACAAAGTATTAACTTAAGGGGGCTGAATAATTTTGCACGCCCAGTTTGATGTTTTAAAGTTTGAAATATCCAATATGTCATTCCACTTCATGATTGTGTCCCACTTAGTTTTACATCTTTATGTTTGAAGCTTGAAATGTGGCAAAAGGTTGCAAAGTTCAAGGGGGCCGAATACTTTCTCAAGGCACTGTATAAGAATCAGAGTACACGGTCTGACATTTGGTACTTCAGCAGACACTCTGGATAAGAGTGATTTACAGGAGCAATTAGGATTAAGCACCTTGCTCAAGGGCATGTCGACAATTTTCACCTTGTTGGCTCGGGGATTCAAACCAGTGCCCGGTTACTGGCCCAACGCTCTTAACCACTAAGCTACCTGTATATAGAAGTACTTATTGTAAGTGCCATAAAAAGACCCAAGGCTTATGGTGGTGCGTGTTACCGTGTGCCTCAAGACAGTTGGTTGTAGAGTAATGGCTGGTTAGAGCCCCTGGCATTGAAGAGCAAACATGTTGGTTGATCATTTACTACTATTAGTCCATTCTAATTATCTCATGTAGGGAATGTACATTCCAAAATACCAGTCTACTTAGGGCTGATGCAGCGGACAACTAAATACTGTATGCATTCCTTGTTGAACATGCCTCAATGTACTGATTGCAGTTCTCTGTAGTGATATGCTATAGGAATTTCTGAGTACGTAATTTAAGATTTTTGTACTGCACGTTTAGCTTATTCTTCAAAGCACCCCTCTCATATGGCCCCATTAGATATCTGCTTGTGCTACATGCTGCTTTAACAAAATGTCCCTAAATACCATTATTGAATTTGTTGTGAAATCCAGTCAGACAGACATTGAAGTAAGGGAAAATATCAACATTCAGATGCATCCCGTGGTCCTCATTCCATGACAGACTGACTTTCTAATACAGGTGGAAGGTAAAAAGGACATGTGATCATGTTCCCAGAACATTGAGTGCTAAAATCTTGTCAAATCCAGTTACCATCATCACTAGCTTCTTCAGCAATGTCACCATTTTTTTTTTTAACTAGGCAGGTCAGTTGAAAACAAATTCTTATTTACAATGACAGCCTATCAGGGAACAGTGGGTTAACTGCCTTGTTCAGCAGCAGAACGACAGATTTTTACCTTGTTAGCTCGGGGATTTGATCTTGCAACCTTCTGGTTACTGGCTCAACACTCAAAGCACTAGGTTACCTGCCGCCTCACTCCATAATTGAAGGGAAATAATGTCAGTATAAGAGAGATCCACAATGGTGTTAGTTACTGGCATGTAATATAACATACAGTGCCTTCAGAAAATATTCATACCCCTCATCTTATTCCACATTGTGTTACATTGTGTTACAGCCTGGAGCTTTGTACACCTGGATTGAGTCCATATGACTTAAGCACTTTTTACTCCTGAATGTATTTAGGGTTGAAGACATTTCAGCTTTTCATTTTTAATTACATTTGTAAAAAACATTCTACTGACATGGGTATTTTGTGTGTATGCCAGTGACCATCTAAATTGAATCCATTTTTAATTCGGGCTGAAACACAAAATGTGGAAAAAGGCAAGGGGTGTGAATACGTTCTGAAGACACTGTACATCAACGATTCAGTAGGAATATGGTTGACATGAGCTACACAGTCAACAGTAACGCCAACCTAAATGGTTTGTTATGTTCTAGCTACAAAAATACCACAAAGGATATCACTTCGGTATCAGAAACATTTTAATTATTGACTTCTGAGGCACATAAATACCAAAGGAGTAAATGAACACAAGTCTTTCCATTCCTTGACCCGGTTTGAACTATAATGATACTCAGCGTTGTCCCTTCAACAGCCTCCAGGTTTATTTTCACAGTTAATATAACACACCCCACTTCATCTCATCACAGACACCCTTTCATGTCCCCCTATAGAAACCAATTGATTTGATGAACTTTGCTTTTCAAACACCACGAGTTCAAATGCCATTGAGAAGTTGGGCCGGCAAAGTATTTCAATTACTTTCATAAACTCTTCAACACTATAGCTATTATTATACATAATCAGGATGACATTTCCAATATAATGCTCAGCCAGCCATAGCACCTAAAACATCTGTAATATGTGCACACTATGTAGGACTGCACACTGAGGGTAGGGGTGAAATCTCTACATAATACATGCACTGTACACATCCTTTAAAAATCAAAACACATTCACAATGAACCCGAAAACACTGAGTAAACATTAGTTGTGCCTGAACACAAGCCCGGCCCGAGACAGCACAGCTCCACAAGTCACTTAATATTGTAGATCATATGCTTGGAAATGCTGTTCAAATCATTATCTTACATGTAACTATTTCAGTCGGAGAAGGCAGGACTTCTGTAAACAGCTTGTTCATGTTCTTTTTGTTCCTATAAATTAGAATAGCGCCCAAAGGCAAGAAAAAGGAGCATGCTGCACAAATAGTAATTTCTGTAAATAATAAGAATTGGCTGTGCTATAAAGTGACTGCAAGAAATCCAAATAACAGTGTAGAAACAAACAAATAAGCATTGATAACTGGAGGGGGGGGGGGCCTCCAAGCATCAAGGGCAGGGGTGGGAAAAACTACGGCAGAGGGCCAGATCCGGCCCATGAACCCATTCAATCCCAGCACACGGGAGGTTTAAGTAAATATATATAAATGGACCAATATTTTTAAATTGCCCTTTTTCTGGCCAACAAATTGGTCAAAAATATAAATAAAATGCATGACTCTCCACTGAATGTTGAAATCCTGATGTGGAACTCGAGCCAACAAGTTTGCCCACAGAGGTGAGGAGAAGAGGCCATAGATCAGATCTGACGAATCAATCAGTTCAATAAAAAGTGCATTTAGTCCCACATTGTATATAACAAGCAAAAACAAACCTATTTACAGAATGTACAAAGCAATGGGTGGTGCTTGCCTTGGATTCTTCAGCAATACAGCAGCCTGTCAATCAGTCAGTAGAGGAACAAACCAATAATTATCTGGATACACTGAGTAAAACAAGAGTAATCATAACAATAGATAAGCCCAATCACAAGACAGTCAAATGGAAGTCTTAATTTACTCAGTTTCCACATGCTAGTAGAGTTGGGTGTCACATTAGGTGAGTAGATTCACATTCGGTGAGTAAGAGTCAATGGGAGATGCCTTTGTTGTTGTAGTAGTCGAAGCCATTCTCCATGTACAGGTCTTCAGCACTGCCCACACCATTGCTCACCTCTGGGAGGCAGAAGAGAAGGCACATCACAGTCTGTGTTCACAGGGTATTTCACTGATAGTGTACAACACAGACCACATCAATACACAGATCATCCAAAACAATATCACTGCAGCATCATATCCAAACCACACCAGAGAAATCCCTTAGGTTTTCTTTGCTCTGTAGGTCACCACTTATCTCTTCTAAGTGACTATACCTACTAGTGGTTATTCTAGAGTGGTTTGGACTGAATGATGGTCATTGAAGACCCTCAGACGTACCTTTCACCACCCACCAGGAGAGGCTGGTGTGTCTCAGTGGGCTGTCTAGGCACCCTTTTAAATGACACAGGTCTCTGGTGGGTGATTGGGGAGGAGAGGGGGAAAGGCGGGGCAGGCAGAGAGAAAGGGGAAGGGAGGGATGGAATGGTCGAACGAATGGTCACAGCAGGCAGAGGAGGATGGAGAGATGGCAGGATGAAGGGAGTGGAGGTGGAGAGGAGTGCAGGTCACACACAGGTTGAGACTGCTACTGCGGTTGACCTTGGGAAGGATAATTACATTACAAACACTGCATGCTGGGATAGGGTAACACACTGACATCCCCACTCTCCTAAAATGGCTGCCTTTCCTTGTCTCCTTTTCTGTGACCACTGATTAATAGGTGAAAGCAATATGGCTGGCCAAAACAATCAGGCATCCACTTCATCTATCCAATGGCATCAGATCAGTGGTAAATAAATGAGATGAGAAAAGGAGGGGAAGCCATTTCACAGTACTGGGACACAGCCAGAGAAACAAACACACAATACAGTAAACACGGGCTGTGCAGCTCCCCTCTCTGTGGGGTCCTTCCTTACCAGAGAAGATGAGTTTCTCCTTCATGATGTTGAGGTCTCTGCTGGACCTCCGGACCGCGGCACTCAGCATGATCTGTTCAGGGTTGTAGCTGTGCATGCCACTCAACCTCCACCTGGAGAGGAAAGGTCACACAGAGGGCAGGACATCATATAGAGCAGGGTTCACCTGATCTATATGAGAACCCTGATATAGAGCCTCTGGTCATACCACAGTACTTCTGCCTCTGGTCTCAAGGACCTGTCCTATATGGAGCTAAAGGCATGTCAAAATGTGTCGGCCATTTTGCGTGGAGATTGCTACTCTAGGTCAACGTGTGTGGGCCCTGGACACCATTTTGCCTCATTCTTCTACTTCTATTTGGCTGACCTCAAAATAACACCAAGCAAACAGACGGATATTGAAGTTGGTTGCTGTACTGAATCTATAAGGACATGTACAAATAGACCAGAGTCTGAGCCAAAGACTTCTCCACTTCTCTGAAAGAACGTACTTCAGTTAATGACTAGTTGTGATCCTTTACTGACTAGTTGTGACCAATGATTTATATATACACTAGATGACTGAAAGTGGGCGCTGTGTTGAAGCCACCGTGCCTCCATCTTGGCACTCCCAAAATATGTTTCACAATGGTAGGGAAGCTATAGAAATTGCTTTATTAAAGTCTACATTCGTTTTGGACATTTATTCTATTACAGACACATTAATGCATACTCGTATATTATATGATGTGAGCTAAACACAAATATTTTTTATACCTAAATACATATAGTAATTTTGTCCTTGATCACATTTAATTGAAGGACTGCGCCTATTAGGGAGTGCAAATATGGCCGACCAGTGGCTTCATTGCCTCTTAATGGCCAATACATGGCATCAGCCATCCAGGGTTTATATACATCATTGGTTGTGACTAGCTTTGAGCATCACAACACTAACTGGAGTAATATCGGAGGCAAGAAGATTTACTTCCACAACATAATTTTGTTATGGTAATTAACAAATAGAGGCACATAAATTTAATTATTACATTAGCAATATTGTGTCTTGGCTAATGCATCAATGCACTTAAAAAAACAGCAAAGCAGAGCTTTTGTCCAAATCAACACCATAAATGAAAAGAGCTCTTCCTTGTTTAATACAATTCTATAATTAATTTGCAGACTGTCATTCGGGTCGATGATGTAAACAGTAAAACTCAACTGGGATTAAAGTGAACACAAGCATTTGTGCTGTGAGGGACAAAGTACTGCGGTCTGCCACTAAAAGGCCAATACTGGTAGGCTCGCTTGTATTTATTCTCTCCTCGAGTGGGAAGAATGAGAAGTGGCAGCAGTGAAATACAACAATACAGGTGAGAGGAAGACAGAAACAAAAGACTTAGAGGATGACGTATACAGAAAGGATGAAATGATACAGCAAAATGGAGAGAGTGGAAGAGGGAGAAAAAGGAAACGCAGAGTGGGTCAGAGTTGACCCAGTTACCTGATTATGTGATAGCTGAGAGATGCCAGAATGCAGCAGAGAAGAGGAGCATGCACATCAGCCAGAGGAGAGGAAGAAGAAAAAGGAGGAAGAGAAGGGAACAAGGACAAAAGAAGGTGGAGAGATTGAGGTCAGTTTAGAAGGCTGCAGCGACCAGTACTTTGCTAAGCATAGCAAACCTCACACCATAAGACTAGAGGATGGAGATCTTGCTCTGCTGTCCTTCATCCCACAACAGCGTTATGGCTCAGGAAGGAAAGTGAAATTCATAGAGAAACTCCCATAGCAACAGCTTCCTAAGTCTTTCAGAGTTTAAGGAAGCATACTTTCTGGTTTCATGTTACTTAAAAGTACAAACAACTGCAACGGGAAACATTGTTAAGTTGACGAGAGATATTTCTCCAGCTGATCCTCCAAGCCACCGTGTTGACATTGTAAATGGGCTTTATCAAATAATTACACTTTCATCCATCCCTGTGTTTTAACACACTTGCTGGAAAATGGCCTGTGAATACCCACTACACAATTGTATTCCTCTGCTAAAGGACTCTTGCCTTTCACTGAAGTTATTTGGGAGAGGAGGGTGTAGAAAACACTGTAGTAGATTCACTGTGGAAGAGACAACAATGACCTTAAAAAGAATCATGGTTAATCTTCCCTTGAGGAAACCCTAATGTAATATAAACAGTAATCTGTGTATGCAGAGTTCTGTTAATGTGTGCTTGTACAATATACAGGAGCCTGCTGGTCCTCTGTAGCTCCATTGGTAGTTTATGGCTCTTGCAATGCCAGGATAGTGGGTTGGAATCCCAGGACCACTCCATACATAATAAATGGTTGCATGCATGACTAAGTCACTTTGGATAAAAGCGTCTGCTAAATGGCAGATATCATTATATTATTGAACATTAAGCCCCTGAGAGGTAGAACACACACCACTAGGTGGAAGGAGAGGGTGTGAAGCAGACGCAGAGGGAGGAAGAGATGTGTTAATGGTGTAAAGGCTGCCAGAGGCACCACAGCAGTAATAACAGGTCATTTTCTGTGTGTGAGTGAGTGTTGACAATATTCCCATGCCCAGTGCTATGTAGGCACAGTAAAAAAAAATGCTTTCATCTGCTTTCTTCCTCCTTTAAATCAGTTGACTAATAAATCTCCAGTAAAAACACTGAGGTTAATTACTACATTTAAAAATGACATCCTGAGAAAATAATCATACAAATGAGCAGAAGAGGACTTACTTTTGGAATACAAACATTCCTATAACTACAGTGAAGGAGATGAGATCAGCAGCGACCCAGATCAGACAGTATTCATCCGGACTCTGAAACACAACATGGTAGCATTAGACCACCTGGTGGCAGCGTCTCCTAAAACAACTCAACAAACTTAGAACAAAGCATACTTGTCAGGACCCAGTTACGAACCCGGGTCTCCGGAGTGAGAAACAGTCACTTAACCAACTGAGCCACGAATAGTCAGAACCCAGAAGATGAGGCAGACACAGCAGTACTTGAGACGGTGTATTTAATGAATTAAAAAGTGAAGTTCAGGAAAACATGTAACTCCACAACCTCAAAAGGAATTCCACAAGAACAAAGGTAATCCTCCAAGACAAAAAGGTAAATCCACAAGGTGGAAGGTATAGCATAAACAGACAGAGAGAGACAGGGTGGGTGTAGGTAGTGGCCATATTGACTAGCTAACAGACAGGGTGGGTGTAGGTAGTGGCCATATTGACTAGCTAACAGACAGAGAGAGACAGGGTGGGTGTAGGTAGTGGCCATATTGACTAGCTAACAGACAGGGTGGGTGTAGGTAGTGGCCATATTGACTAGCTAACAGACAGGGGTGGGTGGGTGACTAGCTAGGTAGGGTGGGTGTAGGTATTGACCATATTGACGAGCTAACAGACAGGGTGGGTGTAGGTAGTGGCCATATTGACTAGCTAACAGGCAGGGTGGGTGTAGGTAGTGGAGTGGCCATATTGACTAGCTAACAGACAGGGTGGGTGTAGGTAGTGGCCATATTGACTAGCTAACAGACAGAGAGAGACAGGGGGTGGGTATAGGTAGTGGCCATATTGACTAGCTAACAGACAGGGTGGGTGTAGGTAGTGGCCATATTGACTAGCTAACAGACAGGGTGGGTGTAGGTAGTGGCAGACAGGGTGGGTGTAGGTAGTGGCCATATTGACTAGCTAACAGACAGAGAGAGACAGGGTGGGTGTAGGTAGTGGCCATATTGACGAGCTAACAGACAGGGTGGGTGTAGGTAGTGGCCATATTGACGAGCTAACAGACAGGGTGGGTGTAGGTAGTGGCCATATTGACGAGCTAACAGACAGGGTGGGTGTAGGTAGTGGCCATATTGACTAGCTAACAGACAGAGTGGGTGTAGGTAGTGGAGTGGCCATATTGACTAGCTAACAGACAGGGTGGGTGTAGGTAGTGGCCATATTGACTAGCTAACAGACAGGGTGGGTGTAGGTAGTGGCCATATTGACTAGCTAACAGGCAGGGTGGGTGTAGGTAGTGGAGTGGCCATATTGACTAGCTAACAGACAGGGTGGGTGTAGGTAGTGGCCATATTGACGAGCTAACAGACAGGGTGGGTGTAGGTAGTGGCCATATTGACGCTAACAGACAGGGTGGGTGTAGGTAGTGGCCATATTGACAGAGTGGGTAGTAGGTAGTGGAGGGTGGGTGTAGGTAGTGGCCATATTGACTAGCTAACAGACAGGGTGGGTGTAGGTAGTGGCCATATTGACGAGCTAACAGACAGGGTGGGTGTAGGTAGTGGCCATATTGACTAGCTAACAGGCAGGGTGGGTGTAGGTAGTGGAGTGGCCATATTGACTAGCTAACAGACAGGGTGGGTGTAGGGTGGCCATGGGTGTGGGTGTAGGTAGTGGCCATATTGACTAGCTAACAGACAGGGTAGGGTGGCCATATTGGTAGCTAACAGACAGGGTGGGTGTAGGTAGTGGCCATATTGACTAGCTAACAGACAGGTAGGACTAGCTAACAGACAGGGTGGGTGTAGGTAGTGGCCATATTGACTAGCTAACAGACAGAGAGACACAGGGTGGGTGTAGGTAGTGGCCATATTGACTAGCTAACAGACAGGGTGGGTGTAGGTAGTGGCCATATTGACTAGCTAACAGGCAGGGTGGGTGTAGGTAGTGGAGTGGCCATATTGACTAGCTAACAGACAGGGTGGGTGTAGGTAGTGGCCATATAGGGTCCTGTAGCTCAGTTGGTAGAGCATGGCGCAGGGTGGGTGTAACGGCCATATTGGCTAACAGAAGGGTGGGTTCAATCCCAGACAGGACCACCCAGACAGGGTGGGTGTAGGTAGTGGCCATAGAATGTGGGTGTATGCCATATTGACAGCATGACTAAGTCGCTTTGGGTATAAACTAGCGTCAGGGTGGGTAAATGGCATATGGGTGTATTATTATTATTATATAGACTAGCTAACAGACAGGGTGGGTGTAGGTAGTGGCCATATAGACTAGCTAACAGACAGAGACACAGGGTGGGTGTAGGTAGTGGCCATATTGACTAGCTAACAGAGAGGGTGGGTGTAGGTAGTGGCCATATTGACTAGCAAACAGACAGGGTTGGTGTAGGTAGTGGCCATATTGACTAGCTAACAGACAGGGTGAGTGTAGGTAGTGGCCATATTGACTAGCTAACAGACAGGGTGGGTGTAGGTAGTGGCCATATTGACGATTGACAGGGTGGGTGTAGCTAACAGACAGGGTGAGTGTAGGTAGTGGCCATATTGACTAGCTAACAGACAGGGTGGGTGTAGGTAGTGGCCATATTGACGAGCTAACAGACAGAGAGAGACAGGGTGGGTAAAATATACAGTGCTTTCCTTAACTCCATGGACGGGCTCTATTCTGTAGTCTTCACCACACAGTGTTCCCTGCTGGGAGTCAATCTGCTAACCCAGAGAGGAGTGCCAAGAGGGCCTGGGGCAATGTGGGTGCTGTAGAAGTACTGGTGTGGGGGTGCTGTAGGAGTAATGATGTGGGGGTAATGGTGTGTGTGTGCTGTAGGAGTAATGGTGTAGGAGTAAAGGTGGGGGTGCTAGAGGGTGCTGTGAGGGACTTACCATGAGCCAGATGGGGTAAGGCACCTTTCTGAGGATGTTGGGGGCTTCAGAGGAGACAGAGGAGACCCCGCTGCACCAGAGTACAGAGAACAGCCAGGGCTCGTTGACCGTGTACAGAGTCACACTCACATTGCTCCTGGAGAACTCTCTGGGGGATGCAGACAGACACATTCATACACACATATACAGAAGAAGCACACACAGTGCGTGTGTGTGTGTGTTGTGTGTGTGTGTGTGTGTGTGTGTGTGTGTGTGTGTGTGTGTGTGTGTGTGTGTGTGTGTGTGTGTGTGTGTGTGTGTGTGTGTGTGTGTTAACCCACCGGATGTCATCTGGGCTGGCCTGGCTGTAACGTAACAGTAGTCTGCTGATTCCCTGCTGGTGAAGGACCTGAGGAGGCAGCTTCTCTACTGACGTCTGCTGCAGCCCTGGAGCCACCTGTCTTACCTGCTCCCTGTCCAAGTCTGGGGTCCACATCACCTGCCAACACACACACATACAGACAGAGACACACACAGAGCGAGTGAGAGCATGACAGAGAGAGCGTGACAAAAAGAGAAAGAGAAAGCGAGAGAGCACGAGAGCGAGAGAGAGAGAGAGAAGAGAAAGAGAGAGAGAGGGCGAGCGAGAGAAAGAGAGATCGAGAGAGAAAGAGCGAGAGAGAAAGAGCGAGAGAGTGAAAGAGCGAAACAGAGAGAGCGACAGAGCTCGAGAGAAAGAGAAAGAGCGTGAGAGAAAGAGAAGACAAGAAGAAAGAGAAGAAAGAGAAGGAGAAGAAAAAGAGAGAAGAAAGTAGAGTAGAAAGGAGAGAAAGAGGAAAGAAAAGAAAGGAAAGAAGAAAGAGAGAGCGAGAAAGAGAGAGAGAGATCGAGAGAGAAAGAGCGAGAAAGAGAGCGAGAGAGTGAGAGCGAAACAGAGAAAGAAGAGAGCGAGGAGAGAAAAGAAAGGAAAGAAGAGAGCGAGGAGAGAAAAGAAAGAAAAGAAGAGAGCGAGGAGAGAGCGAAGAAAGAAAGAGCGAGGAGAGAGCGAAGAAAGAAAGAGCGAGGAGAGAGCGAAGAAAGAAAGAGCGAGGAGAGAGCGAAGAAAGAAAGAGCGAGGAGAGAGCGAAGAAAGAAAAGAGCGAGGAGAGAGCGAAGAAAGAAAGAGCGAGGAGAGAGCGAAGAAAGAAAGAGCGAGGAGAGAGCGAAGAAAGAAAGAGCGAGGAGAGAGCGAAGAAAGAAAGAGCGAGGAGAGAGCGAAGAAAGAAAGAGCGAGGAGAGAGCGAAGAAAGAAAGAAAGAGCGAAGAGAGAGCGAAGAAAGAAAGAAGAGGAGGAGAGCGAAAGAAAGAAAGAGCGAGGAGAGAGCGAAGAAAGAGCGAGGAGAGAGCGAAGAAAGAGCGAAGAAAAGAAAGAGCGAGGAGAGAGCGAAGAAAGAAAGAGAGAGCGAAGAGAGCGAGGAGAGAGCGAAGAAAGAGCGAGGAGAGAGCGAAGAAAGAAAGAGAGAGCGAAGAAAGAGCGAGGAGAGAGCGAAGAAAGAGCGAGGAGAGAGCGAAGAAAGAAAGAGCGAGGAGAGAGCGAAGAAAGAAAGAGCGAGGAGAGAGCGAAGAAAGAAAGGAGAGAGCGAAGAAAGAGAGAGGAGCGAAGAAAGAGAGGAGAGAGCGAAGAAAGAGAGGAGAGAGCGAAGAAAGAGAGCGAAGAAAGAGAGGAGAGAGCGAAGAAAGAGAGGAGAGAGCGAAGAAAGAGAGCGAAGAAAGAAAGAGAGGAGAGAGCGAAGAAAGAAAGAGAGAGGAGAAAGAGCGAAGAAAGAAAGAGCGAGGAGAGAGCGAAGAAAGAAAGAGCGAGAAAGAGAGAGAAAGAAAAGAAAAGAGAAGAAAGAGCGAGGAGAAAGCGAAAGAAAGAAGAAAGAGCGAGGAGAGAGAAAGAAAGAAAGAGCGAGGAGAGAGCGAAGAAAGAAAGAGCGAGGAGAGAGAAGAAAGAAAGAGCGAGGAGAGAGAAGAAAGAAAGAGCGAGAGAGAAGAAAGAAAGAAAGAGCGAGAAGAGAGAGCGAAGAAAGAAAGCGAGGAGAGAGAAGAAAGAAAGAGAGAGCGAAGAAAGAAAGAGAGAGGAGAGAAAGAGGAGAGGAGAGAAAGAAAGAGCGAGAGAGAGAGCGAAGAAAGAAAGAGGAGAGAAGCGAAGAAAGAGAGGAGAGAGAAGAAAGAAAGCGAGGAGAGAGAAAGAAGAAAGAAAGAGAGAGAGAGCGAAGAAAGAGCGAGGAGAGAGCGAAGAAAGAGCGAGGAGAGAGCGAAGAAAGAGAGAAGAGAGAGCGAAGAAAGAGAGAAGGAAAGAGGGGAGAAAGAGAGAAGAAAGAGGAGAGAGAGGAGAGAGAAGAAAGAAAGAGAGGAAAGAAAGAAAGGAAAGAAAGAAAGAGAGGAGAGAGAGGAAAGAGAGAGAGGAGAGAGAGGAGAGAGAGAGGAGAGAGAGGAGAGAGAGAGAGAGAGGAAAGAGAGAGGAAAGAGAGAGGAAAGAGAGAGAGAAAAAGAGAGGAAAGAGAGAAAGAGAGGAAAGAGAGAGGAGAGAGAGGAAAGAGAAGAGAGAGGAGAGAAAGAAAGACCGGCCGGGCCAGAAGAGAGAAGGAGAGAAAGAAAGACCGGCCAGGCCGACGCAGATAAAGACAGACAGAGCTCAGATTAGTTATGGGACATGGATGTAGATGTGTAATTAGGGACATCAGAGATGACAGAGTAATGATTGTGACATTGATTGATGTCACAGGCAATCTTCAGGTCAAGCCTCAAGCTGACAGTTCCATCTCTCTACTATGAGTTGCGTTTTCCTCCTCTTGATTTCCATAGGGGACCGGGGGCCGAGCCCGAACAAGGTTCTGTCCACTATCGAATAATAATAATAATAATAGCCATTTAGCTGACACTTTTATTCAAAGCGACTTACAATCATGTGTGAATCCTTTTCAAGCATGGGTGGTCCCGCAAATCAAACCCACTACCCTGGCATTACAAAAGCCATTGCTCTACCAAAGGACCACTATCTCAGTCGTGTACACTACTACAACCCCCCCCAATCACACAATGTGTGATGCCGGTCTCACCAGGTGCTGTGGAATCCCAGACAGGAGTATGACCCCCAGGGTATCGTTTATCCAGCTGTGGTAGCAGGGGTGTCCGTGCGGGGGTCGGCGCAGGTCAATCACCACTGTGTGGTTATGGAGGGTGGCAAGCCTCAGCAGCTGCTCCAGACTACACACACTCTGGTTCCCCACCAGCATCACCTCCCTCTGAGCCATGGACTGGACCGTCCAGAATGGGTCTTCCTAGAGGACAACACACACTGGTACTCACACTCAAGCTAATCAATTTAGTGTATTTCTAGGTTTACATGGCAATCGTAATAATACATCACTTTATGATGAGATCAGGGTTTGGGTCAATTTTATTTTAACACAATCCAGGGAAGAAATCTTGATTGATAAATATTGGCAATTTCTCCACTTCATTAATGAGATTCCCTAATCAGCCGAGTGGCAATGAAATGGACCCAAAGCATTGAGGAGAAATATAGCCGTTGTGAAAGAAAGGGCTGTGCGAGGTCCTACAAAGAAACATTTCATGCATGCTTACATTTGGTTAGAAACCTTCAGAGAGAGAAAGATGACATAACAGTACACCAGTCCTCTGTAGCTGGGATGTGACAGACAGTACCATTCCTCCCTAGCGGGGGTGTGACAGACAGTACCATTTGCCCCAAGCGGGGGTGTGACCGACAGTACCATTTGCCCCTAGCGGGGGTGTGACCGACAGTACCATTCCCCTCTAGCGGGGGTGTGACAACACCATTCCTCCCTAGCTGGGGGTGTGACAGACAGTACCATTCCCCTCTAGCGGGGGTGTGACAGTACCATTCCCCCCTAGCGGGGGTGTGACAGTACCATTCCTCCCTAGCGGGGGTGTGACAGTACCATTCCTCTCTAGCGGGGGTGTGAGACAGTGACATTCCTCCCTAGCGGGGGTGTGAGACAGTGACATTCCTCCCTAGCGGGGGTGTGACAGTACCATTCCTCCATAGAGGGGGTGTGACAGTACCATTCCTCCATAGAGGGGGTGTGACAGTACCATTCCTCCATAGAGGGGGTGTGACAGTACCATTCCTACATAGCATGGGTGTGACAGTACCATTCCTACATAGCATGGGTGTGACAGTGTATTTCTAGGTTTACATGGCAATCGTAATAATACATCACTTTATGATGAGATCAGGGTTTGATTGATAAATATAGGCAAATTCTTCACTTCATTAATGAGATTTCCTATCAGCCGAGTGGCAATGAAATGGACCCAAAGCATTGAGGAGAAATATAGCCCTAGTAAAAGAAGTGAAAGAAAGGGTGGTGTGAGGTCCTGCAAGCTTACATTTGGTTAGAAGCCTTCAGAGAGAAAAGGATGGCATAACAGTATACCAGTCCTCCCGAGCGGGGGTGTGACAGACGGTACCATTCCTCCCGAGCGGGGGTGTGACAGACGGTACCATTCCTCCCGAGCGGGGGTGTGACAGACGGTACCATTCCTCCCGAGCGGGGGTGTGACAGACGGTACCATTCCTCCCGAGCGGGGGTGCGACAGACGGTACCATTCCTCCCGAGCGGGGGTGTGACAGACTGTACCATTCCTCCCGAGCGAGGGTGTGACAGACTGTACCATTCCTCCCGAGCGGGGGTGTGAATGTAGCTTTCCTACCTAGCGGGGTGTGAATGAAGCATTCCTACCTGGCGGAGGTGTGACAGTACAATTCCTCCTTAGCGGGAGTGTGAGTAACATTGTGGTACCTTGAGGAACCACTGGCCGGCATTGAGGCTGTGTAAGTCTGTCCAGTTAAAAGAGGAGGCATCGTCCAGCTGTCTGGCAGGAAACACCTTCTCGACGTCTGTAGTCCTCCTCAAGGTGCGGTCTCGCATCAGAAACGGCACCCCGTCAAGGCTAGGACAGGAAAGATTTAAACAGTCAGGTCTACCAATACAAAAGTATATTCAGTGCCGTACAGTGTTGTTCAACATCATATGATCATCTTATTTCTCAGAAGTTTATATCCACTGATATTTTGTGATTCTAAGTGGAAGTTCCTACAATAGAAATACTGAAAGCTCTCTAGGGAAGCGCCAAAAATCTTCAAATCATGAAGGGAAAAGACTAGAGCTGTTTGAGGCAAAACTCACATTACATGAAAGCTACTTTCATGTTGCTCGCTTCACCTTCACTTTGAATGCCAAATAATTTCCCCACCTTTTCAGTTAACCTCAGGTTGTAAGACATGGAAAACAAAAAACACATTACTTACACTTGAAATTGTTAGTCAAATTCACAACTAGAATCACAACGTTTTCGTAAGATTACATCCCAAGCAAGCAACTAAATCGGACTAAAAACATAATTTAGCCTGTGTCTATTATTCATTATCGTTTTCAGTGACCATAAAGCGTGACTGAAACGTTCAATTAGTGCCTGAATGACCCATGTCCCTTTGGGTGTGTGTCTGTGTACACACACACTCTGGTCAGGAGGATGTATAGAGCTTGGCCCTGTTCAGGTTTCATTAGTCAGCTCCAGCATGAGCTCAATGCAGTCCAGAGCCCAGCCTAACTGTCATCAGCACGCACGTCTCCACCTCCCAGTCATCTGAGTTAGGGAGTGGAGGAATGTATACACAAGCTAAATGAGCTTTCACTGACAAAGGCAAATAGACAGAAACACACGTGGCCGCCGCCCCTCCGACTAAAAACGGCCACCGCCGCCGCTGCAAAAACTTCCGCCGCTCCTACTAAAAACGGCCGCCACCACTAAAACTGCCACCGTTAAAACTGCCGCCGCTCATACTAAAAACGGCCGCCACCACTAAAACTGCCACCGTTAAAACTGCTGCCACTGTTACTAAAACCGATGCTGCCACTGTTACTAAAACCGATGCTGCCACTGTTACTAAAACCGATGCTGCCACTGTTACTAAAACGGATGCTGCCACTGTTACTAAAAACGGATGCTGCCACTGTTACTAAAAACGGATGCTGCCACTGTTACTAAAACCGATGCTGCCACTGTTACTAAAACCGGATGCTGCCACTGTTACTAAAAACGGATGCTGCCACTGTTACTAAAAACGGATGCTGCCACTGTTACTAAAACGGATGCTGCTACTGTTACTAAAACCGATGCTGCCACTGTTACTAAAACAGATGCTGCTCACTGAATGTTAATAAGCAGCTGAATCCTAGACAGGAAGCCCAGACCAGCATTATGACACTGGCTGACCGGTACTTGGCTGTACTCCTCAATCAACTAGCTTACAACAGACTTGACTTCTCACCGTCTCTCCCTGCAGCTCCCCATTGATCTAGTTTGGCTGCACTGTGAGTCTTTCGGTGTGTGTGTGCGTGTGCGTGTGTGTGTGTGTGTGTACCTGATGGCCACGTCAGCCTCCAGCCCTCTGACGTTCAGCTGCAGAGCCCTCTGGAAGGACAGGATGGTGTTCTCTGGAGCCAGCTACAGACAGACAGAGAGGAACATCAGCACACCGTCAGCACACTAACGTATATTGATGTTTCACGGAGGTCAGAGACATTTCATATACCTTACTGCAACTAGAGTTCACAGGTTCATATAGGTTTCAGAAGTTTAACACTCCTTTGAAACAGGCCATTTTCCCACATGTTGCTGAGGTGATGATTTTTTTCAATTTCCCTTTAAAATGGGCGTGAGGAAATGGAGAATGTATTCCAGTTAAAAGTAATGAGTTATGCGCTCATAATTATTATTGATAAACAGACTATTGAACACATACTGACTGGTGCAATACAAGACACTAGGCCACATTGGTCAAACTAATAATGGTCAGTGATACTGTCGGTCAAACTGTCTAATACTGCGAGGGGACTGGTCACCTGGGAAGAGCAATGTAAAATGCTGCTGGGAAACAGAGTAGGTCATGTGGCGTGTCCTTGGGGAGTTCAGGTTTTTAAGACTTAATTCCTCCACAGCATTTAACTTCTGGGGTGATCAACTACTGCAACATGGCTGGGGAACATCTGTCTGCAGCTCGCTGGATGGATGGGTCATGTTTTTGTGTATGCGAGACGTTAGGACAGGGTTTTCCAAACTAAGGTTCGCCTGATTTGAAAATGGGGTGGCGAGAGAAAATCTGCGCTTGGTTCATCAAACCCGGGGTTACATCAGTAACCTCCGGTAGCTGCTAGATGAGGTTGTAATAAACAGAGCGGTTTCTGTTCACCTCCTACAAAATGTGGCTCTATCTTTTGAATGGTTTAAGCTCCAAATATTATGAACCCATCACTGAAAGACATGACTCTCAGGAACAGGTAGGTACGTACAGTTACCCTCTACTACAGTGAGGGAAAAAAGTATTTGATCCCCTGCTGATTTTGTACGTTTGTCCACTGACAAAGAAATTATCAGTCTACTTTTAATGGTAGGTTTATTTGAACAGTGAGAGACAGAATAACAAAAAAAATCCAGAAAAACACATGTCAAAAATGTTATAAATTGATTTGCATTTTAATGAGCAAAATAAGTATTTGACCCCTCTACAAAACATGACTTAGTACTTGGTGACAAAACCCTTGTTGGCAATCACAGAGGTCAGACGTTTCTTATAGTTGGCCACCAGGTTTGCACACATCTCAGGAGGGATTTTGTCCCACTCATCTTCGCAGATCTTCTCCAAGTCATTAAGCTTTTGAGGCTGACGTTTGGCAACTCGAACCAACAGCTCCCTCCACAGATTTTCTATGCCACACCAGGACCTTAATGTGCTTCTTCTTGAGCCACTCCTTTGTTGCCTTGGCCATGTGTTTTGGGTCATTGTCATGCTGAAATACCCATCCACGACCCATTTTTCACTGCCCTGGCTGAGGGAAGGAGGCCTTTCTACTGACTCTCAAAAACACCAAAAATAAACTTTTTTTTACATGGTGGGGGTCTCACATTATGTTTCTATCAACATGGGGTCGTGGGCAAAAAACAAAGTTTGGGAAACACTGCATTATGAGTTGAGGCTTTGGCAACAGGGAATTATATCTAATCATACAGTGTCTGGCTGATAAGGCAAACATATCAAGTCAAAGCAGGCGTGGGCTCATACTAGCACTGTTTATTCGCATACGGTGCATTTGGGAAGAAATTTGTTACGTTACAGCCATATTCTAAAATGGATTATGTTTTGTTTTCCTCAATCTACTACTCCACACACACACACACACACACACACACACACACACAAACACACACACAAAAGAAAACTGTTTAGAAATTTGTAACAACAAAAACCCAGAAATATCACATTTATATAAATATTCAGACCATTTACTCAGTACTTTGTTTAAGCACCTTTGGCAGCAATTACAGCCTCGAGTCTTCTTAGGTATGACGCTACAAGCTTGGCACACCTGAATTTGGGAAATTTCTCCCATTCTTCTCTGCAGATCCTCTCAAGCTCTGTCAAGTTGGATGGGGAGCGTCGCTGCACAGGTATGTTCAGGTCTCTTCAGACATGTTTGATTGGGTTCAAGTCCGACCTCTGACTGGGCCACTCAAGGGCATTCAGAGACTTGTATGGAAGCCACTCCTGTGTTGTCTTGGCTGTGTGCTTAGGGCCATTGTCCTATTGGAAGGTGAACCGTCACCCCAGTCTGAGGTCCTGAGCACTCTGGAGCAGGTTTCATCAAGGATCTCTGTACTTTGCTCCGTTCATCTTTCCCTCAATCCGGACTAGTCTCCCAGTCCCATAGCATGATGCTGCCACCACCGTAGGGATGGTGCCAGGTTTCTTCCAGACGTGACGCTTGGCATTCAGGCCAAATAGTTTAATCTTGGTTTCATCAGATAATCTTGTTTCTCATGGTCTGAGAGTCCTTTAGGTGACTTTTGGCAAAATCCAAGTGGGCTGGCTTGTGCCTTTACTGAGGAGTGGCTTCCGTCTGGTCACTCTACATAAAGGCCTGATTGGCGGAGTGCTGCAGAGATGGGAGATCTTTCCAAAAGGACAACCATCTCCACAAAATAACTCTAGAGCTCTGTCAGAGTGACCATCAGTTTCTTGGTCATCTCCCTGAAAAAGGCCCTTCACCCCTGATTGCTTAGTTTGGCTGGGCGGCCAGTTCTA